>NC_134589.1:26358819-26691759 GCF_037038515.1 Microtus pennsylvanicus
ACCTTGTTAGTGGTGAGATGACAGGCAATTATAGATTGTGTGTGTGTGTGTGTGTGTGTGTGTGTGTGTGTGTGTGTGTGTGTGATGCAGTGCACTCATGCCAGAGTGGGAATATGAAGTTCAGAGGACAATCTCTGGTGTTGCCCTTGCCTTTCACCTTATTTGAGGTAGGGTCTCTTTTTTGGTTTGCTACTGCATATACCAACGTACCTGGCCCTCAACCTTCCAGAGTCTCCTGTCTCCGCCTCCCATCTCACCTCAGGAGCACTGGAATTACAGATACGGCTATTGAGCCTAACTTTACATGGACTCTGGGGATTTGAACTCACAAACTCATGTTTGTACAACAGGTGCTTTGTCCACCAAACCATCATTCCAGCCCTGAGTGATTTTTTTTTTTAAAATGTTGAATCTGTAAACATTCATTCTTTTAGTGATTTTGCTCTTTGTTTTGTGAGATTGGGTATTGTTACATAGTCAAGGCTGGTGTGGACCTCGCCGTCCTCTAGTCTCTGCCTCTGAATCCTGGGATTGCAGGTGTGAGTCGGAATTCCTAGTGATTAGTATCTCTGTAGCTTTGGAGCCTGTCCTGGAGCTCACTAGCTCTGTGGATCAGACTGGCCTTGAACTCACAGAGATCTGCCTGTCTCTGCCTCCGAGTGCTGGAATTAAAGATGTGTGCCACCACCGCCTGTCTGTTTTAGCTCACCTGCATAGACACCTTCTGATTGGTTTGATAAAGAGCTGAATGGCAGACAGCTAGGCAGGCGGGGATAGGCAGGACTTCTAGGGAAAGGAACTTGGGGGAAGAATCTGAGTGGCGGGAGATTCGCCAGCTGTTTGCAGGGGAAGTTGGATGTACAGGCCTGAGGAGACGTAACAAGCCATGTGGCAGAATGTAGGTGAAAAGGAACAGGTTAATTTAAGTTATACTAGCTAGTTGGGAACAAGCCTAAGCTAAGGCCAAGCTTTCATAATTAATAAAAAGTCTGTGTCATTATTTGGGAGCTGGTGGTCTAAAGAAAGAACACCATTATATATTATAACATCTTTATTTCCCAGTGCAGCTGACAAATTCTGATTAAGTATGCCCTGTGTACAGAATGCCTGAGGTCCCCAACTCTGACCAGTTGGAGGAGAAACGAAGCCATCAGATGACTGGAGGGTAGCTCAGTAGTTGAATGCTTGCTTTAGCATGCGTGAGACCCTGGTTCAATCCCTGAACCAGCAGAAAACAAAACAAAACAAAATCCATCTGAACAGAGCAAGTCCAGCGTCAGGTTCCAGCATCCACTTTTACATTTTTCTCCAGAGAGGAAGCTCAGGAACCTGGTGACCATTGCCACCAAGACTTTCCTCCGTCCCCACAAGCTTAAGACCCTGCTGCAGAGTATCCGAAAATATTACCCGGACTTAACTGTGATTGTGGCTGATGACAGCAAGGAGCCCCTGAAGATTCAGGATGACTACGTGGAGTATTACTCCATGCCCTTCGGGAAGGTATGTTCCCCTCACACTGGGTGGACCTAGCTCCCAGAACAGGAGGACCCCAGATTCAGCTGCTTCCATGGTCTTCTCTAGGGAGCAGAGTCCTGTGGGGAGAGGCGTCTGGGCTTCTGCTGTTCAGGTGCAGAGGGAGACTGGAGCAATCTCACTTTCCACATCAATGAACTGATAGTTTATTCTTCATGCCGATCTGGTGTGAAATCCACAGGGTTGCTATGAGTGACTTACAGGAGCTGACATCTGAGTGTGGTGTTGAGGGGTAACAGCAGACTTTTGTTCCCTGTGACTGAGCTCAAGCTAGGCTCTCCCCCTCACCTTGCCTGCTTACTCTCCTCCCCTTTTCCCTCCCATCTTCCCCCAAGGAGAGAAAAGGGAAGGATAGCACTGATAGCAGATGCTCCCATACCATCTCGCAGGAGGTAGAAGGGAACTGAGGTGAAAAGGGCTCCAGTCTATATTCCCAGAGGCCTCTGGACCAAAGAGGGACCCCCCACTCTGTCTCAGTCTCTGAATCCAGGAAGTCGGCTCTTTTGCTCTTTCTCCGAGGCACCCCTCTGACACAGCAGGTGTCAGCCTTGTCTGAACTATGAATCCCCACAGATTCCAACTTCCCCCATGGTGGGAGGCAGCCTGGCTGGAGGGAATTCAGGAAGTCCCACCCCCAGGTGACAACTGCTGATCCAAACCCATGCCGCCTGCAGGGCTGGTTTGCTGGTAGGAACCTGGCCATCTCACAGGTGACCACTAAATATGTCCTCTGGGTGGATGACGACTTTCTCTTCGACAACAAGACCAAGATTGAGGTACTGGTGGATGTCCTGGAGAAAACTGAACTGGATGTGGTAAGATCACCATAAAGCAGTAATGAGGAGGGATGGAGGAAGGATAGGAATGTCAGTGTCTGAGGGGATGAGGCAGGAGAGGGGCTCACAGCTAGGCTCCAGAGTGACTGCTGGACCTGGGGGATGGCTCAGCCCTTAAAGGCTAGGCTCACACCAGAAATATAAGAGCAACTACTCGGTGGCTTTCTCTGAGCAAATTTTGTACCCCCCAGAAAAGACCCCCACAACTGTTCTGTTTGTAAAAGTGCATGTTCATGCACCATTTCTGATTCCTTTCTTGGACTGCACGAGGTTTAAGAGAATGGTCTTCTTGTTCAGTCACATTTTGATTTTTTTTTAGATTTATTTATTTTTATTTTATGTGTAGAGTCGTTTTGCCTGCATCTATATCTGCGCCCCATAAGCGCACCTGGTACCCACAGAGGCCAGAAAAGGGTGTTGGACCCCCTGGAACTGGAGTTACAGATGGGTAGGAGTGGCCATGTGGGTGCTGGGTAGGAACAGAACTCAGGTCCTTTGCAAGAACAAGTGCTTTTAATCTCCAAGCTCTTTCCACCCCCAATACTTGTTTTAAATATAAAAATACAATTGGGCATTGTTTTTTTTTTGTTTGTTTGTTTTTTCGAGACAGGGTTTCTCTGTGGCTTTGGTGCCTGTCCTGGAACTAGCTCTGTAGACCAGGCTGGTCTCGAACTCACAGAGATCCGCCTGCCTCTGCCTCCCGAGTGCTGGGATTAAAGGCATGCACCACCACCACCCGGCTTGGGCATTGTTGTTAAAGGAGCAGTGGGGCTGGGTCCCCAGCACCCCAGGCTGCCTGCTAGCTTATGCCCTGAAATAATTACACGGACACTGTATTCTTTTAAACACTGCTTAGCCCATTATACCTAGCCTTTTCTCAGCTAACTCTCACACCTGGACTATCCCATTTCTAATAATGTGTGAAGCACCCCTAGGTGCCCTTACCCGGAAGATTCTAGCCTACATCCATCCTGGGTTGGAGCTTCATCGATCGCGTCTGCCCGGGAGAGGGGAACATGGCCTCTGAGCTCACTTCCTCTTCCTCCCAGCATTCTGTTCTGTTTACTCCTCCCACCTATATTTTAATCTATGAGGCCAAGAAGTTTCTTTATTACTTAACCAATGACCTTCCTCCATCATTTCCCCTTTTTCTGTTTAAACAAAAAGGAAGGCTTTAACTTTAATGTAGCAAAATTACATACAACAGTTATCAAGCAATAATTACAGTTACAATATTTATATCTATTTTATCTTTTACCATAACAAAGGAAAACTATAACTATAACTAACCATTCTTCAACTCCATCAAAGACTCCAGAAGGATATAATATTACCTAAGTAAACAAAAACTAAGAAACTTCCAAAACTCTAGAAGTGACAGAGACATCTCGCTGCCTGGACAGTCACCCAAAGTTCTTTTGTACCACCGGGGCATCCATCTTTGGCCTTCAGGCCCATAGTTTCCAGCAGACATTTCCATGAAGCAGGAAATTTCAAAGTCAGTTCAGGCACTATCTGCTGTGTCCTGCAGAATGTCTCGCAGACTCTTTCATGAATCAGGAACCCCGAAAGATCATCTCACCTTTAGGCAAGTTCAGCAGTCCTCTCTTTGTGGGTTCTTTGTGTCCAGTTTATGCAATAGTCCAGGCAAGAGCAGTTTCTTGCCCAAACGGCTATCAAACTCCATAAGGATCCTCTTCGATGCCCATCTTCCTCTTGAAGTAGATTGGTGCTGCCAGGAGCAGAAATGTCTCATTGTCATGAAAAACCCTAAGTTATTAAAACATTTAAAATGCCATATTCTATAATTTTTGAAAGATATGAAGAATGCTTATCTAAAATATATCCATGCACATCTAGAAAATCTAACTAACATGACTACAAACTTGACTATTATAGATGATTATCTATTAACAACCTATATACATTACATTTTTACATGAACTACACAATCACAATATCTTAATCAATATCAGAAACACATATACATATAACAAAATTGACCTTAAATCTAAATCACTAAAGCAAAATCCATATCAATGCAAATTATTCATATCTATATCACATCCCCCTTTAAATGTAAAAGAACATTTATAAACAATATTTGGGAATATGGACACAGTTATTTCTCTCCAAACTGCTTCCTGCTGAATGGGGGCGTTGTTAATTAGGTCTTTCATGGTATAACCTGTGTGCTAGTTTCATATCAGTTGGCAGTTGAGCGAAGCAATTTTCTGAAGGTGTTCACAGCAAACCTTCAGGAGGGCATGGTCCATCATACCATATTGGGATAGAAGCAATCCACAGACTCTCACCCTCTGTGAAAACAAAATAAGAAACTCCTTTCCAAAGCATCATGTCCTTAGATCCAAATTTCAAAGTCAAGGCATTTTCTTCTTCTTTTTTTTTTAATTTATTTATTTAGTATACAATATATCCCTTCAGGCCAGAAGAGGGCATCCGACCTCATTACAAATGGTTGTGAGCCACCATGTGGTTGCTGGGAATTGAACTCAGGACCTTTGGAATAGCAGACAATGCTCTTAACCCCTGAGCCATCTCTCCAGCTCCCGTCAAGGCATTTTCAAAATATCTATGTTGGATTAGTTCAGCAGCATTTATAAACAAATATCTTTTAGCAGCTGTTGCTCCTTCCTCAGCATTCAAACAATTCAAAGAGAGCATAATAGCATACAGTATCAGAATTCTCTGTTTATTTTCCATCTTTGTATGGCTTTATTTTAACTCTATTTTGTTTATTTTTACTTTTATTTTATATTCTCTGTATATCTTTGTCCTGGAATAACTCTGTAGACCAGGCTGTCCTTGAACTCTCAGAGATCCTCCTGTCTCTGCCTCCCAGGCCTTGGGATTAAAGGTGTACACTACTTCACCTTGAACTCACAGAGATCTGTTTGTCTCTGCCTTCTAGGCACTGGGATTAAAGGTGTGTGCTACCACACCTTGAAGTCACAGAGGTCAATCTCCCTCTGCCTCCCAAGTGTTGGGATTAAAGGTGTGTACTACCATACCCAACTACTCTCTTTCTTCCTTTTTTTACTTTTAAGAACCTTAACTTTTAGCTTGCATTTTTTTTTTTTTTTTAGTTTTTTTTTTTTTTTTTTCGAGACAGGGTTTCTCTGTGGTTTTGGAGCCTGTCCTGGCACTAGCTCTTGTAGACCAGGCTGGTCTCGAACTCACAGAGATCCGCCTGCCTCTGCCTCCCGAGTGCTGGGATTAAAGGCGTGCGCCACCACCGCCCGGCCTGCATATATTTTTTTTAACACACTGTAAATCATTTAGAAATTTTCTTTGTCTTTGAATCTCTTTTTACTGTATCACTCTCTCTTTTTCTGACCACACGAACCTTTAAATTACTGAGCAATATGGGTAGGATTAAAGCCATGGCTTTGCCAGCTAGATCCAGTCCATTCCTTAGCTTTCTGCTTCTTCTACCCATGCTTCAGTGCCATAATCAAATGTATCAACATTCAGTGTATGCAAGACCCATTCTTCCAAGGGCACTGATCTGAGCTTTAAAGGCCCCAAAATCCTCTTGCATTCCACATTTGCATTTTCATAAGCCAAAGACTCAATCATTATACGTCTTGCTTCTGGGTCAGATATCCCTATTTGTACAGCCTTAGTTAGTCTTTGTAAAAAGTCACTAAAGGGTTCTCTCTGACCCTGTTTAACTCTGACAAATGATTCCATTCTCTGTCCTGGGTCTTGTACCCTGTCCCAAGCCCTTAAGGCTGCTGTAGTACACATGGAGAGTGTGTTTTCATCAAAATTAGCTTGTTCCTGAGGGTCGGAAAAGAGTCCTTCACCTAGAATTTTATCTAAGGAAATGTCAATTCCCTTCGCTTTTTCCTGCTGTTCTAAAAGTCTAGCCTCTTGCCTGAATAAGCATTTCCATTTCAATTGCGGTCCACTCTCAAGTACCGCAGAGCTCAGCTGGAGCCAGTCCGAGGGGGTTGCTCTGCTTGTCGTGGCCCAAGATTTTAGCATCTCTTTAACAAAAGAGGCGTGCATCCCAAAAGTCATGATAGCCTGTTTGATTTCTTTGAGATCATTCATACGGACAGGCTCCCATGTATCTTCCTCAAGTACTGCAGGCGCCAATTCCTCAATCTTTTCAATTCTATTCACCATTGCCTTCTGCAATGTCTGAATCTCCTGTCCAGAATTATGTTCCAAAGCCTTCATTGAGGATTCTAAAGTATGAAGTTTGTCCATTAGAGATAACATCTCATCTTTGGACATAATTTTTATGGCATAAACTGTGCCTTCTTGTATTGACAATCTTTCCTCCAATCTGTCATAAGCTTTAGACAAAATCTGATTGTCACATTCAGCAGTTTTGATTCTCTCAGTTAATGTTTCAGTTCCTACAGAAAGGGACTGAAGCTTAAGATCCAAATCAGCTGTTCCTTCTTCCATAGTAATGAATTTCTTCTTAATATCAGCCACTAATGTTTCAGTTCCTACAGAAAGGGACTGAGGCTTACGATCCAAATCAGCTGTTCCCTCTTCCATAGTAATGAATTTCTCCTTAACATCAGCCTGTACCTTTTCTAAATTTTGCTCAGTTGATCGAGTCATGTTAAACAAAGATCTGTTCTCTTCCTGGAGAACTTCAAACTGATTCTTGAGAAGATTGTTGTCATTCTCAATTGTTTTTAAGCGTTCAACCTCTGCCTTAAGAATCCTGGATTCCTCTCGTAAAGACTTTATCATATTTCTATTATCAAACCATCTAGTGCCAAGGAAAACTACGAATCCCAGAAGGATCCATAGATGTGGGGTGATAGACAGCTCTTGTAAAATCTCCCACATGGTACAATTAAAAAAACTATTAAAGTATTGAATGGTAACGTGTTCAGACATTTTATTTATAAAAAAAAATTTTTTTACCTGCAATGACTGGTTCCTGCCAGTGGTGGTCTCTCTGGTTTTGGAGCCTGTCCTGGAACTAGCTCTTGTAGACCAGGCTGGCCTCGAACTCACAGAGATCTGCCTGTTTCTGCCTCCCGAGTGCTGGGATTAAAGGCTTGTGCCACCACCGCCCGGCTAAGTCACTTTGTATCAGACCAAATCAGCCACTGTGGCGGCTTTTGTTGCAAAACCGCAGTACTTGAGCTTCCACTAATTCAGGCAGCGGCGTTCCACTGCAAACTTAGCCAAGACAGGCAGGGAGGGGTTAATTGCTCCGGCGAGCAGGTGGGGCAGAATGGGCCTGTGTGGCCAAGTGTATCTCGGACTCGGCACTGGGGCCCGAGTCACGAACTAAAAAACAGCACCCAGGAGCGTGCTGTGTTAGCTAGCGGGCTACACACTTGAGTTGGGGGCAAAATAGCCCGACATTGGACGCCAAAATGTAACGGCGTAAATGAATGCAGACAGATTGTAAAAATATATACAGCTTTAATGGGGAAATAGACTTACAGAACCACCGTTCCAGCGGAGACCAGGAAAGCAGAAGTGTCGGCTGGGAGCACGCTGGCCAGATTTATAGGTAAATATTAGCCCGAGGCGAACACGCCCCCTAAGGGGCAGGACTTATCCCTACAGGGCATGGGTAGTGCACACCTTTAATCCCAATACTGGGGAGGCAGAGGTAGGAGGATCTCTGTGAGTTCGAGACCAGCCTCATCTACAGAGTAAGACCCTATCTCAAAGACAACAACAATAAACCCTTAATAAAAATATTAGCTCTGGCCGGGCGAGGGTGGTGCACGCCTTTAATCCCAGCACTCGGGAGGCAGAGGCAGGCGGATCTCTGTGAGTTCGAGACCAGCTTGGTCTACAGAGCCAGTTCCAGGACAGGCTCCAAAGCCACAGAGAAACCCTGTCTCGAAAAAAACCAATATATATATATATATATATATATATATATATATATGCTCTGTGTGATGGTGCATGCCTGTGATCCCCTTGGGAGGTGGAAGCAGGATGAGGGGAGTTGACAGCCAGCCTCAGCTACAAAGCGTGTGTGTGTGTGTGTGTGTGTGTGTGTGTGTGTGTATGTGTGTGTGCGTGCCTGCATGTGGAGATGGGAATTCGATGATCCAAAGGGCCCAGCAGCAGTGTGAGAAGAGCTGTGGTCACATGCAGAGCCACTGAAGTCCTTTGGAGGTGAGATCCATAGAGTACACCTTCTATTCTATTGGAGGGAGTCCTTCCTAAAAGGACGGTTCCTGACCCTGCTCAGACCCCGGTTTTCTGTTTGCTGACTAGGTGGGCGGCAGTGTGCAGGGAAACACGTTCCAGTTCAGACTGTTGTTGGAGCAGAGTGAGAATGGGGCCTGTCTTCACCAGAGGCAGGGGGATTTCCATGCCCTTGATGGCTTCCCCAAATGCGTGGTGACCAGTGGCGTTGTAAACTTCTTCTTGGCTCACACGGAACAACTCCGAAGAGTTGGTTTTGATCCCCGTCTGCAACGAGTGGCTCACTCAGGTGGGAGGCTTGGAAGGGGTGATGCAGGGAGTAGAGCGGGGTTCTCCTGGGAAAGCCCTTCTCGCTACCCCAGGGATCTCCTTCCCCTTTCGCCCCAGACTATGGAACTCACGGTCTCTTGCCTCCCTCACCTCTCAGGGTCTTCTCTAGGCTGCCTCTGCCCATTTGAGACACCCCACTTCCTTTTCCCCAAGGCTGTCCTTTACTTTTCCCGACCCTGCCTCCCATTCTTCTCTCAGAAAGTCTTTGTCACCTAAAACTGAACCTGGTGACTGCACCCTCCCTTCCCCCCTTCCACTCCAGAGCCCACAGGATCATTTAATGGAACCCAGTGGTACCTCTGCCCACACTCCTAATTGAGAAACCAGGTTATCTGTTTCTTCTAACCCCGGGACTTCCAGGAGCCGGGTGTGTGGCTCCACACGGTGCCCAGCTTCCCTATGGTTAGGAACCAGGTGTCCTCCTCAAGTGTGGGTGGGAAAGCCTGGCTGGCTGACTGCAGCTCCCTTTGTCTCCCGGTCCTCCTCTCTTGGCAGAGTTCTTCATTGATGGGCTGGGGAGCCTGTTGGTGGGCTCGTGCCCAGAGGTGATTGTACAGCATCAGTCACGGTCACCAGACAAGGATCCAGAGATGGCGGCCATGGAGGAGTCTTACAGCAAATACCGGGCCAACACCAACGCGCAGGTCCAATTCAAGCTCGCTCTCCACTACTTCAAGAACCATCTTCAGTGTTCCACTTAAAGACGCAAGGAACCGGATATTTAATAAACAAAGTGGATTGGCTGTGGGCAACAAAAATTGTAGGACTGGCCCGTAAGGACACCAAAGAGAGCTGGAGTGAGGAGATATGGATAGCTCAGTCATTCAGTTCAGAGGCATTAGAAATGGGTCGTCCCTGGTCAGGGCAGGGGAAGATGACCTAACGGTTAATGAGCACGGGATGCCCTCCCATGCATGAAGTGCCTGCACAGAGAACCACTCACTTCACTCATCTGAGCCTCGTGATGAGGGAGATGTTGATTTGGTACCCCCCATCAAGGGATGCTAGTGGCATCGGGATGGCTCAGTGGGTGGAGTACTTGCTGCCGAGACCGACAACCTGAGTTTGATTCCTTGACACCCACATGGCGGAAGGGGAGAAATGACTCTGACATAATTGTCCACTGACCTCCACGGTCATGTGACCCACCCTCTTCCCACATACCATAAATAAATGTAAAAATAAAAGTGGATACCAGCATACACCTTTAATGACAGCACTCGGGGTTGAGTTGGTATCCGTGACTCCTGTTACCACGAAGGGTTGTATGGATGTCTAGGGTCTGGACCATGTTGATGTTCAAGAGCCTGTGCTGCCACAGGGGCCATGGCAGCATCTGGGCCCATGTTACTGGGGCAGCTGGGGTGTCTGTGATGGTGTCCATGGCCTTGTTCCCACAGAGGGTTATAGGAACCATGCGTGTCAAAATCCAAGGGCCAGGTTGAGCTGGCGCTGCCCCTCACTGACCCTGCAGAAGAGCTGACCTGCCCCTCCCTGGACACTGCAGCAGGAGAGCTGGCCCTGCCCCACTCCTCACCATGTGCTGACCAGGATAGCGTAGACCTAGGAGAGCTGGCCCTGTCCCACTCCTCACCATGTGCTAACCAGGATAGCGTAGGCCTAGGAGAGCTGGCCCTGCCCCATCCCTCACCATGTGCTGACCAGGATAGCGTAGACCTAGGAGAGCTGGCCCTGCCCCATCCCTCACCATGTGCTGACCAGGATAGTGTAGACCTAGGAGGGCTGGCCCTGTCCCACTCCTCACCATGTGCTGACCAGGATAGCGTAGGCCTAGGAGAGCTGGCCCTGTCCCACTCCTCACCATGTGCTGACCAGGATAGCGTAGGCCTAGGAGAGCTGGCCCTGCCCCACTCCTCACCATGTGCTGACCAGGATAGCGTAGGCCTAGGAGAGCTGGCCCTGCCCCACTCCTCACCATGTGCTGACCAGGATAGCGTAGGCCTAGGAGAGCTGGTCATGCCCTTCGCCTGAGGTGGGCAGTCCCAGTGGCCCAGGCCAACCTGCTCAGCTATCATCCAGACCCACCCTAAGACCCCATCTATGGCGTGAAGGGACTGGTCCTGTGGAATCTCCATGACCTGGGGGCAACAGCAGGATATCCACGAGGAGTTCCAGTGAGGGTCCAGTGATGAGGGTGTGCCAGAGGCAACGAATATTTTGTGGGTGGGGCTGACTGGACAAAAGGGTATATGCTGCCTGACACTCCGAAGCACCCACTGGGATGAATGAAGATGTGTTGGAAAGAGGAGGAGCCAGGTAGGCTTTCTGTTGGTGTTTTGTTTTTAATTCGTCTGGAGGGGTTCTGAGGGAATGTTGTCGGGTGGGGGAAGGCTATGGAGGGATGAGGAGGTAAATGGGATTAGGGTGCATGATATGAAATTTCCAAAGAATCAATAAAAACATTGTTTTGTATATATAGAGAATACTGATCTGAAAAGTTCTTTAGTAAATCAGCCGTAAAGGTGGACACAGCCACACACTCGCATCGCCCCATGCTCGGGTGAAACTTAACCTGAGCCATTTCTGGTACATTCCTATGTCAGATGAAAACAAAATTCAGCTAACACGATGGTGGGCATCGTTCCATAGACAAAGGAACTTTACTACACTGTCATTGTGCTCTGGCCTTTGGTTTCAGAATGCTAAGTTGCAATCATTCAATTTTTCAAAAAGTTGAATTAAAATAATATTATACAAAGCCAGGTGTTTTGGTGCACAGTTGTAATCCCAGAACTCAAGAGGTGGAGGAAAAGGATTAAGGCCAGCCTGGGCTATGTGAAAGCCTGTCTTTGAATGAATGAATGAATAGGGGGCTAGAGAGATAGCTCAGTGCTTAAGAGTGATTCCTGCTCTTGCAGAGGACCTCGGTTTGGTTCCCAGCACCACGTGAATACTCACGACTGTCTATAACTCAAGTAACTCCAGTTCCAGGGGATTGGAAACCTCTTCTGCACACACATGGGGCACATGCATACACTCGGGCACACATACACACACAAGACAAAAGAATTTAAATAAGTGATTGGATGCCTAAACGCACAGATGTCAACCAAAGTTATTCGGATCTTATGTTGTTGAGATGGCCTGGCCTAGAACTCACTCTGTAGGTCATGGCAATCCTTCTGCCTCCACCTGTCAGTGCTGCAGCATCAGGTGGGAGGCACCATTTCTGACTTGATTTTAAGCTTTGAAACCTTGACTTTAAAATATGATACTTGTTTATTAAAATTTCTGTATTTTTATTTTAATGGAATATTAAAACAAAAGTGAAATATTATAGAATAAAAATAACTTCTAAGTCATGAAATATAATGCTAATTTTAAAATTTACACATTTACTCCAATTTATCCTTGAGTCAAATTTTCGACACTCTGAACACTCTTTTTTTTTTTTTAACTTCCTGAGGTAATTATTGCTCAGGGTTGGTCCATAGAAAACCAAACATCAAAGGGGAGGATGAAGGAGGAGACAGGGGGTGGGATACACCCTGGTGCTGGTTTTTAATCCGAGCCTTGATTTCACAGATCACCAGCTAGGTGAATAGAGTGAACACTTTTTTTCCCCAAAAAACAAAAACAAAACCCAAACTGGACTGGGGAAATGGGAAGCTAAAGTGTTTAATACCCAAGCATGGGGATTTGAGATTACCAGCATGCAAAGCAAGGCATGGCTGGTGGTCTGCAACCCCAGGCAAGCTTGCAGCAACTGTTAACAGCCTCCATTTTGATGGGTTATCACCGGCATGCTCAAATCTCTTCTTCAAGATCTAGAACCATCTCTCCAGGAGAGAGAAACAGTCAAAACTGATACAAGCCACAACATTGTACAGTAATTGCTCAGCCATCTTTTCAAGAGCAACTTATCAGAAACAAGGGATCTGGTAAGGGCTAAACCACAACTGCTTTGTGAATAAAGTGGCTGTCCTTTGCTGTACATTTTCACTGTAGCTAACTCCCTTTCTGTTACATATTTGGGAATAAATTCCCCCGTTCAGAACAGTTTTCCACTGCCAGGCCTTCATTCCTCTCTCCTGGGTAAGCACAGAGATCTGCCTTCCTGCAATTATCTTTATCAGCTGGCATTTGGTCAGTGCTTAGGGTCCAGGCACAGAGCATCTCATTTAAGATATTCACAGATCTCCAAGGAGGCAGAGTTACTACCTGCCCAAGCTGCTGCCCAGGACACCTGTGATAAGAATGGCTGATAGCACCAAACCCTGGAGCTGATAATTAGAGGCCTGGGTTCCTTCTTTGTTTCTACCGCCTAAAGCAAAGCTCCAGACCTAGGCCCACAGAAACTGTAGCACCTGGTTACCTGCTATCTGATTAAGAGCCATCAGCTTCTCCCTGACTGTTACCTAATAGCCTCTGTGTATGCTGGGGAAAAAAAGTGGAATGCTGATTTAAACAATCCATGCTCTATTCATAATTTTACTGAAAATAAACATTTTAGCTCTTTACTACCACCTAAAAATGTACCGTGGCACATTGACCTTCCCCTCTAGAATTCCCTGATGATTGTTAATTCCTTTTTCCTTCTTTTTTCTTCTCTCTCCTTCTCTTGAGATAGGGTTTCAATGTTTAGTTCTGTCTATTCTGGAACTTGCTTTGTAGACCAGGCTGTCCTGTGTGAGTCGGAAACCTTTGATGGGAGGCAGGGAGCAGGTCTCTATGTAGCCCTAGCTGTCCTGGAACTCACAGAGATCATCCTGCCAGTGCTCCCAGAGAACTGAGATTAAAGGCCTGCGCCACCATGTCCAGCTCATAGGGCCTTTGTAATAACAAAATGAGCAGGAAAACAGGTCCAGAAATGCCTGGGGTTCAGGTTCAACCTTGAAGGGAGGTAACCCCTAAAAGGCTTAAAGTAGAATTGATTTATTTCTCAAAATGGACAATCTTTGGTGTTTCTTCTGAAAATATGCAAGAGTTAAAATGTTTTTCTTTTCCATTTACTTATTTTTTAAAGACAGGGCTTCTCTGGCCTCCAATTCAGAGATCTGCCTGTCTCTGCCTCCCTAGTGCTAGGATTAAAGGCGTGCAACACCACCACCCAGCTAGAAAAGTTCTTATGCATTCACTCCTCAAAGACAAACTGCTAAACTGTCACCAACAGAACTTTTTAGACTTGGGCTAACCATGTTCTTGATGACATGCAGGGGTAAAGAAAATCATACATTATACTGAAGAGGTACTGAGCAGGATAGTGGGTAACTCACAGCACTAACAGTGGGTGGACAAAAAAGTCACAGGAAGGTGGCCAAGATGCCAGGGGACTGAGCCAACCAGGAAGCCAGCAAGGCCAGTTTGCTCGGCATGTCACTTGGGAAGCCAGTGGACACAACATGGTGCCTTTTACTGCACTGAGGTCGATGGCTGTCACGGACACTGCCAGAACTGGATCCAATTCTACAGTCTCTGCTTTGTGTGTCTGTCTCCGGATCCTAAGTCCATCTGGCCAAGCTAAAGACAGACATATGGACAGACAGACACACACATACATTCTGAGCCTGAAGAGTAAGTGCATTTGCCTTGGGGTACAGTTCAGCTGTCACTGACTTACAAAACACTGGATTCCTTAAGAAAGTAAGACATAAAAAATAAATAAAAAGAAAGTAAGACATGCCCGTGATGGCTATTCTTGGATGTCAGTGTGAATAAATCTGAAATTAACTGAAATCCAAAAATGGAGGACACACATGTGAGAGGGATTTTTGCTAAATCTGAAGTAGGAAGATCCACTTCTAATCCAGGTCCTGATGTGTGAAGACGCGCCTTTAATCCGAACCACACCTTCTGCTGGAAGCTTCTGCTCACTAAAGCTCACCTGGCTACAGGTCCTGCCGAGTGCCAGATATGGCACCATTCCCCAGGAGTTCAGCCAGTGACCTGGTGGCAGGTGGACTACATTGGATCACACGTACCAGAGCAGATACTTACTTGGTTATGGGTTTGCCTTTCCTGCATGCAATGCCTCTGTCAACACCACCATGCATGACTTACAGAGTGCCTTATCCACGGTCATGGTATTCCACACAGTATTGCTTCTGACCAGTGAACTCATTTCACAGCCAGCCATTGTTGGAGTAGCTGCACTGAAGCCTCAAGGCATTCTATAAATCCCCTTTACATATGTGTGTACACATACACATAGTCATTATATACGTTGTTGGTCTAGAGGACCCCGACTGATTGCACTAGTGTGTAACTCTTCTGTTTACACATAGATGGATGGCATCTTATGTATTTGTTTCGCTTGCCTTTTGTCTCAATGCAAGTTAGCAGTGTGTGTGTGTGTGTCCATCAAGGCCAGCAGAGTAATGATCCACAGGAGGCAAGAAGGTAGTACAATTTAACACAACTCAGTATAACCAGTGCTGGTTCAAACTTTGAAATAAACCAAGGAGTTTATTTTAGGCACGTTTAAGCACAGCACAGTTTGGTGAAAACTTTCCTGGTAATAATTAAGTCAATCCTAGGTGCACAATTAACTCAAAAATGCGTGCACAACAAAGTTTAAGACACAACTACACTGGAACTCTTTGTAAAGTACATGTGACATCTTCCATAAAGGTAGTTTCTGTAGCGGTGAGGGTCCTTAATCCCAGCACTTGGGACGCAGCCTGGTCTACGGCCCCAGTTCCAGGACAACCAGGGCTGTTACACAGACAAACCCTGTCTTGAAAAAAACAAAACAAACAAAACTTGTTTCTATAGATTGAGAAAAACACACTAATGATAAAGGTGACCAAGCTGTTAACTTCATCCATTCCCAGCCTTCTAGGTGGAAATAGGTTATACATCACTCTCATTGAAGAGATAAACAACCCTGTGTGTTTAACATTACTGGTTCCTTAGTGCTTATCACTAAGAACACGGAGTTACTTCTTTAAACTCTTGTGGAGCACTTACGAAATCTCCATTGTTTATTTTGTCAATTCTCACTGTATTATAATAAGCAATATATAGTCAAGAATCTCCTTGAACGCGCCTCCTGGTACTGATGGATGCCCGGTAGGATGGTGAAATTGCTGAGTCAAATTACGCGTAAACTACTGCTCGACTGACCTGCAGAAACACATTTCGAGTCAGTGAAACGCGAGACAGCCCGGAGAAGTGTCATTTTTGGGGGTGTCTGTTGTTAAAGTGCCGACTGGAGGTCTTTCGAAGGATCCAAATGCTGGAAGGTTCGGCAGCCCGGGCTTTAGAAGCACACGCGGAAGTGCAGGGCTGGAAGCGCCCCGGCAACTCTACAGATGCTAACTTGCCGCGCACCGAGCGCCGGCTGCGGCCCCCAGGTTGGGGTCCCCTCCGGTAGCCCCGGTTCAGCCTCCCAGGTGCGTCCGGGATTTGAAAGGCCGTGCCACCACGTGCCAGTCCGCGTCCTTCCCCGCTGGGCCAAAGCGTCCTCGCCACACCGCCTCCTAATAGAAACACATTAAACAACGCAGGCTGCGTGAGCCGAGCCTCCTGCCCGGAGTCCGGGGCGCCTGCTTTCTCCAGACTCGCTCCGACCCGACAACTCGCCGCCCCCCAGGACTTGCGGGCGAGGGCCGGGACCTTCGAGGAGCACCGGAAGCAGTGACGCCTCGGGGCCCAGGAACGTTTGGAACTCGCAGGGACACGGGAATCTCGGTGGTTCCGCGTCGGCCCGCCATGGTGGCCTTGGGCCAGGGGCCCAAATCAACTGTAGCGAAGTTTAGGAAAGGTTGCCCAACGTCCTGTGGCTTGAGAAGGCTGCCGGGCGCCTAAAGCCGCCAGCGGGTCCCATGGTGTAATGGTTAGCACTCTGGACTTTGAATCCAGCGATCCGAGTTCAAATCTCGGTGGGACCTCACTGCACATCATTTTTGGCCTTAGAATCCCTGTTTTGGGGCCTGCAGGAAATAGCGACCTGCTCAAGGCTGGACGGGGGATCGCACTGACCTGCAGGGCGGCTGCCCAGCTTCCCTCCCCGGGTTCGACACGCTTACATTTCAGGAGCAGCCTGGGCCGGGTGGCACTGCGCACGCGCGCCGAGTCAGGCGGAAAAGTAAATGTGTTGATGGAAGACTGAACAGAACTTTACCCTGAAGGGAAAACCGAAAGCACCCGAAGGCTCCCGAGGCGCTCCTGGCGGGGTACCGCCTACTCGTTGCGCCAGGAGGCCCCGCCCCCTGTTCTCTTATTGGCTACTGTGCAGAACGCGCGGCGGGATTGCTTTGTGAGCTACGAATGAAGTGGCCGGAAAGGGCTAGGGGGCGGGCAAATGATTCCAGGGGACCTCTGATTGGGCACAAGCGAGTGGTACCCGGAGGTTTGTGTTTTTGGGGTCAGAGACCCTAGCGAGGTTCGTTTTTCAATTAGACAATTTGTCAGGACCGTTTCTCACCGTCCACGGGGTGTTTTTCCAAGCGCAGAATAGGAATTCTGCAGCAGCGCGCACGTGTGCGTGGGACCTGCGGGAAAAGGCGTACCTCTCCAACAGGGTGGAAGAAACGTGCATGGGTTGTTATCTTCTTTGGATTCATACCTGGATTTCGAGATGTTTTTCCCTGTAGGGTAAGTGACGAGGGAGCCTGCTGACGCATTATAGTCTCCCTACAGAGTGATTGGCACGGTGGCTATAAGTTCCCACCCTTGGGAGGATGCCATAGAAACAAAAAGAAGCCTCGTTTGGCTTTCCTATTAATTCTCAGTACGCCTTTTCCCGACCCGACCCACGCACTCTTTAAGACGCCTGAATGGATCAGTTTGAATGAGCCATCCCAGCCTCAAAAAATATCTAGGCGCGAGAGGAAGGACGATTTGTGCCACCAGAGAATAAACCTGCTTGTCAACTGTACACTGAAGAAATACATATAACAAAGGTGTTACCAAAAGAAAATTAAATAATAATGATAATAATTGGTACTGCAGAGTAGGGAAAAGGACCTACTTTACATTGGCCATTGTGTTTCTATGGAAAAATACAAAACCGGATTCCTCTCTAATGTACACCAAGCGCAGCCGTAAATCTCACGTGAATTGTTGACCTGAAAGCGAAGAAGGCAGTGAAGCCTTGGGTGACAACATAGGGGAATTCGTATATCTCTCAGTTCAAACAAAGCCTTAATTAAAGGCACAAGAGTGTTATACTTCCCAAGATGAGCGTGTTACTCTGTGCCCTTATCAGAAGATACCAGTAAGAAAAGGACGTGCTGGGTGTTTTGCTCAAGGGTAAAGTATGCAAGGCACTCAATGACCTGGCATAATGAGAGAAAAAAGGTAGCCACAGAATAGGGATTTGTGTGTGTAATGCATAAATGATAAATCTAAATAACTAAGTATAAATTAGAAAAACCTGTAAGAAAACTGCCTGCAGAAAAACAGCAAAACCATGGGCTAGGGAGATGGCTCAGCCGGAAAAGGGTTTGTATGCAATAGTGAGGACCTGAGTTCCTCCCCGAAATCCACGTCAGAAGATGGACCCAGTGGCACTTGTTTATAGTCCCCATGCTGGGGACGCAGAGACAGGAGGGTCTCTGGGGCTCGCTGGCCAGCCAATAAGAGAACCCGTGCAAGATGCCTGAGGAACTGCCCCTGAGACTAGTTTACATCTGGTTGTCATACAAAGACCTGGATAAATGCATTGATATTGGCTAGATATATCTGGGTGATCAATTTGAATGTCCTAAGCCTCTTTGGTAAAAGAATAACAGTGGTGTCTTTTGTCTGTCAGTGTTTTGAGAATCCGTAAAACAAACAGGAAAACCCTAAGGAGATGTGTTGTCACCTGCCTGTAATCCCAGTACTGGAAAGGTAGGAGCAGCAGGATCAGAAATTCAAGGTCATCCCAAGCTACGCAGCAAGGTCGAGGACTGCCTGGACTTCACGATGTTCTGTCAGAGAAAGAACGAGGCCGGTGAGATGGCTCGTAAGTGGAGTCATTTACCATACGGGCCTGGTGACCTGAGTTCTACCCTGGAACTGGCATACAGAGGAAAGAGAACTGACTCACAGAGGTTGACCTCTGACCTCCACACACACCTTGACACATGTTCACCTCCACCCAACTCATCAGGAACACACGGACGGACGCCCATGATGTGAGAGAGCGAGGGGAGAGGGAGAAGCAGTTCCTTGTCTCTATCTGCTCTTCTGCTATATTCAATAATGCTAACTTCTAAAAAGACAACCAAGGATAGCAAAGTTCTAGAAGCTCAAGTACTAGTGCAAGGAGGGAAAACTTAGAGAGCACAGACAGCTATTTAGTGTGTTTGCCTATGCCTTTCTAGTCTGGCTTGTGACAGAGGCAGAGAATGAGAATTTATGGGTGGAAGTCGGGGGGGGGGCAATTAGGAAAAACATTTAGCCATTGGTGCTGTCTATCAACGGGACTTCTGGTGCCTGGAGATGGTCCAGGGCACTTAGAGACCTTGCCTGCTGTGGTCTCAAGAGGAGCTGGGGCTATGCACAGAGTCAGGCTTTCTCGGCTTCCATCCGCAGTGAATCCTCACTTTTAGCTCAGAGCTTTGCTGGCCAGGAACTTTCAAATCTGGGTTTCCAGGGGTCCCCTCCATCCTGCTTTTTTGTTTGTTTTTTCATTGGTACTAAGACTCTCAGTGAGATAACATCTTATGCCTCACAAACTAGTACACATACACACACACATACACAGTGTGTGTACACCACCAAAATACAATTTAAAAACATAGTCTGAGCTGAGTAGTGGTGACACACGCCTTTAATCCCAGCACTTGGGAGGCAGAAGCAGGAGGATTTCTGTGACTTCAAGGCTAGCATGGTTTATGCAGGGAAACCCTGTCTCAAAAAACCAAAAAAGAAAAAGAAATGTGAGGTGTTTGATTACACTACGTAAGGATGGTCATTGTGATCTGCCTAATAAAAAACTGGACGGCCAGTAGTTAGAAAGGATTTGGGGGCAGAGAGGACCCTGGGAAGAAGGGAGGAATCACGAGGAGTTGTCAACCCAGTACAGAACAGCAAGACATGCAGGAGGAGAGGTAACAGCCATGATCCTTGTGGCACAGATAGATGAATAGAAATGGGTTCATTTAAGCTATAAGAGCTCGTTAGAAACAAATCTAAGCTATAGGCCAGGCTTTCATAATTAATAAGAAGTCTACATGTGCAGGGCAGTGGTGGTCTACACCTTTAATCTCAGCACTCAGGAGGCAGAGACAGGTGGATCTCTGTGAGTTTATTGTTTTATTTTTTTGGTTTTTCGAGACAGGGTTTCTCTGTGGTTTTGAAGCCTGTCCTGGAACTAGCTCTTGTAGACCAGGCTGGTCTCAAACTCACAGAGATCCACCTGCCTCTGCCTCCCGAGTGCTGGGATTAAAGGCGTGCGCCACCACCGCCCGGCTCTCTGTGAGTTTAAAGCCAGCTTGGTCTACAGAGTTAGTTTCAGGACAGGTTCCAAAGCTACACAGAGAAACCCTGTCTCAAAAAACAAAACAAAGCAAACAAACAAAAAGAATTCTATGTGTGGTTATTTGGGACCTGGACTGGAAAGATGGCTCAGTGGTTAAGAGGACCCATTCAGGGGATCTGGGTTCGATTCCCAGCACCCACATCAATGCCCTCTTCTGACCACCGAGGTGCACAGGCATGCGTGCAGGAAAAACATTCATACATAAGACAAAATGAGTAAATCTAATTTAAAGAGCTAGAATTGACCCAGGGGAAACCTCTTTTCTCACAGGAGTCTGAGAAGTCCCTTGTCAAGATTTTCTTCCCAATAAGAGAGAGAGAGAGAGAGAGAGAGAGAGAGAGAGAGAGAGAGAGAGAGAGAGAGAGAGAGAGAGATTCTCTCTCTGGAAGGTCCTACAGACTACCTTCTGGAGCATGTTGTCCCCTTGAGTCACCAGCAGAGGGCAGCACCCTGGCACCAGTAACGTTGCTTTTGGAGACTACCTTCCCAAGGCAGTCCCTTACCTGTCTTGGTTTCCATTTGCAGATAAGATAATGTGTGTGCAACTCTTACCACATTTTCTGGCACACAGTAAACCTGTGAACTGCAGAACACAGACTCCTTTCACACTGTGTGCCAGCATCCTCTGAGGTCAATGAGATAAAGCGAGCCTTGACCCCTGCCCGCCAGGAGTCTGAAATCCTTGAGAGAGGAGAAAACAAACAACAAAACCCAAAACCATTTCATTTAATTGGAGCTGGAGAAACATCGGTTAAGAGGGTTTGCTGCTCTTGCAGAGGACCCAGGTTCTATTCCCAGCACCCCCAAAGAAACTAACAACCCTCTATTGTAACTTCAGTTCCAGAGAATTCGATACCCTCTTCTGGCCTCCACAGGCGACAGACACTGAACACAGTGCATATAAGCAAGACATTTACACATGTAAAATTAAAAAAAACCCACCTCACTGTATTATTATTTTGTGGGGCACGCTGTGTGCGTGCATGCGCAAGGGTGGGGGCATGCTGTGTGCGTGCACGCGCAAGGAGCGCTGGCAGAGGTTAGAGGACAGCTTTCCCGTGTCACTTCTCTCCTTCCACCCTGAGTTTTGGGGATTGACTTGGGTAATCAGGCCTGTGCAGCAAGCACTTTAACCTGCTGAATCATCTCACAGGTCGGAACTGAAATTTTGATGGAAGTATTAAAATTGAACCCCTAATCCTGATCCGTGGAAGGCTGAGGCAGGAGGACAGTGAGTTAGAGACCAGTCTAGGCTATATAACAAGTTTCAGAACAACTTGGGATAAGTACTGACAAAACAGGCTCAAATTCTAAACAAGACAGGCATGGCGGGCACACATGCCTTTAATCCCAGCACTTGGGAGGCAGAGGCAGGCGGCTCTCCGAGTTGCCTTCCTGGGTATCCTGCCCTATAAAGCAAGTTCCAGAGCAACCAGGGTTATGCAGAAACCTTGTTTAGAAAAAAACAAACAAGGGCTGGAGAGATGGCTCAGCGGTTAAGAGCATTGCCTGCTCTTCCAAAGGTCCTGAGTTCAATTCCCAGCAACCACACGGTGGCTCACAACCATCTGTAATGGGGTCTGGTCCCCTCTTCTGGCCTGCGGACATACACACAGACAGAATATTGTATACATAATAAATACATAAATAAGTAAATGTTAAAAAAAAAGAAAATAAAAAAGCAAACAAAAAATTACCAGAGCAAAGAAGAAGGGCTTTAAGAGAAGGAAACAATATAGAGATTGCTCTAAAGACAGGGAAAGCCTTGGGCAGGAGAGAGCTCCCCAGGAAGCTGGAGTCTTGGGTTGCTAGCCTAAGGCAAAGGGTCTTTAATTTAGGGTGTGGCAGAGGGAGGGAACAAAACCTTTAGAGAGGAGTGCCTGAGAGTTTTACAGTCGTGGTGAGTTAGTGTAGCTAGGAACCTATAATCTCAACACTTGAGGGGCTGAGGAAGGAGGATCAACAGGATCAGAAATTAAAGGCCATTCTCTGCTACTTAGTGATGTAGAGACCAACTCAGAATACATTAGATCCTGTCTCAAAAAGGAAACAAGAGTATGCCTTCTCCCCAGCCCAGGAGCCTCTGAATTGCAATCACCTGGTCTCTGCGGAGCACTCTCGCGGAGCACTCTCATGGAGCACTCTCGCTTCTCTGACCCCTTCACTGCCCCTCCTTCTCTGGCCTGGGCGAGTTGTCTTGGTGCCTCCAAACTCTATTTCTGGCCTTCTTTTTTCAAACGTACACAGCCCTCTTGAGCAATCTCCTCCAGTCAGGAAGATAGCTACCAGCCTTAATGACATGAGTAGGGTACAGAGGGGGGGAGTAGATGCCTAGGGGACTCTCCGTGAAAGTTTGTATGTGTGTGTGCGCGCGGACAATGTCTGTGTGTGTGTGCACGCGCATCTCCTAACCACACTGCTCGTAGGCTGGCTGCATCATACTGCTTTTCCTTTCTCTGAGTCGCCATTCTCAGGGTGGCCTGGGACTTGATTAAGGTTAGGGTCAGGTGGTCAAGGTCATAGAGCATAGCAGCTGAAGATGAACAGATCTAATAAGATATTGAGGTTAGACCCTTTGCGGTGAGCCCAGATATTGAAGACATTAGGCGGGTCTCTAGTGGCTTGTCCCCCTAAAATAGGCAGTGACTTAGGGGTTGGGTTGTATTCTCCAATATCTGTGAATCATGGAGAGACTTCTAGACAGCCATGATGTCTTAGACCATGCAGTCTTTAACCAAAAAACTCTTCCCGGTAAAAAAGAAAGGCAATAAACTGAAGATGAATCCTGGAGCAGACATTAGTGAAAACCCTGGAGAAATCCAAGCGAGGTCTTGAGTTTACTTAATAGCATTGTACTAATGATTTCTTAGTTTTTGATTGTTTGTTTGTGTGTGTGTGTGTGTGCGCGCGCGCGCGCGCGCGCGTGCGCGCACTCGTTTCAAGGCATTTCTGTGGATGTCAGAGCAAAGCTCTCAAGTGTTGATTCTCTTCTTCCAGCTTCTGGGGATCCAACTGAGGTTGTTAAGCTTGGCAGCTGGTATTTTCGCTCCCTGAAGTCTTTTCTCAGCCCCCTATTGTTTGAGACAGTGTCTCGCTGTGTAGCCTGGCTTGCCTGAGACTCCCTGTGTATAGAATGTGCTGGCCTGGAATTTGTTGGTAATTCTCCTGCCTCTTTCTCACGAATGCTGGGGTTACAGGCTTGTACCACCACACCCATTTCTTAATTTCTTCATTTTAATAAATGCCATAGTCATATAAGAGATTACCATTGGGCAACTTGGATAAGGTCAGAGGGGAATTCTGTTTTCGCAATTCTGCAACTTTTATGAAAATCCAATGATATTTCAAAATAAAACCATCGAGGTGGGGTGGGAACTGAAAGGAGTAGAGGGAGGGGAAACTGTGGGGGTTTACGGGGGTGGTGGCGCACGCCTTTAATCCCAGCACTTGGGAGGCAGAGGCAGGCAGATCTCTGTGAGTTCAAGACCAGCCTGTTCTACAATCCAGGACAGGCTCCAAAACCACAGAGAAACCCTGTCTCGAAAAACCAAAAAAAAAAAAAAAAAGAATTCAGCAGTCAGCAAGTCAGCACACTGTGCAGTGAGCCCTAAGGGGTCCACTTGTCTCTGCCTCCCCAACCCTCCTCCCTCTCTGAGACAGGGTCTCACTATCAAGCCCTGGCTGTCCTGGAATTCACTATGTGGACCAGGCTGGCCTCCTGCCTCCCCGTTGCTGGAACTAAAGGCGTGGGCCACCATGTCACCTCATGCCTTGCTTTCTCCTGACACCTTCTTAAAAACATGGCTTTGGACTTGCAGAGTGAGCGCTTTACTGATGAGCCATCTCCCCTTTCCTTTTTTTTTTTCTGAGACAGGGTTTCTCTGTAGCTTTGGAGCCTGTCCTGGAACTAGCTCTGTAGACCAGGCTGGCCTCGAACTCACGGATATCTGCCTGTTTCTGTCTCCCAAGTGCTGGGATCAAAGGTGTGCGCCACCACAGCCCAGCCTGTTCTTTTTCTCTTAACCTGCTCACATGAGGCTTGGGCTCAAGAGGAAGGAGTGCTGTTGCCAGGACCCAGCACCATACTTCCTTTGAGTGGAAGCTGTGTTTTGTGCTCAGACAACTGATATTCATTATGGTATTATGGAAGCAGAAGTTGGCTATCGTGTGTACACTTGTAGTCAATCCCACATTCAAGAAGCTGGGGCAGGAGGATCTGGTGTTTAAGCATAACCTGGGCTATCTAGTAAGAATATCTCAGTAAAACAAAGCAAAGAAGCCAGGCCAGTGGTGGCACACACCTTTAATCCCAGTACTCAGGAGGCAGAGGCAGGCAGATCCAGTCTGGTTGACAGAGCTAGTTCCAGGACAACCAGGGCTACACAGAAAAACATTGTCTTGAAACAAACAAACAAAACAAAACAAACAAGAAGGAGGAGGAGGAGGAGGAGGAGGAGGAGGAGGAGGAGGAGGAGGAGGAGGAGAAAAGAAGAAGAAGAAGAAGAAGAAGTAGAAGAAGAAGAAGAAGAAGAAGAAGAAGAAGAAGAAGAAGAAGAAGAAGAAGAAGAAGAAGAAGAAGAGGAAGAGAAGGAGGAGGAAGGAAGGAAGGAAGGAAGGAAGGAAGGAAGGAAGGAAGGAAGGAAGAAAGAAAGCCGACAAACCCCAGATAGAAAAGAGTGTTGGGTCAAGGACAGAGCTTGGGGTTCAGGGGATCCTGTAACTGTTAATGTACCTTGGAGTGGTTAGGTAAGTACAGCCTCCTGAGGGCATGTGGGGCATGAGGGTCTGAACGAAGGCGAGCTAAAGAAATGATTCCTCCATCTGGGATCTCAGCCAAAAAGGCTTAGAGTTATTGATGGGATCAAAACCCTAGTTACTGGGCTGGAGAGATGGCTCAGAGATTGAGAGCTTCGCCTGCTCTTCCAAAGGTCCTGAGTTCGATTCCCAGCAACCACATGGTGACTCACAACCAGGGGGGTCTGGTGCCCTCTTGTGGCCTGCAGACATACATGTAGACAGAATATTGTATACATAATAAATAAATAAATAAATATTTTTAAAAAAACAAAACAAAACCCTAGTTACTGGGTTCGATTCCCAGCACCCACTTGGCGGCTCACAACTGTCTAACTGCAGTTGCAGGGGATACAACACTATCATACAGACAGACAGACTTGCAGGCAAAACACCAATGTACACAAAATAAAGATAAATAAATCATTTAAAAACAAAAACAGGGCTGGAGAGATGGCTCAGAGGTTAAGAGCATTGCCTGCTCTTCCAAAGGTCCTGAGTTCAATTCCCAGCAACCACATGGTGGCTCACAACCATCTGTAATGAGGTTTGGCGCCCTCTTCTGGCCTTCAGGCATACAAGCAGACAAAATACTGTATACATAATAAATAAAAAAAATATTAAAAAAAAAAAATAAAATAAAAAATAAAAACAAAAAAACCCTAGCTCAATAATGTCAGGTCTCCTGGAATCTGAGTTACAAGCAGTTGTGAGCCAGCATGTGGGTGCTGGAACTGTGTGGGCTCTTTGCAAGAGCAGTAAGTGCTCTAACCAGAAAGCCATCTATCCAGCCCTGCCTTATTCTTTAAAATAAGAATCAGTCAGGCATGGTGGCACATCTTTAATCTCAGGGGTATCTCTGTGAGTTCAAGGCCAGCTTGGTTTACTTAGTGAGTTCTAGAACAGCTAGAGCTATATTAATCTGGAGAGAGAGGAGAGAGATTGAGAATCTCAGAGCTCCTGGAGCTAGAGCTCCAGGTGCTTATGAGCTAACTGCCTCATGTAGGTGCTGGGATCTGAACTTGGGTTCTCAGTAAGAGTATTAGTATACATGCTTGTTTTTGCTGTTTGTTTCTTTTTGGAGACAGGATTTCTCTGCGTAATAGTCCTGGCTGTCCTGGAATGGTCCTGGATCCGTTTGCCTCTGCCGCTGAGACCTTGAGTGGTGGGGTTAAAGGTATACACCACCACTCTCGGCAGCACATGGTCTTAAAAATCACAGAACCCTCTGCCCAGTCCCTGATGTTTGGTTTTGCCTCTTAGCTTGGAAGGGTGTAGAATCTCCTTGGAGACTCACCTTGAGGTGTTTCTGGCAGAGTGTTCAGTATTAACTGGGTGAATGATTTGCCCTCAGAGCAACTAACACCTTCTAAACGGTGGCCCAGATATAAAGATGTCTAAGGGAAAAGCAGTGATGCCTGCCTTGGCTTCTTCCTTCTGAGGATTGTTGACCGCCACCGCCATCCTCTGCCGACATTGAACGCCAGCTTCTTCTGCCTTCCAGGTGGACTAAATGAATACTAGTGACTCTCCAGACAGCTTCCGGGTCTTCTAACAGTGAGGCATCCAACTTTTGTGGACCAAGTAGCTACAAAGTTCTCAGCCTCTCTAACATACAGATGGACACTGTTGGAATGCCCAACCCTTATCCTGTAAGCCAACCTAGCAAATCCCCTTATAATGTGTATACATGGTCTATTAGTTCCGTTCCTTTAGCTCACCTGGACTAATGCAGCTGTCATTCACGAATACAGGCTCTGCTTCCCACCAATCAGATGTCAAGATCTATAAACATTATTTCTCAAAGAAACTGTCCAAGCCACCCCCCTCCTACTTATGGTCATTGTTCTTTATTTCACCTCTCCCTTGAAGGAACAATCACCTCTTAGTTTCCTCTCCAACCTTCCCTTTCCACTTTCGATCTTATCAAGAACAAACTTCTACTAGGTGTGGTGGTTCTCCCCTGTCACGGAGCACTCGGAAACTGTGCAAGATTCTGCCACCAGTAAGTAAACAAACAAACAAGAAAAAAAAAGTCAGTAAGTCACTCTCAGCAGGTAAAGTTGTGTAGCCCAACAAATCAGACCCTCCTGACCTTGCAATCCACCTCTAGTGGGGATCCTAAGGACCTGGGACTTCCTCTTGGCATTCAGCTCACACCTAACTGCTGGTCTATTTAAAATATAGTTCTTGGGGCTAAAGAGATGGTACAGCAGTTAAAAGCACTTGCTGCTCTTGCAGAGGACACACGCTGGTGCCCAGTACCAACACGGTGGCTCACAAGAGTCTATAACCCTGATACCAGGGAATCTGATGCCCTCTTCTGACCTCGGCAGGCAATAGATATTTACATGGCACATAGACATACATGCAAGCAAAATACTCATATACATAAAACAAATACATCTGAACTTTAAAAACACAATTCAGCTGGGCATGGGGGTGCATGCCTTTAGTCTCAGCACTCAGGAAACAGAAACAAACAGACAGATCTCTGTAAGTTTGAGGCCAACATGGTCTAAATAGCAAGTTCCAGGCCAGCTAGAGCTACATAGTGAGATCCTGTCTCAAAAGAAAGCAGACCATAACACCAAAAAAAATTTGAATAAGAATAGCCCATAGGCTCCCATATTTGAATGCTTAGTCACCAGGGAATGGAACTAGTTGTTTGAAAGGATTAGAAGGATTAAGAGGTGTGGCCTTGTTGGAATAAGTAGGGGTAGGGTCTGAGGTTTCAAAAGTCCACACTAGGCCCAGTCTCTCTGCCTACTACCCAGGTATCATAATCCAAAGTTCTTAGCTGCTGCTCCAGCACCATCCATACAGCTATGCTCCCCACCATGATAATAATGGACTAACCTCTGAAACTCTAAGCAAGGCCCCAATTAAAGGCTTACTTTTTTATAAGAGTTGCCTTGGTCATGGTGTCTCTTTTTTTTTTTTTTTTTTTTTTTTTTTTGGTTTTTCGAGACAGGGTTTCTCTGTGGCTTTGGAGCCTGTCCTGGAACTAGCTCTTGTAGACCAGGCTGGTCTCGAACTCACAGAGATCCGCCTACCTCTGCCTCCCTAGTGCTGGGATTAAAGGCGTGCGCCACCATCGCCCGGCATGGTGTCTCTTCACAGCAATAGATCAATGACTAATACGATACACTCACACACACACACACACACACACACACACACACACACACACATACACACTTTTTGAGTCAGAGTCTCACTAGGTGTCCCAAGCTGGCCTTAAACCAAGCTACATCAACTTTCCCAGTGTTGGAATTGCATGCCGCCATGCTAGGCACCAAACTGGGTTCTTTTCTCTCTCCTCTCTGTGTCTCTGTTTCAATGTCCTCTTCCCCAGGAGTGTCACCATCTACTCAGAGCAGAAGCCTTCTGCACTCAGTTCTCCTAGGAATTACTTCCATCTGGGGACCCTTTCCATCCTCTCGCCCAGAACTCAGTGTGCCCATTCTGGATTAGGGAGCCCTTCTTGGGGTTCCTGTAGCATCCCACAAACCTCTCTTATATTTCAAGTACTCTGTACCGTGAATGCTGGCCTATGATTCTTTCAGACAAGAGCTCTTGGCTAACAAGGCCTCAGAGTTGTGCCGTGATTATATTCTCAGGCCTGAGCAGAACCTGGCTGATCTTGTGTTAACTGAGCCAGTCCCTTGGACGCTTAAATACCTTCTTCAGCTTCTGTTTACCCCTAAGGGAAAGAAGAAAGTTCCTTTCTTTTTAGACAGGGTTTCCTGAGTAGCTCAGGCTAGCCTGGAGTGTACTATTTAGTCCACGCTGGACTTGAATTTGTGATCTTCTTCCCTCTGCTTCCCTGTTCTTGAGACTATAGGCATGTGCTGCTATGCTTAAATCACAGAAGCAATTCTTCTAAACTTTTTCGTTATATTTTACTTACTATCTATTTTTAATTGTGTATATGTGTTATTTTTAATATTGTGTGTGTGTTTGTGTGTACATGCTCATCCCTGGAGGCTGGAAGCATCAAATCCCCTGGAGCTGAAGTTATAGGCAGTTGGGAGCCACCCAGTGTGGATGCTGGGAAGCAGACTGAGTCTTCTTCAAGAACAGCACTCACTCTCAACCACTGAGTTCTCTCTCTCTCCCTCCCTCCCTCTTTCCCTCTCCCCCTCCCTCCCTCCCTCCCTCTCTCTCTCTCTCTTTCTCTCTCTTTCTCACACACACACACACACACACACACACACACACACACACACACACAGAGAAAGACCTTTCAAGTCTTTACCACAATCTCTCTTTGCTTCACCCCCTTTATGCTGCACCCTTTTTGGTGGTCACCTTGACCTTCTTCACTGCCCTGAACCTGCATTTGCTCTGTGTTTCTGCATGGCCCTTGTCTCTGCAAGTTCTTCAGGTTTTCTCTGCCAAATCCCATGAAAATAAGAACCAACTAGGCTTGCTCATGCTCTGTCTGTACTACCTAACACAATAACACATAAGAAACACTCAATACATTGAATAAACCATGTAATCAAGACCCCCCAAAGCCTATCTCTGTCTTTAGGCCACCCCAGCTAATGCAATTTTTTTTTGTTTTGCTTCTTATTTTGTTTCCTTTTTTGAGACAGGGTCCTACCTAGCCTAGAATGGCCTCAAACTTCCGACGTAGTAAGTATGACCTTGAATTTCTGATCTTCCTGCCTCTAACTCCCTAGTGCTGACACCAGACAAGGCGCCAGACCTGGTGTATGTGGTACTGGGGATAGAACCCTGGGTCTCCTGCATGCCAGGCAAGCACTCTGCCATCTGAGCTTCTACTCCATGCTGTGGTCTAAATAACTAGGAAGAAGATATCGGGATAAGGCATGGGGCAGGGGAGCCCTCATCCCAATCTTTAGCCCAAACTACATGGAGGAAGAAAAGAAAGGTCAGGGGTGGGGCCCTTCTAGAAGGAGCAAATGCCCTCTGGGGTCTCAGGGCATTGCAGGCTACCTGCTCAGCTGTAAAACTTTCTCCAGGTGGTGTCATCCTCCCTACCTCCAACTCTACATTCTTCCTGGCCACACCGCCCAGTGGCGGCTGCTCCCGGTGTCCTTCTACCCCTTGCCCCACCATAAGCAAAGGCAGGAAGGTGGAGAAGGCAGTTGGAAGACAGGGTAAGAAGCAGGATTGAGAATGGACTCAGTGTGTATTTTTTTTTCTTCAGCATCTTTACTCATTTTATGTCTAAGAGGAGGTAAATGTGGGTCGCCTGGGTATCCCAGCACACTAGGGCCTGGCTGAGGAGGGACAGGAAGAAAGGGGCGGATGTTCTGGGCCATCAGCTTATTACACAAGTGCCTCTCTCCTTGAAGGGATTCTTGTCTTCTGGGACGCCTTGGAGAAGAGGGTCAGCCCCTGCTTGGGCCTGAACATAATCCTTGATTTCCTTTCCTGTCTTGGAAATCTGTAAGATGACAAAACATGGTCACAGCTCTTGTTTGTGTCTCGTAATCTACGACTTAGAAAAATGGTAGGGTAGGGCTGAGGTCAAAGAGGAAGAAGGTGGTAGAAAAAGGCGGGCAGAAGGGAGAGTCCCTTGACGGGATGCATGGCCAGCACAGCCTGGAGACAGGGCTGGACACATTGGGCTCCCCAGAGCTCTCAGCCTTTCCTCTGTTCCGAGGAATGTGAGTGGGGACCCCAGCTGTCTTCTAGATCCCACCCCAGTACAGAGATAAGTCCTGGGCCTAGCGTCTCCTCTGCATTCCCAACAGAAAGAGATAAAGAAGCGGAGAGGAGGCGTGGCTGGAGGCTCACCGGATCGCGAGGGTTCTTCACTTCCTTCTTCAGCTGCTCCACCTCCATCCTCAGCAGCTCTTTCTCACTGAGATCCTGGGCCATCCTGCCCTAGAGGGAGAGCTGTGCCCTGACAGGATCCGGCAGTCACCAGCACTTCCCCTCCAGGCTTCCAGTTCCACACTCTTCCTGACCACACCCCCCAATCAAGGTCCCTCATTGGCTAACATTTCCCTCCACCCTTTGTTCTGTCTAAACAAAGGCTTAGAAGAAGTGACCAGTCAGATAGGGATAGCTCAGTCTTTGCCCTTGGAAAAGAACTTTTCTAAGGAGGAAACAGAAAAGGAAGGGGAAAATGGAGTTTAAGTGGGGAAATTTGGGACGAAGAGTGAACAGGTGATGCTTAGTCTCTAGTTCTGACAAGGGACAGTCAGTATGCCTCATATTAAGACTATGGGTCAGCCAGAGGCCAGCTATGACCCCCAGCTCTGCTGCTCCCTCCTAGTATGACCTAAGACAAGTCACTTGGCTTTTCTGAATCTTAGTTTCCTCACCAACAAATGAGTACATAATAGTAATGTTGCTTTTATTCTTTTGAGACAGCGTCTCATGTAGCCCAGGCTGGCTTCAAACTCTCTATGTAGCTGAGGTTGACTTTGAACTCCTGATCCTTCTGCCTCGACCTCCTGAGTTCTGGGATTTCAGCAAGCACCACAGCACCTGGAGTGTGTGCTGCTGAGACTGGAACCTGGCTTTGAGCATGCTAGGCAAGAATCCTATCAACTGATCTACATGCCTAACCCCACTATTACTGTGAGAACTAAGCAGACAATGCATGGCGGTTGCTGGAGAGCCATCGCAGAGGACGAGGATTCCCAGCACCCACCTGGTGGCTCACAACCATCCATAGCCCTAGTTCCAGGGGATCCAACGCCCGCTTCTGACCTCTGTAAGAACCAGGCATGCATGTGACACACATATATACATGCAGACAAAACACTCACACACATGAAGTAAATGAGAAAATAATGCACGGGAAACATTGTCACACTGTCTGGTACATACTGGCCAGGGCACATTTCCTATTTTTTTTTTTTTTTTTTTGGTTTTTCGAGACAGGGTTTCTCTGTGGCTTTGGAGCCTGTCCTGGAACTAGCTCTGTAGACCAGGCTGGTCTTGAACTCACAGAGATCCGCCTGCCTCTGCCTCCCAAGTGCTGGGATTAAAGGCGTGCGCCACCATCGCCCGGCTCACATTTCCTATTTTTATTTCTGACAATGGTATCATTGCCATCATCACGCCATGGTAACCAGGAGAACCAGCCTCGTGCTTAACCTTAGTTAACTAAGACTAGATCCCAGACCAGTGCCCCCAAAGCCTCCTTACCTGTTAGCACTCTCTCCAAATCACCAGTCCAGGACCAGACGCGATGGTGTTTGAACCTCCTAGTGCCTCATCAGCTGAAAATCTTCAGATAAAGCAGATGGTCAGCCAAGCCTAATCGCTAATGCCTAAGCTGATCATGGGCTCAAGGGGGGTAAGTCCTGATCCGCCCAGTTCTTCACTCTTCCACCGCAGACACTGGCGTTCCACCCACAAAGTGAAAAACAGGCCACTCCATTGTAGGCCCTGGACCGCATTAGCGGCTCTCCTTTGGTGACTCCCGCCATGCCATGCTTGCCTCACAGCCTCCCTCCACATGCGCCCATTGCCTGCCGTTCTCCATCTCAGAGCCTGCTCCAAGCCTGTTTCTCCCCAAACGGATCCAGAAGCTCTGTGTCTTCCATTAGGGGGTTCCATAATTTCACCTTACAAGGGTCTGTGGGCTCAGTCTTCATTTGCTCCGTAAAATCATACCCTCACCTCCAATGCTCACTGTTTGATTCCAGGGCCTGTATCACCCTGATGCCATGTCCTGTCCTCTGGGCCTCAAGCCCTCCCTGGCATGTGTGCTGGACTCCCTTGTCTTCAGCTCCCAACACTCACGGACAACCTGCTCTTCCCCTCTGCCTCTCCCAGGGCTACCTGACGACTGTGACGTTTATCAGAGCCAAGCTCCTGCTCTGGCTGACATTTGTCCAATAGCAAGGGATCTCTTGAAGGAATGTTAAGGAACCAATGTGGTCAGTGTGAGGGTTCCTCTTCTGCCGGGAGGATGACAAACTGGGAGGGGGAGGGGTGGTAGGAGGCCATCTTTGCCTCAGGATAAAGTCCCACTCACAGCTGGGCGCCCCAAGAATTCAAGTTTAGGACAGAACATCAACCCATCCAACGCCTTGTTAATACAACGAGCCCCACTCAGCACTCTGTCCACCAGTGATGCCTCAAATCCTACACATCCATCTAGATGGTGTTATCCCACATCCAGGGCCTCCCTGTCGCTCATCTGAGCTCCTCATACTTCTCATTGGGTCCATTTCATCTTCTCCTACCCACACCAGGCACAAAACATGGGTCACAGGACTTCCTACCTGGCCCTTCACAGGCTTGCCCACAGTTCTCCAGGAACTTTAGACATGTCTTCCTGGTGTCTAACCCTGATACTTGCTGCTGCATGGGCTGTTTTCCATTGTTGCTGCACTGCCAGCCCGGCCGCCCGCCCTGTGTGACTTATCTCCATATCCCATCCACCCTCCACTCCCCCATCCCTTGGTGACTCATCCCCAAGCTTCCCAAGGAAGCCCCCACCCTCTGCCCTTTCCTCCCCTCTTCCATGAGTGGAAAATCCACCCCCCATAGCCGGCCAGCCCCTTCCTCCTGTCTCTATTACCCCATCCCCCCATCGGCTAGCTTCCTCTCCAGGACCAGGGAGCAATCACAGATGCCCTGACCTTGGCTTCCTTTGCCTGGTGAGATTGGGAGGCTGAGCCCCCAAAACAGACCCCTGGCTTCCCTCTTCTCCTGAGCACAGGGACAGAAAGGCCCAGGCCCGGGACCCAGGGTCTGACTTCCTCTAGTCCCGGAATGAGCATGCCTACCCTTTGCAGGCAGGTTTGGGTCTCTCACGCAGAGGAAACCAAAAGCAGTGAGAGGGAGGGAAGGCAGAGCGGCCAATCAGGGGCAGGGTGAGGCTCAAAACCAGCAGGCTCCCCAGGGAACCCTACCGAGGCCCCAGCCATGGCGGAGCTGCAGCAGCTGCAGGAGTTTGACATCCCCACGGGCCGGGAGGCTCTTCGGGGCAACCACAGCGCCCTGCTGCGGGTGGCCAACTACTGCGAGGACAACTACGAGCAGGTAAGTGGAGGGAGCGCACGCTAATGCACCCCTGGACGGGACTTGCCGCCCAGTCCCCGCTGGCAGGGTCATCTGACAGGTGTCTGTCCTTGCCTTGGCTGAGCAGTCTTCAGGCGTCAGCTTCATTCCCGTTTCCCAAGCGCAGCCACTGCACTTGGTCTCTCTGACATAACCTCGGCGGTAGAAGATTGTGTACACATCACGGTATATGTACACTCTGCTCTCCCACCTTGCTCCTCGACTCTTACAAAGACCTACAAGACCCTTTCCTCTCACAGGTGCCGGTACCATCTGCAGGCTGGCTTTAGTGGAGTCGTCAGGAAACTTACACACACACACACACACAAACACACACACACACGCACACACACACACACACACACACACACACACACACACACACACACACACGAGTTTGTTCCTTGATGTTTGAGGGGGAACAGAGGAGAGTCAGAGCAGGTCCGAATGAGGGAAGAGATCTGGTGCAGAGGCAGGGGACTTACAGTCTGACTGCTGAGAAGTGAGGACGGAGGGAGGCACTACAGAGCAGTCTAAAATTTTTATTTAGCTGGGGTTTTTGAGACAGGGTTTCACTGCATGGCCCAGGCTGTTCTTCAATTCTCTGTAGCTCAGGCTAGCCCTCTCGGTCGTCCCTCGGCGCTGGGTTTACAGGCTCCCACCACCTCACCTGGTTGTTATTTGTGTCTTGTCATTTTGTTCAGGATGCATTGCGAAGGGCGCCCAGGGCTGTCTGGGAAGTGCTTTTCTGCTGAACTAAGCCCCAGTCCACCCTGGAGTAGCCTTGCTGATCTCCTGCTGGTTCCATTGCATTGGTTCCTGGGGAAGGAGCAGGGGCAGGGGATGGAGTAACTGCCCACCTGTTTTTTGTCCGTCCTCAGAGCCACCTTGTGAGACAACGGCTAGAATTCTGGGTTTAGAATGTGAAAAGAGCCACTCACTGAGGAAAGTGACTTGCTAGGGTCACCCGGTTGGAGACTAGCAGAGCCAAGCGTGACCTCCCTGCCTGCTCACCTGAACTCTTTTCTCTCCATCCTTCTGCCTGTCTGATATAGTGTATGACTTGAAACAGTTTATCTGCACTCTTTGTCCTTGGTTTCCTCTGCTCCAGTAAGAGTGGCAGGCTAGGTCTGTGACCTCTTACCGCTAGCCAAACTGTGAGACAACACGAGGGGCCTCATCCTAATGTAGGGGGGCTGGGAAGAAAAAGGGAGCAAGCGCCTGTGGGAAATGGCAGATGGGGAAGAGGCAATGGTAACTAAGTTTTCTCCATACCTCCCACAGCCTCTTTCTGTCCCTACCCCAGTCCTGTGAGGGGATCACCAGTCCCACTTCACAACGAGGAAGCTGAGGTTTGGAAAGGGTTAAACTGTATTTCCAGAAGCCTCCAAGATAGTCAATGGGACAGGATTCAAACTCAGAATTGTAGTTGGCTGTGGTGCCCTACCTGTGATCTCAGCACTTGGGCAGCTAAGGCAGGGGGATCTCCAAAGCCTAAGTAAGACCTGCCTTATAATCTCTACATAAGTGAGTCCAAGCTGATCAGGATGACAGAGCAAGACACTACCTCAAGGAGATCACATCAACAAATCAGAACCCCAAACAAAAAAGCAGCCAGAATTCTAACTCAGAGTCCAGTTGCTAACCCTTCTGTGTCATTCTGGAGTGTGTGACGCTGAGTGACCCGCCCGTAGATGAGGTGGCATGTGGTTTCTAAACCAGCTCTGCCCCCCCACAGCACTCAGGCACGCTCCCCTGGCAGGGATGCTGCTTCTGGTGGGTCCAGTCCCAGGTGTACAATTGGTGTGTACGTAGGACCTGAAGCCACAAGGCTGAGTCCTTGGTCTTCCACCTATTGACTTAGGAATCTATGATGAGTTCCCCGTTGGTCTCTCTCTCTTTTTTCCCTTTCTCTCCTTCCTTCCTCTCTCCTTCCCTTCTTTCTCTCTCTTTCTTCTTTCTTTCCTTCCTTTCTTTTTTTTCCTTTCCTTCCATCCTTCCCTCCCTCCTTCCTTCTCTTCCTCCCTTCTCTCTCTTTTTCTTTCTTTTTTCTTCCCTCCCTTCCCTCCCTCCCTTCCATCCTTCCCTCCCTTCTTTCCTTCCCTTCCCTCCTTTCCCTCCCTCCTTCCCTCCCTCCCTTCTATCCTTCCCTCCCTTCCATCCTTCCCTCCCTCCCTTCTATCCTTCCCTCCCTTCTTTCCTCTCTCCCTTCTATCCTTCCCTCCCTCCCTTCTATCCTTCCCTCCCTTCTTTCCTCTCTCCCTTCTATCCTTCCCTCCCTTCCATCCTTCACTCCCTCCCTTCTATCCTTCCCTCCCTTCTTTCCTCTCTCCCTCCTTCCCTCCCTCCCTTCCATCCCTCCCTCCCTTCCCTCCCTCCATCCCTCCCTTCCCTCCCTCCCTCCCTCCATCCCTCCCTTCCCTCCCTCCCTCCCTCCCTTCCTTCCATCCCTCCCTACCTTCCCTCCCTCCCTTCCATCCCTCCCTCCCTTCCCTCCCTCCTTCCCTCCGTCCCTTCCTCCCTTCCATCCCTCCCTCCCTTCTTCCTTCCTGTCCTGCTGTTCTCACTCTATAGCTCAGGCTGGCCTTGAATTCAGGATGTCTGCTGCAGCCCCAGAAGACTGGGATTACAGGCCTGTGCCACCATTTGGGGAAGGGTGGAGTTGCTTCTCCAGGGTGGGTTACAAGTATCACCTGGAACGAGGTCCTGAAGCATTTGCCAAGGGCCCATCGCCCTGTAAGAAGGGTGGGATGACTGCAGCGATCATTGCTGCTATTACCATTTCAGTAGTGATGGAACCCACTCTATGGAGGTGACAGCCTTTGCAAACACACTCAGTGTATCAGAAGCCCTGATCTGGGTTGGAATCCCTGGATTCCTTTGTGCAGAGCGTTGGCTCCCAGACCACACAATCAATGACCATCCCTGCCTGTCTACAGAAGAAAGCTCTGAGTAATGTCTTTAATAAGGTCTCCATCCCATCCTTCCCCCACTAACCAGATGTCAGAAGTCCGTGGGGAATAGCAGCAGGCTGGTGAGTGTAGGGTTCTCAGTCAGGGTTGACTGAGTGTATAATAGGGTCGTTTGCATAACAAACGCTCAGCTTAGATAAAGGATCCCTGATCCTTGCTCCTCCAGACCTAACTGTGGGCCAAGATCAAAGCTAGGTTAGAAACATCTGGGCTGGAGGTACCCAGAGCTGGACCCAGACAGACACTTCTTGTTTGGGTCGCTAAGTCCTTGTGCTGTGCTGGGGAGGGAACTTTCCAGGAGCAGAGGAGCCCTTTCTTCTCACCCTTTAAACAAAGATCTAGAACAAAGCCTGTAATCCTTTCTAGCTTCTTTGCCTGTTCAAGGCTTTGGGTGACATATGCTGATGAAATGTAAATGTTATTGCATATGCAGATGACATGCAAATCGGCACACAAATGAACATCGGTTTCCTGCTGTCAGAACAGAAAAGTGGGGAGGGGAGGACCCTGGCATGGGTTTTCCAGAAGGTTCTAGTTCAGGCTACAGGAGAAGACTCCAGAGCTCACCGAGGACACAGCTCTGGTAGTTCCGGTGACAGGGCCTGTGGCATACACAAAGTTCCAAGCCAGGAGGCCATAGGGTGTGCCTCCTCGCCTGTCCCTGTTGGTACACTGCCTCTTCTAATTTTCCTCATCTCTGCCCACCCCTCACCCCTGAGAGGGACAGGCTTTACAGCAGCAAGCTCATGATCAATGGGGAAGGAGGAAGCTGTTTGGGGAACCAAGAGAACCAAGAAGCTTTACCCAGCCCACCCAAGTCTGGTCTGGAACCAAAAAAAGGTCTTGTTTTGAGCCACACTCTAGCTACCTCTCTCCCACCGGCTGGCAGTGTGACACCGGCCAGTGTCTGGCGTATAATAAGAAACCGCTCAGCTAGTGTTGGCTTCCCCTTCCACCTGCCAGTCAACAAATGTGTAGCGTATTTATTTACTATCTCCTGTGTGCTGGGGACTGTGTCAGCAGAGACCGCAGGATGGAATGAGCCAGCTCTTTGGTTTTCAGGGTGCTATCTACCTGGGGGCGTGGTGAAGGGAGAAAAAAAAGAACTGGGCAAGTATGATAAGAAAGATGAGCTGGGTACAAGTTTACAGTGGCGAGAAGAGTGGAGAAGCTGGAATCATCTAGTGAAAAGAACACTGAGAAGTACAAGCACCGCTGGGTGATGGTGGCGCACGCCTTTAATCCCAGCACTGGGGAGGCAGAGGCAGGCGGATCTCTGTGAGTTCGAGGCCAGCCTGGTCTACAAAAGCTAGTTCCAGGACAGGCTCCAAAGCTACAGAGAAACCCTGTCTCAAAAAACAACAACAACAAAAATAAAAGTACTAAACAAGCAAACAAACAAATGCTCCGAGGTAGGAATGATAATTCTAGCATTTTGGAGACAGAGACAGGAGAATCAGGAGCTTGAGGCCAATCTTGGTTGCACAGAGAGTTTGAGGCTTATACTAACTACATGAAACCCTGTCACAGAAAGAAAGAAAGAAAGAAAGAAAGAAAGAAAGAAAGAAAGAAAGAAAGAAAAGAATCATATTAGAAAGCTGTCGGAGGGAAGGAGAGAATGCAGTCATTTGGTTCTGGAGTCCTTAACTAAGTTCCCACACATCTGCCTGCAGATAGGGACTGAAAAGTTCAGGGTCAGCTAGGGGCTGCGAGACTCCTAGCCTCACTCCAATGAGACTGGTTTTCAGGTTTAGGGTAAGAGTGTGATGTTTCCTCTCTGCTCCTCACCATCCAGCCTATAAAGAGGCACTTGCTGAGGTAGGCAGTAGGGTTCCGGCCTCTCAACTCAGGCCTCACCTCAACTCTTGGAGGAGAGGACTCCTCCCCAATCCCTTCAGCCAGTTCTCTCAGGCTCCAGACTCCTTTTCCTGATGTCCCTTACCGCAACGTCATCCTTCCAGAAGCTACCTCAAGCGTCTGAGAACCACAGCAATTCTCCAAGCTGAGCTCTCACCTTAGACTCTCTTCTGGTCCCACCAGACCTTGCCTCGGAAGCAGTGGAATGTGCTGGCCTCAGGCCAAGGCTGTGTGTATTTCAGGCCACAGACAAGCGGAAGGCACTAGAAGAGACCATGGCTTTCACCACCCAGGCCCTGGCCAGTGTGGCCTACCAAGTGGGTAATCTGGCTGGGCACACTCTGCGAATGCTGGACCTTCAGGGTGCTTCCCTGCGGCAGGTAGAGGCCAAGATCAGCACACTGAGCCAGGTAAGGGTCTGGGAAGGGACCCCCCTTTCAGCCCCAGCTCTTCAGTCCCACTCAAATATTCTCTACAACAAAAGTCTCTTGCTTTTCTCCAGAGACACATACCGCCAATTTGACTATAGAATGTTGGCAGTGTCTGAACTCTGGAGACCTCCGTCACGGCTGTGCCTTAGTGGGGTCCTTGCTACCCCATTAGGTGCAAAGTTCTCTGAAAGCAGACTCCCCCCCTCCCCGTATTGCCCTTGATATCTAAAAGCTTTATCTGCTGCTCACAGTACCTGACCTGCAGGGAGCAGGAGAGACTAAAGGCCATCATCCTGTTTTCATTGAAACATAGGCAGTGATTAATAAGTGCCCTATACTCAGGCTAGGCAAGCCCATCTTCAGTCCCAGGGAGTCCCTGCCCTTGGCTCATAAATACTCTCAGCCTTCCTTCCTGGATTCTTGATCCCACAAGGCACATGCATTAGCCAAGTTATGCTTTTGGTCTGACCACAGGTCCCCAAGGGGCAAGTGTATGGGGTGTGTCTTCCTCTTCCTCCTGAAGATCCAAGGTCCCATCCCTCAAGGCCTGAGGGAACACTCCCAAGAGGAAGCTAATTCGCACATTTGTCCCCTAAAGGGGAGAGCTGATTAAGTTACAGGTCTCTGCCACCTCCACGCTCTGCCCTCCTGTTCCAAAGGCTGCCCTGTCCTTCAATCCCTTCCCAGCATCCCCAGGGATGTTGTTTTTCCCTTTTCTTCTGTTTCCTGCACAGCTAATAATAGCCCTCATTCTCTTCTATCAGGAAGTTGCTCCCAAGTGGCTCCATCCTCTGCTACTCTTTTCCCAATTGCTGTATGGCCACAGGGACAAAACTGGCTTTCTCTAGATTTCCCTACTTCCCCTGTCCCCATTCTTTCCTCCTCCCTTCTTTATTTTGAGACAGGGTCTCAACTATGTAGTCCCAGCTGGCCTAGAACTCATCATATAGACCGAGCTGATCTTGAACTCACAGAGCACTATCTGCCTGCCTCTGCCTCCTGAGTGCAAGGTGTCTCCCTCTCTTAAAGGGAGTGGTGCTGGACAGGCTGCCCCTCACTGTCGCCTCCCAACCCTGTCATGCAGATGGTGAACATGCATATGGAAAAGGTGGCCAGAAGGGAGATTGGCACCTTAGCCACTGTCATGCGGCTGCCCCCTAGCCAGAAGGTCATCCCTCCTGAGAGCCTACCGCCCCTCACCCCCTACTACAGAAAACCCCTCAACTTCAGCTGCTTGGATGACATTGGCCATGGCGTCAAGGTAAGGGGAACTTTGCTCTTCCCCACTGCCCACCCTCTCCTGCCATGGGACTCCCTCCTGGCTTCTTTCTGAGCTCTTGGCTCCTGTGTTATCTCACAACCCCTTCCTTTCTCCAACTTCCATTTGGCCAGGAGTCACGGCCTAAGCTCCTCACCCTCCCAAGGTCCCTAGCTGCCCTCCGCCCTGTACTCACTTAGCTCGCGAAGATCACGAGCTGTCCCTGCCCCCCACCCAAGGGTACTGGGTGTGTGTGAGAAGGGGAAGAGGGGGAAGGGAGGGTGTCAGGACATGCATGAGAACCACTTCTCAGCCACATGAGAACAGCAACTTCCTCTGTCTGGGGGTTTGAGGTCACGACTCTAAGAAGTCACCCCAGAATGCTGGCGGTAGGGGCAGGAGGCAGCAACAGAAAGCCGGCTTGGCGGAGGGGACATATCTCATTGTTACCACTGCCACCTATCAGATTAGATTAGAAACTTTCCTGGGTCTTAACCTCTTGATATGATGGCAGCCCCCGGAAGCGAGAATAAAGAATACGTTCCTTCAGTTCCCAGGTCCCGTGAATTCTTTCTGCTGTCCAATATCCTTCTTTTTCTTTTGATGGTACTGTGGAAGGAACCCAGGTCTGCTATAAGCCCAGCATAAGCTCCACCCCTGAACTGTATGCCCAGCCTCCACCCTATCCTTTATGCCTCAAGTTCCCTTTATCTTGTCTCTAGTGGGGCAGGGTGAGAGAACATGGGCCCCAGATGCTCATCCTGGGGGAAGTCCCAAAGTTAGAGGTTTCTCTTGCGTTGGGAGTTGCCCCCTATTGTCGACTCTCCTAAGTGTCTTGGGTTCTGCCCTCCCTCTGCCTTGAATTTGGGAAAGTCAGTTCCTTATGTTTATGGAAGCATTGAGTGGAACGGTTCTGTGTGATGTGTCTCCCCGCACCAGGCGTCTCCTCTGCTTTTGCTGGAGCAGACCAGACGTCCTATCAGTTAAGGACCACCAAGCGACACAGATCCTTGCGGGTCTGAGACAGTGTGGGGGGTGCAAGGGTCCATTTAGTCACTGTGGCGATGCAGAGGAAGTGGCACTCAGACAAGAGTTTGTGCTACGGGTTTCTTTCGGTGGGTGGCTTTGTGGGACCTGCTGCAGACTTAAAGGTCCTGTGGCTCAGGCAATGACACCAGTGTCGGTGGGGGTGGGGGTGTTGGGCGGGAGGAGGGCTGGAAAGTGGAAGTAGGAACTTGCTGAGTCTGGCTAGCCCTCCCAGTTTTCATTCGCCTCCCCCAATTCTTCTTAGGGATGAGGGTGAGGATTGTTCCCCTTGCCTCAGATGTCAACCCTACCCCCTCTAGGACTTGAGCACGCAGCTGTCTCGGACCGGGACCCTGTCTCGCAAGAGCATCAAGGCGCCTGCTGCACCTGCCTCCACCACGCTGGGGTGAGACCTCAAGGCCACTCCTACCAGACCTGCTCAGCCCTTGTGGTTCTCAGCTGCTCCCCTACCCCTTGCCCGCAGCACCTGGCGCCCAGCTTCCCTTTTCATGACCCTTTCTCAACCCCACTTAAGCTCAGCAGAGTTTCCCTCTCCTCATGCCACCCTACTTCACCCCAGGAGACCACCCCGGATCCCCGAGCCCGTGCAGCTCCCAGTCGTGCCTGACGGCAAGCTCTCAGCTGCCTCCTCTGTCTCTTCCTTGACCTCGGCGGGGTAAGCCCTTGAGTCTAACGGGTGGGTAGACCGTAGGTGGATTTTTAGAAGGGACCTCCTGCCACACCCCTGGGGTTGAGAAAACTAAGGATCACTAGATAAGGAAAAGAATTTGAGGCCAGATTTTGGGCTGAAGGGCTCCCTTAGGGACTCTGAGTGAAAAGGCTTCCGTCATCTGTGCCGTGCTCTGGTCTTTAGCAGCGCCGAAGGTGCCAGTGGGATCCCCCAGTCCAAGGGACAGGCAGCATCTGCAACCCCGCCTACACCTCCAGCACCTGCAACCCCGCCTCCCCCAGTCTCTGCTGAGGTCTTCTTGCCGCCTCCCCCGCTGGAGGTGTCCCAGGCCCCTGCAGGTAAGAAGTGCCCACTTCCTCCACCCCCACCTTGAGATCCTTTTGAACGCCAGCCCTGTGCTCCTCAGGAACCTCAGGGGTACCAGTGATCCGAGCTTATTTTACACTAGCCCTGTGTTTGAAGCGTCTCATTCAAAGTTAACTTTGGGGGGCTGGAGAGATGGCTCAGTGGTTAAGAGCATTGCCTGCTCTTCCAAAGGTCCTGAGTTCAATTCCTGGCAACCACATGGTGGCTCACAACCATCTGTAATATATATATATATATAAATATATATATATATGTATATGTATAATATATATATGTATATATATATAAAGTTTCCTTACATTAGCAGTTCAAATATTTAAAAAAACAAAAAAACAAACAAACAAAAAAAACAAAGTTAACTTTGACAGGACCTTTACCGGTTTAACCAACCTGCCTAAGGGTTGCCCAGCAGGGTCTGCCTAGCCTGTGCTGAGTACTTCTAAGCCTCACCAATGGGCTGGAGGCATTGTGGGTGATGACACTCAGATCCTAAGGATCCACCTGTCTCACACACACACACACACACACACACATACACAGAGACATCTTTTCTTCTTCCCAGCAGCAGAGTTGCCCCTGCCCCCACCTCCAGCTCTAGAAGGGGATGACCTGGGACTACTGCCTCCTCCGCCACCGGATTTTGGACCAGAAGAACCCAGCTGGGTCCCTGCTGCCTACTTGGAGAAAGGTACTGTTCTCTTGGGACTGAGAAGCACCAGAAACTATTGCCAGGTTTCTGGCCTCTGTGGCTCTGACCTCCACTCTTCATCCCAGAGGCATTCGCCCTCCCTGCCAAGGTGTGACCCTATTTTTGTCCCTTATCCCCTTCATTTCTGATGAACCGGGGTCTGAAGCCTGCTAGGAACAGAGCAGCTGGCCTGAGTTGGGGGAGGGGACTGTGAATGCTCAGAAGCTCCCCCTGTGATGGGGGGAACAGAGGGTGCACCTCACAAGATTTCCTTTCCTGCCCCTGCAGTGGTGTCGCTATACCCATACACCCGACAGAAGGACAATGAGCTCTCCTTCTCTGAAGGCACCATCATCTGTGTCACGCGCCGTTACTCGGATGGCTGGTGTGAGGGGGTCAGCTCAGAGGGCTCTGGATTCTTCCCGGGGAACTATGTGGAGCCCAGTTCCTGACAGCCAAATCTGTCCCTGCACCGACCCAGCACTGCCTCAGTGGGCCTCCTGAGCCCCAAGAAGCCAGCGCCACAGTCAAGGCTGACAAAGGACCTGTCTACCTCTTGGGCTGTGAACTGAGTTCAGTCCCTGCTCCACACAGCAGTGTGTGTGTGTGTGTGTGTGTGTGTGTGTGTGTGTGTGTGTGTGTGTATGTGTGTGGAGGGGGGGCTAGAGAGAGGTGGTACCCAGGAGATTGCAGCAGATCGGGGAGGGAGCCTACCAAAAACCCAAGAAACTAAAAGCCACGGATTTCAGGCATCTTGTCCAGAGGACCCCCCTAGCTCATGAAGAGCAAATTGCCAGCTCTGAATAAAACTGCTGACCTCCTGATACTTGCCCCGCGGGGCTAGAGGGCCAGGGGGCCGTGATGGAAAGGGAGCAAGCTCCAGAACACAGTAGAGCCCTACGGAAGGACCCAGTAGAACCGCTCTCCTCCATCTCAGCCCCTTTTCCTGTTCCCACTAGACCCCGACATCTCAGGCAGCCATTCGCAGCTTCTTTCCCCTCTTGCCTGCGTTCAGTCTGGGCTCCTCAACCTCCCCCACTTAAATGCGGCTGAGAGCAAAGGGCACCACTCTCGCCCCTCGCACGCAAGAGATGAGTCACTTGGACCCCCTTCACCTCCTTTATAGGTCTGAAACATCAGAAGGGGAGGGGCTTGGGTTTCCCTGACTCTGCTTAAAAACATGGCTTTCTGTTCCATAAGGGCGGAGGGGGTTGTGTTGGACGACTTTGGTGAAGTCCCTAGTCTCTTGCTGCCGTAGTTGAGGACGGAGTGAGAGGATCTGTCACACTCTCCGAGGTCATTGGTTGGTCCTACCTCGTTCCACCAGCAGGAGGCGGCTGCTTCCTCTGGCTTTTTCTTCCTTTGGGGGTAACCGGCATGGGGGGGGGGCGGGGGGAGAAGGAAGCCAGGCGCAGCCAGCGCAGCGGTAGTGTAGGACTGCGGTGGCTGAAGCGAGATCAAGGATGCCTAGGAGCTGTCTTCCTAGAGCATCACGGGTCTGCGCGAGGAACCCGATGCTGGCATGCAAATTGGGGGATCCTGAGTCCTTCTGAGAGAAGACCGAGTAGGGGAGGTTACGCAGCCGAAGCAGCAGCTAAAGTAGTGGGAGATGCTCCTTCTCCCAACTGCCAGGAGCCCCTTCCTTTCAGTTCGAGGGACACTGCCTGCCTTCCAAGGGGTGCACACCACTCCCTGGAGGGGAGGCAGCTGAGCTATGATAACTGCATAGATAGGGACGGCTCTTAACCTCCGCTCCCAGCCCACAAGAGAACAAAATTCCAAAACTGCCCAGAGGAGCGTAGTGAAGAGGGGGAAGAAGTAAAACCAGGTGGTCTTAACCAATTCCCAGTCCTGTCCCCGCTCTGCCGGTTCTCCCTGGGGACCTCTTGCAGGCGATGGTCTTCAACACATCTTCAGCACCTGTTGTAGATGTTGGCGCACGTCGGCCGCTGTTTCCCAGGGCACCACGTGAGCTCGGAAGGAGCTGGGCTCGGCCTTCTGTGCCTCTTGGATGAGGCGGTGCATGGGGTAGCCGCGGCGCGGGAAGGCCACGTCCCCGCCCGCCAGCAGCCCCATGGGGCAGAAGTCATTTGCACCGTCACCCACGTAGAAGAGGCGCTCGAAGTGCACGCCTTCGCGGGCCCGCTCACGCAGGTATTCACTGAGCACCTTATGCTTGCACATGTTGGCGGGGCAGCGGGAGCAACTGTGCGTGTGGAAGGGCCGCAGCGTCAGCAGTCCCCGCGCATCCGGCCCGGACGGGTTGCTGAGGATGCGGCGGAATAAGCTGTGGTGGCCAGCAGCACGCAGGGCACTCTCCACGCCGAAGGTGTTGGCATCCGAAATGAGAATAACCTCGAAGCAGGAGCCCTGTTTGGCTACGAACTGCAGCAAATCACCCATGCCCGGCGACAGGGGGATGGTCTCGTAGACAGCACGCAGGTCCCGGGGCCGCACACCCTGCTCACCCAGGTACTTGAAGACACGTTGCATGTACTCATTGTAGTAACCTTCGCGGTAGGTGGCACGCAGGCTCTCAGGTAGCTGCTGACCTGGCGCAGCGCGCACGATCGAGTCGTCGCTGTTTTCGTCCACGATGGTCTCATCGAAGTCGAAGGTCAGGAGGAAGCGAGGCGCGCCGGGCGCAGCCATCCTACCGTCCTGGGAGCAGGGGGAAGAGGAGCAGGAGGAGGGGGCAAACGAGAGGCGGCGCGGCGGGAGCCGGCCGGGAAGAGCCTGGTTAGCGGGCCACAGCCAGGGTCGCTGGCACATCCAAGACCTGAGGAGGACCCAAGGCTGGTTAAGTTGGAGATGGAACCAATGTGTGGCGCATACCCCGCCGTCCCTTGCCTGTCTCTCACTTAATCGTGCGGGGCCTGACGCAAGGGGGGGGGGCATACTAGTCATGAAGTCAAAGACTTGCTTGGTTACCATTTCTGCTGCTCTTATGGGGTCCCTGGGACTTAGCAAGTCAGCTTAGGAGGAGGGAAGAGTCATTCCCTAACTAGGTTGGAGATTTCTGGTGGCCTGTGTGGTGGGTGCAAGCAATCTGCTGTTCTAACTCAGCAGAGTAGAAGCAGAGAGAATCATTCGTGTGCCTGGGGGAGCAGCCTCCCTTCCCTTTGTGGCATCGAGGTCTAATGGAGCAGCTAGGCTCCAGGAAAAGCCATTGGCATCACGAAGGCAGATGGGCAATGAGTGTGTCAGGTCTTCCCCTGGCCCTGGATGTCAGCTACAAGTGCTTGGGAGGCCAGGTTCTGGACCTTCCTAGGTCCTGGCCAGAGAACTAGATTTTAACCCTTGAAGTTACCAGGTAAGTATGCAGACCACACAAGACCCAGGGAGGCTCTTTGGGAGCTTCCAGCCAGATGGCACTGGGCAGAGGGCTAGGGATGAGACATAGCTCCTCCAAGGAGTTTAGGGCTCATCACTAATCACTTGCCAATTCCCTGGGAAGAACGTGTCAGCGGGTGGGGTTTCTGCCAGAGTCCGAAGCAAGCAGGCAGCAGGAGAAGCAATGGGGCTTAGGGAGGTGGGAGCCCCCCTCGCCAGGCCACGGCATACCTGGGAGACAGGTAGGGGAAAGGAAAGAGAGCAGCAGTGGCTAAAAAGGCAGAGGGAGGAAGGGACTGGCAGCTAGCTGGAGGGGATTGTTTGGGAGGAAGTCAGGCAGGGGAGGGTAGACTACAGGAGTAAGCTCTAGGAAGTGAGACTTTGGGCAAAGGGGGAGCAGCATGAGAGAGGATGGGGGTACAACGGGAGTATTGGGACACAAAGAAAGGCAAGCACACCACACGGACACAGCAGGAGCCCCCATCTACGCATCCCTGACCCCTTTGTTTGCCAGTAGAGTGACCTCGGTATCCACCATCCTGCCTGCCTCTCTGCCTGGGCTTCCTGTCCCAACTCGCCCGCATGGAACCTGGTTTGCTGTCACACACTGGCACCCACCTCTTTCTTTTTAAAGAGAGGGTCTCATGTAGCTCAGGCTGACCTCAAACTTGCTGTGTAGCTGAGGATGAACTTGAACTCACGATCCTCCCAGTGCTGAGAGAACAGCTACACCCCAAGCCCTCCCCCACTATTCCTTCCCATGGCTCATTTCAGAGCTGGGACTGGAACACACTCCCTGACTCCCTAAGGGAACTGTCCTTTCCACTTTATCCCCCCTAGTAGTTGCCTGGAGTTTACCATCAACCTATGGGGGTGTCAGTGGCACCAGGACCCACACCAGGGAAATGTCCAGGGATTCACCAATGGAGAGAGTGCAAATCTAAAAGGGACTGGAAAGGGCTCCTCCTAACTCAGGTTGAAAAAGTTGGGGCTGGAGGCCTCATCCTGAAGGACCCCACTTACCCTAGACAGGCATCGCAGGCCAACAGCTGGAAAACACCCACTCATTGTCCGTAAATTACCCCGGGCTCCACGTCTAGAACCTTGGTTGATCTCAAGCTGTCATCCAGAACTCCTGGGAAAACAAACAGAAAACCAAGTAAACCCCACCAAAGTCCGCAGCTGCCCTTTTGGAGCGGGTTGTCGTATCTTCCGTCTCAGCATTTGGGAGGGGAGGCGGAAGCAGGCCTGATCTACATCGTGGTTCCAGGACAGCCAGGGATTCGTAGAGAGACCCTGACTCTGTTCCATCAAGCACACGAGCCATTCCCACGTTCTCAGCAAGAGCAAGATCTTAAAAGCACACTCAGGCCATGCTCCTTGCTTTTAACACCCCTGGCCAGTTCCCAGACTTACTCATCAGAGAGGTGGCAAAGAGCATTCCTGCAATCCAGACAGGCTAAGGGACTTGCTCAAAAAGTGGCTAAGACTTTTCAAAACCAGACTCAGAGGCTGGTCCAGGCCTTCTTTCTCCAGTATGACCTTTGCCCACACAGAGCAGGGCATGCCATAGTTTACCAATCACCTTTATTTCCAATCAGACTCACGGTTCACGGGACCCAGGAAGGCAGAGAACAGGGATTAACTCACTTCCTAGAGGCTGTATTGTTTAAGCAATGTGGCCCTTGGCTCACAAATGCTTTCACCACTTTCTAGAGGCTGAGGGCCTTGGGCTCTACATGAGATATGAGACTTACTTCTGGCACTACCTTGCTCAGGGGTCTCAGCAACCGGACAGGCTGAACTCTTTAGAAGAGTTTAGGTGGCCGGGTCTGATCTTTTGATTGGAGCCTTCATCAGTGCAGCTACACAAGAAACCATCTACGGCTTCCGGTGCCTCCCTACTCCCCTACCTCTCCACCCCCAGACTGAGAGACTTAGATATAGCTTGGAATTGGAAAGAATACCAGAGAAAAGATAGCAAAGATCTGGCTGGTTGCTGCCCTCTAGTGGCTATAACGGGTAGCACAGTTAACCCCGACTGTCAAGGTGAAGCTCCCTGACCATCCAAGAGCAGCAGAGAGGCAACTGCCTCCAGAATAAACTAGGGAAGGACCAGGGAGACACACGCTCTGGGACCGTCTTTATAGAGATGAGTCACCGGCTACCCTCGCTTTCTCACAGCAAAGATTTTCAGCAGAGATGGGAAGTAACTTTCAGTGCCGGCCGCCCCCCACCCATAGCTGGTAATTGGAAGGGGGCTAAAGATCACTAGCAAAAGTGGCAGTGTCTGTCGGGAGGAATTCAAATCCTGCTGAGATAGTGGAAGAAGGGGATGGGATAAGGGAATGGCATGCAAAGGATGTTAGGGGAACTGTCACGGTGCCTGTCACGGAACCCTGGCTGATACAACCTTTGTCCCAGGACAAGAAGTAGAGGAGAAAGGTCAGGGGTGCCCCACCCATTGTAAAAAGCAGTCTCAAAGAGAGGGACAGCATCAGGCATGGAGAGGAGCAAGGGGAAGATACAAAGATACAAACCGCTTTCTTCTCTCTCATTCCATCTCTCCTTTCCCTCCCTCCTTTCCATAACCAGGATTGACCGTTGACCTTTACAGCATGCCCTTAATCCAGTGTTTTGTTTTTGTTTTTTTAATTTTGAGACAGGGTCGTCCAATATGGACTTGAACTCAGGCTCCTGAGTACAGGGACTGTAGGCATGTAATAAACACCCTGACCTGCTAAGATAAATTTTCATCGCTTGGGGGAGGAGGGATGGTCAATTACTTGCTTGTCTTCTTTTTAAAAAACTATAGTAATCTTATGCTCCAAACCTCTCATGTCTCAGAGTAGTAGACACAGTTATGTTTTTACCTAACACTAGTGAGCATTTATGGAAATCTTCAATTTTGTTTTTGAGACAGGGTCTCACTACCTAACCCTTGGCAGGTCTGCAACTCTCTATGTAGACCAGACTGGCCTCAAACTCAGATCCGCCTGCCTCTACTTCCCAAGAGCTGGGATTAGAATCCAGCACTGCCTCTCCTGGTAATCTTGTTTCTTTTTCTATCTGCAGCGCAGACAGCCAGGCATCCTGGGTTTCTCCCCAAAAACTAAGGCAGCCTCACAGTGACACCCCATCCCTGCCCTATGGCAAGGGAAGTACATATATCTAGTTATTATTTGGCTTCATGATGTTTGAAAAGGCCATGGGCAGTTGCCTGGCCTGGCGATGCAGGAGAATCTGAGTTAAAGACAAAACAAACACACACAAAAGTCACTCACTTCTGACAGGTTTGTATGATGATAAAATCTGGGCGATGATAATCCCAGCACTCAGGAGGCGGAAGCAGCAGATCTCTGTGAGTTCAAGGCTAGCATGGTCTACAGAGCAAGTTGTAGGACAGACTCCAAAACTACAGAGAAACCCTGTCTCAAAAAAAAAAAATCCTGATAGGTGCCGGACAGTGGTGCTGTGCACCTTTAATCCCAGCACTCAGGAGCAGAGACAGGAGGATCTCTGAGCTCAAGGCCAGCCTGGTCTACACAGCGAGTTCCAGGACTCCAGGACTCCAAGGAGAAACCCTGTTTCAAAAAAACAAAAACAAAACCTAAAAACAAACAAACAAAAAACGCAAAACCAGTGTGGCCAGCAGGGTCCCTTGTGGAGAAAGGGGACAGAATCCAAGTTTCTTCAGCATGCTAGGGCAGGGAGAGGAGGCAGATTTTCTGGGGCAGAAAGTAGTTCTTTTCTAGTCCCATCTAAGATCAACGTTTGTGGCCCTGATTCCACAGATCACAGGCTCCCAGCCTGCACCCTTCCTCCGCTGACACAAATACTCTTAAGTTAAATCTGTGGGAAGAAGGTGGGACAGGTGTGTGTTGGCTTAACCTCTAAGCTTAAAATTCTCCTAATTGGGGAGAGGATAGAGCCCATAGGAAAGTTTGGGGAGTTTTCCACAAGAAACATGCAGGCTGAGAATGGGGGTGAGGACTTCAGAAATATCACGTTAACAACCCCCCTCTGCTTGAAGAATAAATATGTCTATCAGTAGGAATCAGATCCGACAATTAAGCTGGGATTTCTGCCCCCAACACTCCCAACTTCACAAACCTCCTTCTTGTTCATTAACCCTTTATAGGGGGATAAAGAGGCCCAGAGAAGTTCGGCTAACATCATGGACATCACACAGCATCAAAAACAGGACTAGAACTCAGGGGTCTCTACTGCCTCGTGGAGAAACTATCTGAACCTCCCCGTTTGCTCAAGAGACTCTGTAATGGTCCCTGTCCTAACTAGCTAGGGAGTAATGATCTATGCCCTGGTGCCAGTGAGGAATCTGGGACTAGGTATCGCCTCTGGGGTCCTCTGCCTGGGTAGACAAGTAGAGTTTGATCTTCACTGGGTAGGGGCAGGGAGATGGCAGCTGCCGGTGGGGTAGCAGGAGAGATATTTTTAGAGGTGACTGGAAAGCAGGCACTCTGGCACACCCCCAGCTGGCGGGCACTTCGCTCTAATGCGGGCGGGGGGTGCGCAGCTCGGGGAGAAGGAGGACTTGTGGGTGGCGGGGAGCGATGATAGTCCCCGGAGATGAAGGGACACTGGGCACCATGAACCTGGGAGAGAACGGGGCTCAGTTCTCTGCCCCAGGGATTGCCCCACCACCAAGCGCATAAAACACCCTCAAACTCTACACGGCCCCCACCCCAACATTGAGATCGCGGTCCTCCCGAAGCCCAGGACTCAAGCGGGACAGCGGCGGCTGCGCTGTCCGTCCTGGTTGAGTTCGGAGTGAAAGTAGTGGGAAGGGGGCTAGTTAAGGGATTTGGGGGCAAGATGGAGCAAGGGGTGCTTACGGGAATTGGGGGGACGCGGTCTTATCCACCCCCGGATTTCTGAGCTCCGGCTCACGCGTCCCTCCTGTCCCGAGGGACCGTGGATGATCTGCTTCTGTTCCGTCCCTTCCACCTGCCCCCCATCCCCGGGGCCGCCGCCGCGTCCCCTTTAAATGCCGGGGAGCCGGAGCTCGAGCCGCGCCGGGCGCTGCGGCAGCCGCAGCACCCGGGCCCACCGCAGTCCCCGCACGTCACAAGCGCCGAGCCAATCACCGCGGCGCCGGCGCACATCAAAAGGGCGGGCTCCCCGCAGGCCACGCCTCCCGGCTGTCCCCCGTGGCCGCGCGAGCGGCGGTGTGACTGGGCGGGCTGGACGGGTGGAGCGTGGCGCGTCCCGTCCGAGGAGCGTGGGTGCGGGGCACCCTCTGCGTGCGCGTGGCACGTGCGTGAGTCGCTGTCACACTGCCCTCCTCCTGCCGGGCTCGGCGTGGGGAATCTGCACGCAGTCCCTCCCTCCACCGGCCGCCGATCCGCCTGGTCGCAGAGCTCCGCGGGACAAGCTTGGTGGCCGGAACCGCAGAGCAGCACGCCGTCCACGTGCACCGAGCTCGGTGTCCTCTGCCCTTCCGGGAGGAGCCACGGCATCCCGCCGAGTCCTCGGTACCCTGTCCCCAGATTACCGGGTACTCGTGCTTGCCGGCGGAGGGGTTCTACCACCCAGCCCCGCGCGTAAACACGGAGTTGGAGAGCCAACACTGCATAGCGGTGCAGATAAAAAAATCCCCGCTTACTCCTAAGTCCTGAGAGTGCTTTCCCGTCCCCATCCCGCTATCGCCCTCTGGGGAGCTTTCCCATCCTTCCCTACCCTCAGGTGACAACGATCCAGAGAGAAGAGGTGAAACCTGGATTTCTCGAGTTCGTGCTATGTGAACCCCAGCAATTGACCCATGAGAAACGATTAGTCCAAGAATTCAAACACAAGAACACCTCACTTGAGCCATAAAACAGGCTCTGTGGGTGAGAAGCAGGTGCACCCAGACCTGGGTCTAGCCAGCCCTTCCTAATTCCCCCTGCTCCTGCAGCAAAGCCAGTCAACAAATTTCGGTGAACTCTGTGCAGGACAGGCTGGATACCTGAATACCAGCGCTCCGTGCGTCCACTGGTATAACAGCAGCTAGGCAGAAAAGTTGCCGACCTGATTTACCACCCCCTACCTTCAAACCCCGATGATGACTTCTCCATTGCCCCTGCTTCCTAAACCGCCAGCACCCCCTCACCTTCTCTATCCCTGATGCTTGCTGAGGTCAGAGGACAACTAACAGGTACCACTGCATTCCTTCCACCTTACCTTGCCAGTCCTTGTTTGGCTTTTTTTGTTTGTTTGTTTTGTTTTTTGTTTGGTTGGCTGGATTTGAGACAGGGTTTCTCTGTAGTTTTGGCTATCCTGGAACTAATCTGTAGACCAGGCTGGTCTTGAACTCACAGAGATCCGCCTGCCTCTGCCTTCCAAGTTTTTTTTTTTCAAGACAGTGTTTCTCTGTAGTTTTGGAGCCTGTCCTGGAACTAGCTCTTGTAGACCAGGCTGGTCTCGAACTCAGAGATCCGCCTGCCTCTGCCTCCCAAGTGCTGGGATTAAAAGCGTGCGCCACCACTGCCCGGCCTTCCAAGGGTTTAAAGGCATGTGCCACCCCACCCGGTTTTTGGCTTTTTTTATTTTGAGTCAGGATCTCTTATAACTTGTGCTGACCTCACCTACTTATTATACTAGGCCTGGCCCCGAACTCCCAATCCTCTCGCCTTCACTTCTTTGCTGGATTAAAGGCCCGAGTCACCACACCTTGCAATCCTTCCTCTTGCAGAAGCAGTTTCAGCCCCACAGTCTGCCCAAGACCAGCTCACACAGGGTTCAGCGTGTGTTCTCTGCACGGCAGTGCCCCTACCCTTTGACACTTTCTTGGAGCCCAGGCTGGTCTGGAACTTTGCTGTCAAGTCCAGAGTGACCTTCAACTCCTGATCTCCTGCCTCCACTTCCTGAGTGTTGGGATTTAAAGGCATGGGGTACTATACCAGTCCCACGGGTACTCACAGATCAGTAGGTAGGTGCTGGAAAGATCTGAACGTGTTGAGCCACGATCCAATCCAAGATGGTTGCCAGTCAGGCCTATGAGGAAATCAAGGCATGATGGAGTAACTGAGCTTGCTCAGGGCCATGCTGTTGAGAGAGGATAGTACTAGGGTCCCAAGCTGCCTAAGCCATGACCTCATACTGTGCCTCTCTCCTGGTGTCAGTCACCCTCTCTGTATCGGTTTCACCGTGGGACTTGGGTCACCTGACTTGGCAACGATCTCGTGGGGTGAGAGTCATCTGAGGTGACAGAGCTTGCTCAAGTCTCTGGTGACCCTTGACTAGGGTGGCTAGAGTCTCCAAACAGGTCCTCACGCAGAGGTTGAGTCACTGGCCCAAGGTTCCAGTGGTAGAGCCAAGAAGCCAGGACTCCAAGGTCACAACCTGTTCTTCAGGTGACCTCGCAGGAGGGGCAGAGGTAACAGGAAGGAAGGGACAGTTCTGCTCCCAGGGCCCACCTGGGAGAAGAGGACCACTAATCTTTCCTGAAACCGGCTGGGTGTTGGTGTTAGTGTTTCCAGTTTTACAGAGGCAGAAACCTGGGGACATTAAGAAAGTGCCTCGCCTGAGGGCACTATGTGCTCACGTAATTCTGCAATGCCAGTGACCCAAAGAGGAAAAAGATGGATGGGACTCTCAGGGACCTGGGGGCAGGTGATAGTGGGCTTAGGTGGGAGGTGTGACCAAGTGTGTCCCATTCAGGCATTTCAACAGTAAAGCAGTTGTGACTAGGACCGAAAGCCTCCCTTCCTAACCCCCATAGTCAAGCCTGGACAAAGTGGTTCATTCTGAAATTCTCAGCTCTTCCTTCCCACAGCAGTCCCTCCGTGCCACTAGCTGTTTCCAATTCACACATGGCAAAATATGTCACTTGCCCCAAGTCACAGAGCTAGGAAGTGGCCAAAGACAAGAAATGAAACCTGCTGGTTTTTTACATTTATGTTTTCATTCAGGTGATTCTTACTATGTAGTCGAGGTGGCCTGGAATTCCCAGTTCTTACCAACTGGGAGCCAAGCCACACCCCCCCCCCCCCGGGACACTTTGGACAGGATTTCATGAAGCTTAGGCTAGCCTTAAACATACTATGTAGCTGAGTATGACCTCCCTCTCCCTGCCTCCCCAGCCTGAGTGCCAGGGTGGCTCTGTGGTCTGCCACACTGGGCTATGTAGTGGTGGGGGTGGAGGCCAGGGCTTTGTGTATGTTAAATAACCAACCCCTCTTCCAGCCGAGCCTCATGCCTAGCCCTGCTCTCATTTTTTGATTTGTTTTTATTTTATGCGCATTGGTGTTATGTCTACATGTATCCTCCCGTGCTGGAGTCATAGACAGTTGTGAGCTGCGTGTGGGTGCTGGGAATTGAACTCTGGTCCTCTGGAGGAGCACCCAGTGCTCTTAACTGCTGAGGCATCTCTCCAGTCCCATCACCAGCTGTATTTTTAGAAGGAAGTGCCCTCTTCTGGCACAAGAAAAAACATACCAGCCCTAGAGACAGGGAGGCTCATTGTGTTTTTTCTTTTTGTTGTTTTTCTGAGGCAGGGTCTTACTATGTAGCCCTGGCTGGGCTGGAACCCAGCCCTACATTCTTTTTGTCTTTCTCTCCCTCTCTGTCTTTCTTACCCTCCCCCTCTCTCTCTGTATGTGTAGAGACCAGGGTCTCTTGTAGGCTAAGCCAGACTTCAACTCACTTTTCAGTTGAGACTGACTTAGGTCTCATGCTGGAACAACAGCACTAAGTCTGGCAGGAGGCTCATGTTCTTGAATAAAACACTTCCATTTCTAAGCACACTGGACCTACGAGTTTTGTTGTTTGCTTTTTTTTTTTTTTTAACTCTCTGTAGACCAGGCTGGTCTCAAACTCTCTGTGTATCGGACTGTCCTGTAACTCTCTGTAAATCAGGCTGGCTTTGAACTCACAGAGATCCACCTACCTCTGCCTCCCAAGTGCTGGGATTAAAGGCATGTGCCACCATGCCTGGCTCCTATTCGTTATTAGGTTGAACACTGTGAGGTTGGACATCCTTAAATTCTGGCTTCTAGAACAGCCTGGCAGAATGAGGACGTCTGCTTTCGAATTTGTGGATCTCTTTGGCCCTTTTCTTTTTCCAACCTGGGAGGATTATCGAGATTTTACAGGTTTTGAGGATTTGCTGTTATTTAATGGAGACCTCCTCTAGCTGCATGGAGACTACATAGTTCCCTGGAACCCTCAGATCCCAGTCAGGTCCAGAGGACATATGGGTAGGAGCAGAGCAGGGGTGGGTGGGGCGCTCTCCTGGGCACAGGCACCGGCCTGCCTAGTCACCTAGGTCCACAGCCCCAAGAGGGCATGGCAAGGAGCATTTCTGCAATATTCTGGCCTGAGTCCCTGGGCTCACCCAAACACGCAGAAGCCTGTCTGCTGCCCCAGGGCACTTGGGGCATTCCCTGAGTCTGCCCTCTACCTCTACCCCCACGGAGACAACACATTTTCATCCTCTGATCGTGGCTTGTGCGGGCTTCTACACTGTGTGCTTCTCACTAACTTGGTGAACCCGTCTGATTTTGAATGGCCCATCTATGGATCCAAAGAGGCTGTCCCACGCCCACTGGTCCACAGAGGAACGGGGCAACAGCATAGCACAGGTCAGGGCTCTGATCTTCAGAGCCAGACACTTCAGAAGCTGGGAACAGTGTGGATTCTTCTGCTATCCGTGCATCACAGCCAAGTTACGCTCGTTTGTTTGTGGTCTAATTTTTTTTAAAAACAAAAACTCTTAAGAGCCCTGCATGTTCTTTCAGAGGGCCTGGGTTTGATTCCCAGCATCCACATAATCATCTGTCACTCCAGTTCTGGTCTTCACAGGCACCAGGCTTTCCATGGCACACAGATACACATGTAGGCAAAACATCCATGCTCATAAAAATAGACACATATTTACTGTGTAGGGCTCTCGGAAAGAGGTTTTCAATAGGATATGACTCTGTCCTACAGTCTGAAGGAGACTGGACAAGAAAACAGGCCTTCCAAAGGAGCGTCAGGGAAAGCTAAGCCTAGTGGCACAGGCTGTAAGGCTGAGGCAGGATGCTGGCAAGTTCAAGGCCCAGCTGGGCTGTACAGTAAACTTAAGACTAGTCTGGGTAAATCAGCAATAAATAAATTCGTAATTTCTAGGAAGCTGGATGTGGTAGTTTGTGTCTAATCCCAGCCCTTGGGATGTGGCTGGAATGTCTTTTAAGACGTTTTCTCAGCTGGGTGGTGGTAGCGCACGCCTTTAATCCCAGCACTCGGGAGGCAGAGGCAGGTGGATCACTGGGAGTTTGAGGCCAGCCTGGTCTACAAGAGCTAGTTCTGAGTTCGAGACCAGCCTGGTCTACAAGTGCTAGCTCCAGGACAGGCTCCAAAACCACAGAGAAACCCTGTCTCGAAAAACCAAAAAAAAAAAAAAAAAAAAAAAAAAAAGAGCTAGTTCTGGGACAGGCACCAAAGAGAAACCCTGTCTCGAAAAACAAAACAAAACAAAACAACAACAAAGACGGTTTCTCTGTGTAACACCCCTGTCCATCTTGGAACTCACTCTGTAGACCAGGCTGGCCTCCGACTTGGAACTCACTCTGTATACCAGGCTGGCCTCCGACTTGGAACTCACTCTGTAGACCAGGCTGGCCTCCAGCTCACAGATCGCCTGGCTCTGCCTCCTGAGTCTGGGATTAAAGGCAGCAGCACCGCCACTGGACTAGGAATTAGCAACGCTCCTTCTGCCTGATTTAAAACCGGGGACCTTTCATGCGTGAGGCAAATGGGATAACCACCACACTACAGAAAACAGCTGGGGCACAATTAATAAAAACCCAGGGACAGATATTGGGGTTTAGCCAGAAAATTAAAGCAGCCAGCCACTGGCTCTCTTACCTTTATCTCAGTCTGAAAATGGCGATCCTTCACCAGCGAATCCTCAGCATGAGACTGAGCCTGAGAGCTGTCTCTTCCCTCTTTATATTCCTCTCTAGTGCTGGGATTAAAGGTGTGTACTAACACCGTCCCGTTTCTATGGCAAACTAGTGTGACTCGGGATTAAAGGTGTGTGTCACCACTGCCTGGTCTGTATGGCTGATCAGTGTGGCTGTTTTACTCTCTGACCCTCAGACAAGCTTTATTTATTTAAAATACAAATGAAATATCACTACAGTGGAGGGTTAGAAGGTCAAGGTCATTTTGCAGAACTATCTTTTTTCTTTTGTTTGAGACAAGGCCTCACTATGTAGATCAAGATGGCCTTGAACTCACAGAGATCTACTTGCCTCAGTTTACTGAGTCCCCAGGTTAAAGACGGGCTGGTGGTGGCTAATGTCTTTGTGTCTGACACAAGGGAGTCAGAGGCACGTGGATCTGTCCTCAGGGAGCTGCAGTGGTGGGAGAAAAGGATTGGAGGGGTGGGAGGCAGGCAGATCATCCAGGGAAGGCAGATCCAGGCGGGGGCACTCCTCCTAGTCTTTCCCCATTCTGGGCTTCAGATGGAAATGGATGTACCGCTGTGAACCGGGTCTGCTGCTACCCAGCTCACTTGACAGGCAGGCTGTAAGATGACGTGAGAGAACTGGTGTGGAAGGATAACACCCAACAGTGCCACATTTCCCTGGAGAGGCTGCGCTAAGGGACAATGCTTGTTCATACATTCTCCACTAATCAAAGTAGACGTTATTGTTCAAGGGTTGCCTTTCCTGGGCTGACTACAGGCAAGGGCTAGAGATACGCAGGGGAAACTTTGATTTTTATTTATTTATTTATTTGGTTTTTCGAGACAGGCTTTCTCTGTAGCTTTGGTTCCTGTCCTGGAACTAGCTCTTGTAGACCAGGCTGGTCTCGAACTCACAGAGATCCGCCTGTCTCTGCCTCCCGAGTGCTGGGATTAAAGGCGTGCGCCACCACCGCCTGGCGATAGGCTGGTTTCTGTGAGTTCAAACCCTGCTTGATCTACAAAGTGAGTTCCAGGCCAGCCAAGGCTACACAGTGAGATATTGTTTCAAAACAACAATAAAGTAAAATAAATAATAAACACATAAGAAATTGTCAAAATAACAAAATCAATAAAAAGAAAATTAAGCCTCCTTCCTTGAAAATTAGAAATAACTATTGCTTGGACTGGGTGGTGGTGGTGCACATGTTTAATCCCAGCACTCGGGAGGCAGAGTCAGGCGGATCTCTGTGAGTTCGAGGCCAGCCTGGTCTACAAGAGCTCGTTCCAGGACAAGCTCCAAAGCTATAGAGAAACCCTGTCTCGAGAAACCAAAAAACTATTGCCAAAAAACTATTTACCCTACACAAGCGGACTAGATGAACAACTGGAAGATTCATTTAGTCTGCTTGTGTAGGGTAAATGAGACCGAAACAAATGTTCTGGCCTCAGTCCCGTTGCAGCCAGTCATTTGACTGGTTGTGCTCACCCAGGGAAGGGCTGGCTGAGCCCTTTTCACACCTTCCCCTGAGCCAGGGGCTCTTCCTGGAATCATCCCTCCCCAAGGCTGGGCAGAATAGATGTTGGTGGTAACCAGGAACCAGCCTTACTGGTGGCTTGGAATCTTCAGGTCTAATTCCAGACAAAGTAAGAGTATTTTGTATTTTAGGAGGCTTTGTTGCTACCAAATACCTTGTTTTCCTGATGGGGAAAATGAGGCTGAGAGGTGAAGTATTGAGTCCAAGGTCAGGCAGTAAGGAAGGCAGACAGGCAGAGTCGGGATGAAAGTGTCAGGGAATCAGCTGATATTCTGGAAGAAGCTACCCAAGAAAAGGGATATGCCGATCAGCAAAGATTCTGGCTTTGTAATGACTTTCTTCTTTGCTCTCACCCGTTCATTTGCTCATTCATTCTTTTTCTTAAACACTTCATCATGATCATATATTCACATCGTACTTTGATTTAATGATTTATTTATTTTTATTCCATGTGCATTGGTGGTTTGGCTACATATATGTCAGTAAGGGTGTCGGATCCCCTGGAACTGGAGTTGCAGACAGTTGTGAGCTGCCATATGGGTACTGGGAATTGAACCTGGGTCCTCTGGAAGAGCAACCAGTGCTCTTAACCACTGAGCCATCTCTCCAGTCCCCATCATTCATTATTTCATTCATTCAAGAGACACAGGTTTAAGCCATTGGAGACCACAGCTCTGCACTGTCATTGAATCTAAGGCTTAGAAATGAGCTGAGGCTGTTAGAGATAACTTTAAAAAATTTAGTGTTGCCCAGGTGGTGGTGGCACAGGCCTTTAACCCCAGGACTCAGGAGGCAGAGGCAGGTGGATCTCTCTGAGTTCGAGGTCAGCCTGGTCTACAGAGCGAGTTCCAGGACAGGCTCCAAAGCTACAGAGAAACCCTGTCTCAAAAAACCAAAAACCAAGCCGGGCGGTGGTGGCACACGTCTTTAATCCCAGCACTCAGGAGGCAGAGGCAGGCGGATCTCTGTGAATTCGAGACCAGCCTGGTCTATAAGAGCTAGTTCCAGGACAGGCTCCAAACCACAAAACCACAGAGAAACCCTGTCTCGAAAAGCAAAAACAAAACAAAATAAAAAAAAAAACAAATCAAAAACCAAAACCAAACCAAACCCAAACAACAAAACAACCTTAGTGCTGAAGCCAGGTGTGGTGGTGGTGACATAATTATTCCTCTTACGCTGGATCTGGAAGCAGGAAGATGAGGAGTTCAATAACAGCCTTGGCCATAGGAGACCATGTTTCAAAGGAAAAAGAAATCATACAGGGGCTGAGGTGATTGTTCAGTGGTTAAGAACGTGTGGTGGAGCCTGATGGTGGTGGCGCACACCTTTAATTCCAGCACGGGGGGGGGGGGCAGAGGTAGAACTCTGTGAGTTCAAGGCCAGCCTGGTCTACAGAATAGGTTCCGGGACAGCCAGGACTGTTTCACAGAGATACAGTCTTGGGGGGAAAAGCCTTGCCTGCTTCATAGGCTCATCTATTTGAATGCTTGGTCACAGTTTGTGGAATGGTTTGGTAAGTATTAGGAGGTGTGGCCTTATTGAAGAAAGTGGGGGTGGACTTAAAGGTTTCAAAACCCTATGCCAGGCCCAGTCTCTCTCTCTCTCCTTTGTCTGCCCTGTACTTGTGGATCGAGATATAAGCTCTCAACCACTGGTCCAGCACCATGCTTGCCTGTTGCCAAGCTCTCCACCACAATTGTCATAGATGGGCTCACCCTCTGAAACAGTAAACAAACCCCAATTAAATGTCACTCCATGTCAGAGCCTTGCAAACACTCTGCTATCAGGGAGCTGCGTGGGGCATCCCCAGGGAATGAATACACAACTGTGTATCATGGCTCCGGCTGGAGGTGGGTGGAGCCTGCACTGCGGGCTTGTTTACATCTGTATGTATTTTCATCTGCACAATAGGCCAGTGTGTTTAGGAATGTGCCCACAATCACAGTTTGCTGGCTGGGGGTGGCGGTGGTTTAAGGTCCTTCTGGGATAAGTTAATGGTCAAGGCTCCTAAATCCCCAAGAGAACTAAAGACTAAACTACACATGATGATGCTAAAATGCCTGTCTATACTCTTTTCAATTTAATTAATTTATTTATTAGACAAAGTCTTAAGTAGCCCCAGCTAACATCGAATTATCTGTGCTGCCCAGATTTTGACCTCCTCATTCTCCTGCATCAGCCTTCTGAATCCTGGGGTAACAGATATGAGTTACAGCGACAGTTCCTATTTTTCATTTTCTCTCTACAGCTGTTTCCTGAGAACCCTCTACGTGCCAGGGATATGTCAGCGACAATGGTGCCAGTCTCTAAGGGGCCCTGACACGCTCACCTCCTGATGTCCATTCTACCATGAAGTGAAGGGCCATCACCTCCAAGGCTGAGTTACAAGGCTCTAGGGCAAGCAGCTTCTGGGTTGAAGCAGCCCTGAGAGAAGCCCCAGGAGAAGGAACCAAGCCTTGGCTTGCTGTTTCTGACACCTCAGAAACTGAGGCTGGGGATCCCTAAGCCTAGCTGTTTTGGGGCAACATAAAAGACCCTGTCAGATGGAAAGAACAAGGAAAAAGGAAGAAAGTAAGGGGGAAAAGGAAGGAAAGAGGGGAGGGAGGGAAGACTGGAGAGGTCAGGAGAAGAGCATGCTGGTGTTAGAAACAGCAAGTGCTTGGGTCCCGAGGTGCAGACTCTTCTGACCTTATATATTTTGCCACCAAGTTTATTGTCCTGGCTGGGCTTAGCTCTGGTCACCTCCAGAAGTGGGAGTAGGTGGGGTGTGGAGGTCTCGTTGTTCTTGTGAGGTCCCCCTAAAAGGCTGAGTGGCTACTCCTTGGCTCCTTGACTTTGTCCCTAGGAGTGGTCTCCAGAGGTGCAAGCTGCTGCAGGACCAGGTCTTCCCAGCAGGTCTGGAACCCATTCAGGGGAAGCTGCAGTAGGACACGAAGCAAATGCGCTGTGGGCTAGGAAATCTAAGAGGTCAGAGCCCTCCAGTAATCTACAGGGACAACAGGCACAACAGCCCAACCATAACCTGGTGACTGCCTCACCTCTCCATAGCATCTCTCCAGAAACCCCGGGGTTCCCTTGAGCAAGCCCATGGCCAGGGTAGCTCTGTTTGGCAGATGCAGATGGACAAAGCGTGTGAAGAACCTACAGTTAACACTTCAAGGGCAAAGGGCAGAACACTGAGGATGGAGGAGGCCAGAGGTGGACCCTAGAGATGTAGTCCGGTTGGTAAGTCATAGGTTCGGGGCCCTGGGATCACGATCAGCATCACATAAACCGAGGATCGTGGTGCATACCTGTAATCCCAGCACTCAAGCGGATGCAGGAGGACCAGAAGTTTCAGGTCGTCATACTTTTCAGGGCAAAGCAAATTGGAGGTTAGCCTGAGCAAAGGGAGACCTTATGTCATGAAAGAAACAGAACGGAATATAAACACTGAAGCTCAGGCTTTCCTAGAAAATGGAGGGTACAAAGTGACCAAGTACCACTCTAAGCTCCCATCCCTAAGAACCTCCCAAGAGACCCACACATCCCAGAGTGGCCAGAGGAACCATTCATTTATTCATATATATATATATATATATGAATAATATATATATTCTTATATTATATATAAATAATATATAAGTGAATATATATATATATTCTTTCAAGGTATTTCTTCGAACACCTATGATGTGCCAAGTGCCAGGGAAACAAAACTAAACACAAAGGAGGGACCATTCTGGGAGGCTCTTAGACAACCAGGGCCCAGACAAGGCCACTGTGCCTCTGGGGGACCTAGAAGGGATGCCCATCCCAGGTCTGGATGGATGGGCATATGCGCTATGACGCCTGGAAAGGCTTTTGTGAGAAGTAGCTTCTAAGCTGTGACCCAAAGAATAAGTGGGAGAAGAGCTGAGGAGAGGAAGAGCTTGAGAAAGGTTGTGAGGTGGCAGAGAAGGACACACTTTTCGTGACTCCATGGCTAAGTAAGTAGCATCTCTAGAACATGGCTAGGATGAATGACCCCGTTCCCAGGGCGTGCGTGTGTGCTGGGGGAGGGGGGTTGGTAATAACAGGCTCTCCATTTTTCTGCACCCCACCCAGCCCAGCAGACTTCAGGGTTAGACTTTGAGGATACTATCCCTGTTTCTTGTGGGTAAGGGCTCCTTCTCTCTGCTGTCCACTCCCTGGGATCCTCCCAGGGTGGCCGGCCTCCTCCCAGAACCCAAGCGTCCAAGATAACAGGGCAGCTTAGGAGCTGTTTATGAAAAGGCCAGTTAGCTGGGGATGGGCAGAGCCCTTGGGAGCTGTGACTGCTGCCACAGATAGCGAATAGGGTGGGGAGCGTGTGTAAATTACAGCTCCCAGAATAGAGGGGCCCCGCAGGGAGTGGCGGGGCCTCCTACCAAGGAAGCCCTGGCAGCTTGCCTAGCTTGTCTGGGCTCCAGGCACTGCTAGAGGCTTAGTCCAGCGACCACATGACGGACTTGTGGGGTGTCTGAAGTGTGCTGTCCACTCTATCCAGCCAGGCTGACGCAGGGAGACTCATCTGGGTAACGAGACCTGCCGGGTGTGAGCTTCTAAGAGGGGGATGAGAGGCAGGAGATGGACGGTTTAGGATGAGCGCAGGATGACATCTTGCCACCCCTGGAGAGGAGGAGACTCTGCCTTAAATGTCCCTGTGGATATTTCATATGAGTGTGAGATCCTCTAAAAATAACAGGAATGACAGGCAGACTAATAGCAGCCACGTGCCAGGTCGTTCTAAGCAGTAGCACGTGTTGCTTCCTTTCCCCTGCACGGTGAACCGAAGTATTATCCTGACTGATGTAAGCGTTTCTTGGCCTCGCTTACAGACCTGGAAACCAAGGCTCTAGAAGTCACAAAATGAATCAGGTGACCTAGGGCTGCTAACTCGGACCTGAACCCAGGTGTGACAGCCATTTGCCATTGCCAGTCTGTTTTTTAGCTATCCCAGAGGGGTCATGGTCACTCCCTCACACGGGCTGTGGTAGATGGAATGAGAATGGCCCCCATGGGCTCATCTAGTGGAATGCTTGGTCACCAGGGAGAAGGGTTGGAGAGGATTAGAAGGATTAGGAGGTGTGGCCTTGGCGAAGGAAGTGTGCCACTGGGGGTAGGCTTTGAGGTTTCATAAGCCCGCGCCAGCCCCAGAGTCTTCCTGCCTGCTGCCTGTGAGTGGGTCAGGATGTAGTTCCACGGCTCCAGTCACGTGTGCTGCCACGCTTCCCGCCACAATAATGGACTAACCCTCTGAACCTGCAAGCAAGCCCCCAATTAAATGTTTTCTTGTATAAGAGTTGCTGTGGTCATGGTGTCCCTTCACAGCAATAGAACAATGACTAAGCCATTGGCCCTCCAGAGCTGTGGCCACATCAAAACGTAGCAAGTTCTGGAGGGCTCCATGTCTGAACATGAGTCCAAGCTTGTTTCCTCACTGTAAACTGGAAATTGTGGGTCTGCATAGGATCCTCTGGGAGTACCGTGTCACGCACTTGTGAACTTGTTTGTTTGAGACAGGGTCTCATGTCGCTCAGGCTAGCCCCACATTTATAACATAGCCAAGGATAACCTCGAACTCTCAGTCCTTCTGCCTGTTCTCAGAGTGCTGGTGTGAACCCCTACACCTGGTTGATGCGGTACTGGGGCTTGACCCAAAGACTTCATGCCTGCTGGGTGAGCCCTGTGCCAACCTAGCCACGCCCTTAGCCAAAGAGCTGGAGTCTTTGGAAGTGGTGTATGCACCAGAGATCTCCACAATGCAATTTACGTGGAAGCTAAGTAGTTTACGCGTCGTTTGTGTTGTCTGCATGTGTCTGTACTGCATACCACACGTGCCCCTGATGCCTGTGGCGATCAGAAGAGGACAAGTCCCCCAGAACTAGAGTTACAGATGGTTGTGAGCTGCTATATGGGTGCTGGGAATCGAACCTAGGTCCTCTGGGAGAGCAGTCAGTGCTCTTAACTGTAGAGCCATGTCTCTGTCCATGGAAGTTGAATATTAAAAGGGGCAGTGATGCCAAGCTCACCAGGGGAGCTCACCTACATCCCCGAGCAAAATGAGGAATCTTCTTCAAAATGAGGAATTTTTACCTTTGTGTATCCTTTGGAACATTTTTATTTTGTATATATATTTAGTGTGTGTGTGTGTGTGTGTGTGCAAATGGACCATGGTGCACAGTATCTGTGCAGGAGTTGGTTCACTCCTACTATGTGGGTCCCAGAGACTGAACTCAGGTTGTCTCGGTTTGGCAGCAAGCACCTTTAACCACTAAAGCATCTTGAGCCTTCCATTGTTTCTGGGAGATACTTGGTTTTCATCCAAGGGGTCCTTTTAAAGCAGGGTACACACCCATTTTCATTCTCTTCGAGGTTTTTCTGCTTTCAAACCGACTTTCTACAATTGCCTGTAGCCAAGCTGCCGGCTTCCAGCTGAGCCTGGGGAGCTCAGCTGGGGAGCCCCACATTCCCTGCTTTGGTTGTTTCCTAGGCTGGAGGCCTCCCAGATGCAGACTGGGCCCCGGGTGCCCCTTTATCCAGGCTGCTGGTGGCTTTAGCGCCTCCTGGCCTCCCACACGGTATTTCTTAATGTCATAGATGAGTCGCTCAACTTCCCCTAGGGGTGTGCTACAAGAAACCCTAGGGGCTGGAACTTGCTGATTCATCTGGGGAGCCAAGGGTAGGTTAAGGGCACGGAGCCTGGAAGTGGGAGGGGACACCAGGCTCGAAGCTTTACCGACACTGGATTTCGACAGCGACCGCGGCTGGGTACTCTCTAATCCTCAGCTTTGTTTCTACAGTGAGTTGGTGTCAGCAGAGGGCAGGGACCACACCCTCTACCTGCTCCCCAGGAGCCCTGTGGCGTACTCTCTTTCTGCAGCAGGACCTCCCTTCCCCCAGGTTCCCTCTCAGCCCCACGGTGAGGTGAGGAGCTGTTTCCACCGGGCACCTGACACCATCCTGTTGAGATTTTGTTGTGCTGTTGTAACTGCCCGAGGCCAGTAAAATATACCAGAATCGCCGAGGTCCGGCGACCAAGTCGCTAGATAGCGAGTGCTCGGGAAGTCATTGGAGGGCTGTTAAAAGAAGTCACTCAGGCTCTTTTGCACCGCGTGAACCAGCTGTGTCTGGTTCTGTCCCAGACGCCAGGGAGCTCCGGTCCAATGGGAGAGACCAGCAGTAGCAAAGTGCGTAGTTACCGTGTGATCACAGACACCCTGGGAAACGTGGAACAACCCAGGTCACCGGGAGAGACACTTATCTACTGGGAAGTAGAAGAGCCCGCACGGACTGGATGTCGAGCTCAGTTAGGGGAGAAGTGGGAGGCCACCTGTAAGGAAATGGCTTCCTGCCAAAGAAACTGCCTGGACTAAGGCAGGAACCTTCCTAGGTGTTCCAAGAGCCACGGGGATCTCGCCGCAGCGTGCAGGGAGCCACGGGGACCCAGCCAGTGTGCGGTCAGCCGTGGGACCACGGGAAGGAGAGAGTTGTCACTTAGAGGGAAACAGATTTGATGGGTGACGGATGGAAAGTTTTGGTGTGAGATCATTGTGAACTCTTCCAGTTTGCCCCTCAAACCTCACTGGGGTAAGGGTTTAGACTCCAGTCTGAGGCCCTTTGGCCTTCATGCTAGAGGAGCTGGGTCACACCGTCCCTGCCCACTCTGCTCATCTCCCCCAGCCTCTCTCCTGGTGCCCTCTTCTGGCCGTCAGGGAGACATGCAGGCACTTCCCGGTGAAGAGTGGGGGAAGGGAGGTGCAGTGAGGACCCTTATCCACCCTGCTTGCTGCAACGGAATAGACTCCGCTCTGCTTTATTCTACACAGGTGTTGTGTGTTACCACGTCAAATCTGTTTGGAGGAAGGGTTTATTATAAAGACACACAGGAACACATTCACATACGCGGGATCTGCTCAACACTGGTGAAATCCTGTGTCAGCAACTTGTGTTCTAGAACACACATGATTATGTGGGCTTCAGTCTCCTCAAGTACAAACAGGGACCTCCAGGGATTTCTCTAATTCTTCAGAGAAGTCTCCGCTCTAGTGTTTGTGATATGGGTGCTTTCGACTCTGGAGTTCTGTGAACCAAATCTTTATTTATTTATTTATTTATTTTTTTGTTTTTCGAGACAGGGTTTCTCTGTGGCTTTGGAGCCTGTCCTGGAACTAGCTCTGTAGAGCAGGCTAGGTGGATCTCTGTGAGTTTAAGGTCAGCCTGCTCTACAGAGTGAATTCCAGGACAGTCAGAGCTACACAGAGAAAACCTGTCTCAAAAACAAATCAAAACAAAAACTGAAGAAAAAAAAAAGGAAAGAAAGAAATCTCTAAAAACAGGCCAGGGAGATGGCCCAAGAGATAAAAATACTTGTTATCAAACCTGCAATCCCTGGGACCCACAGGATGAGAGAGAACAGATTTCCAGAAGTTGTCAAAAGACCTACACAAGCATGCTGTGGCTTATGTGCACACACACACAAGAAATAATGTAATTTTTGTTTTGTTTGAGATAGGGTCTCTCTTTGTAGCCCTGGCTGTCCTGGAACTCACTCCATAGATCAGGCTGGCCTCAAACTCAGAGATCCACCTGCCTCCACCTCCCAAGTGCTGGGATTAAAGGCATGTGTCACCACCACCCAGCATAAATGCAATTTTTTTATATTTATTTATTATGTATACAATATTTTGTCTGCGTGTATGCCTGCAGGCCAGAAGAGGGTACCAGACCTCATTACAGATGGTTGTGAGCCACCATGTGGTTGCTGGGAATTGAACTCAGGACCTTTGGAAGAGCAGCCAGTGCTCTTAACCACTGAGCCATCTCTCTAGCCCCATAAATGCAATTTTTTTAATAAAAATATTTATTTATTTATTATGTATACAATATTCTGTGTGTATGTCTGAAGGCCAGAAGAGGGCACTGGACCTCATTACAGATGGTTGTGAGCCACCATGTGGTTGCTGGGAATTGAACTCAGGACCTTTGAAAGAGCAGGCAATGCTCTTAACCTCTGAGCCATCTCTCCAGCCCCCCATAAATGCAATTTTTAAAAAAGATTTCTCTTCAGCCCAATAAGCATCTTCCCCCCCTCCCCCGAAGACAGGGTTTCTCTGTAACTTTGGAGCCTGTCCTGGAACTCTCTGTAGACCAGACTGGCCTGGAACTCACAGAAATCTGCCTGCCTCTGTCTCCCGAGAGCTGGGATTAAAAGCATGTGCCACCACCGTTCATAAATGTACAGAAAAGAAGCAACCCCTTAAAAGTGTAAATTTATGTCAATAACACATTTGACACTTTAAAATAGATAGTTTTGGACTGACTGGATGGCTCAGCAGGTGAGAGCACTTGTCAACCAGCCCAGTGACCCAAGTTCAATTCCAGGGACTTGTACGGTAGAAGGAGAGAACTAACTCCTGGAAATTGTCCTCTGACTTCTCTGACTTCCATGTGCACACTGGCACGTGCCATTTAGCAGGCACAGCTTCTTGTTTATTTAAATAGGGTATCAAGTAGTCCTGACTGGCCTCAGATTAGCTATATAACAGAGAACTCTTGATCCTCGGACCTCCACTACTCAAGTTCTGGGATTTGTGGGTATATAACTTTATGTCTGGTTTATACAGATTGAACCCAGAGCCTCACACAAGTTAGCAAATGCTCTACCAGTGAAGCTCCATTCCAGGCCTCAGTTTTAATTTTATTTTACATTTCACTTTTATTTCTTGGTTCAGAGTCTTGTTGTGTAGCTCTGGCTGTCCTGGAGCTTGCTGTGCAGACCAGGTTGGCCTCAAACACAAAGATTAGCATCGTCTGCCTCCTAAGTGCTGGGATTAAGGCCTGCGTCACTGTGCCCAGCACCTCTGTCTCAGTTGTTAAAATTTGTTTATTGGTTGGTCTTACTATCTAGCCTAGTCTGACCTGAAGCTTACTATGTAACTCAGGCTGACCTCAAACTCATAGCAATCCTCCTGCCCCAAACGCTAGAGTGCAGGGATTATAGGTGTACACTCCGGCACTGACCTTATTTGAAACACGTACAGCTTTGTCCCTGTCCAAAGTGCTCGGCTGCTCTCAGACGAGCGCTTTACTTTCTTATTTATTTTTAACCTCTGCACACAGACAGAAGTTGAAATACAGGAGAGCCGGCGAGCCTGCTCCTAAGACACGCCCTGAGCCACGCAGAGTCACCCTCTACTCAAGGAGAAGAAGCCGGGGCTGTCACCCAGTTGGCCATGGTCTCCCTTACCTTGTGTTATCTAACAGATGCAAGCCATTGTTTCTGATCATTGTTCTAACAAATTAGGAACAAGAAAGAACCAGGATTTCAAACGGCTGCGGTGAGGCAATGAAGGAGGAACTGAGAGAGTCTGCTGCCCACCAGCTTCAGGAAGCAGGATTCTACTATCCATCCCCCCCGCCCCACACACAAGTTACTCACAGAAGTCCCCACCCCTGTGACTCACAGGGATTTTTCTTTTTCTTTTCTTTTTTTTTTTTTGTTTGGTTTTTTCGAGACAGGGTTTTTCTGTAGCTTTGGTGCCTGTCCCAGAACCAGCTCTTGTAGACCAGGCTGGCCTCGAACTCCCAGAGATCCGCCTGCCTCTGGGATTAAAGGCGTGTGCCACCACCGCCTGGCCAGGGATTTTTCATGTGGTTGATAAACCCAGTCTTTTTCTGGGCGGGGGGACTGGGGAGTGGAGTATGATCTCACTTTGTAGCCCTGGCCTCAAACTCACTCACAGATATCCACCTGCCTCTGCTTCCCAAATACTGGGATTAAAGGTGTGTGCCGCCAAGACTCACTCACTTTTTTTTCTCTTTTTTAATCTTGTTTTTGGTCATTGCTGACAGAGAAGTGATGACCCAAGGTCCCTTTATCTTTCATTAATTGCCTTTTATGAAGTTGGGCTTTGTGGTGCAGGCCTGTAACATAGCTGTTCAGAAAACCAAGGCAAGAGGACAGGAAGTCCGAGGTTGGTCTGGGAAACGTAGTGGTGAGACCCTGTCCCTAAAAAAAAAGTGTGCAAGCCCACAGGCTGTTCTTCCAGGGTCCTGAGTTCAATTCCCAGCACCCACGTGCTGGCTCACAACCATCTGTAGTGAGATCTGGCACCCTCTTTTGGTCTGCAGGTGTACATGCAGGCAGAATAGTGTATACGTAATAAATAAATCAATCTTTAAAAAAAAACTGTGAAAACCCAAAACTGAACAAAAACGGTTTAAATCTCAGCAGAGGCAGGCGAATCTCTGAGTTTGAGGCCAACCTGATCTACAGAGCTAGTCCCGGGACAGTCACGGCTGCACAGAGAAACTTTCTAGAAAAAAACAAAACACACACACACACACACACATTGCTCTTCCAGAGGACCTGGATTCCAGCCCCAGCACCCACATAGCAGCTCACAACCTTCTGTAACTGTAGTTCTAGGGGATCCGATGCCCTCCTCTGGTCTCCACAGGCCCAGATGTGCACAGATACACAAGCAAGCAAAAAGTCTATACACGTTGGGTGTGGTGGCACACTCCTTTAATCCCAGGACTCTAATCCCATCTCTGTGAGTTCAAAGCCAGCCTGGTCTACAGAATGAATTCCAGGAGAGTCAGAGAGAGTAACATAGTGAGTGAGACCCTGTCTTTTTTTTTTTGATTTATTTATTTATTATGTACACAGTGTTCAGCCTCCATGTATGCCCACACGCCAGAAGAGGGCACCAGACCTCACCACAGATGGTTGTGAGCCACCATGTGGTTGCTGGGAATTGAACTCAGGACCTCTGGAAGAACAGTCGGTGCTCTTAACCTCTGAGCCATCTCTCCAGCCCGAGACCCTGTCTTAAAAATCAAAAGGCAAGTGGCGCATGCCTTTAATCCCAGCACTCGGGAGTCAGAGGCAGGCAGATCTCTGGGAGTTCGAGGCCAGCCTGGTCTACAAAGGGAGTTCCAGAACAGGCTCCAAAGCTACAGAGAAACCCTGTCTCAAAAAAACAAAAAAAAAAAATCAAAAGGCAAACAACAACAAATTCATGCATATAAAATAAAATAGTAAAATACAAAAAATACAGAAAGCACTGGGGAGACAGCTCAGGGTTAGGTACTTGCCTGGCATGGAAAAAGCCCTAGGTTCTGTCTCCAGCATCCACACAATCTTCGTGTGTGTGCTCATGTATGTGTGTGTAGGTGCACACATGGGGGCCGGACATGGGCACACTGCACACCAAAGGACAACCTCTGGTGGGGGTCCTCAGGTGTCCACTGTTTGTAGTATTTATTTATCTATCATTTTTAGATTGTTTATTTTATTTTATGCATGAGTGTTTTGCTTGCAAGTATGTGTATTACTACGAGGTCAGAAGATCACTTTGAATCCCCTGGAATTGGAGTAAGATGTGGCTGTGAGCTGTCTCGTGGGAGCTGGGAACAAACCCAGGTCCTCTGCAAGGCTGACAGGTACCCTTAATCTCTGAGCCATCTCTCCAGACCCTTATTTGTCTTTTTGATACAGGCTCTCCCCTTGGCCTGGAACTCACTAAAAATGCTAGGCTGGGGCTGGAGAGATGGCTCAACAGTTAAGGGCACCAACTGTTCTTTACAGGGGACTGGGTTCAATTCCCAGCACCCCCACGGCAGCCCTTGACTGTCTGTAACTCCAGTTCCAGGGGACCCGGCACCATCACACAGACATGCATGCCGACAAAACACCAATGCACATAAAAAATAAATTATTTAAAAAAAAAAACATAGCCAGGTAGCTGGGCAGTGGTGACACACACATTTAATCCCAGCACTTGGGAGGTAGAGAGCTAGGCAGCCTGATAAACCTGCTTGCCCCAGGGATCCACCTGTCTCCACCTCACCAGGACAGGGATCACACGTGTTAGGTGGGCGTATTCCCAGGACTCTGGAGGCAGAGGGTGGCAGATCTCTGTGAGCTGTGGGTCATTTTAGCGAATTTCAGGCCAGCAAGGGCTAGATAGTGAAACCCTGTAAAAAAAAAAAAAAAGAGGGGGTTTGAAACTGTTCAGTGATTAAGAACATTTTTTTATATTATTTATTTATTTATTATGTATACAATATTCTGTCTGTGTATATGCCTGCAGGCCAGAAGAGGGCACCAGACCCCATTACAGATGGTTGTGAGCCACCATGTGGTTGCTGGGAATTGAACTCAGAACCTTTCGAAGAACAGGCAATGCTCTTAACCTCTGAGCCATCTCTCCAGCCCGATTAAGAACATTTAATTGCCCTTGAGGACCTAGATTTCATTGCTTATAGTCTCATGGTGGCTCACAACTGCCTGTAGTTCCAGCTCCAGAGAATCTAACATGTCCTCTGGTCTCTCAAGCTCTTGCACGCAGGGCATGGTGCACACACACTCAGGCACGTGAACACACACAAGAAAATTTTAAAATAATTTTTTAAAAGAAAAAAAGCACACATGTGTATGCTACCCCCTAGTCTCTCTCCACGCTTGTCTTTTTTACATTGGTTTGGGGCATAAACTTTTTACAGACCGAGCCCTTTCCCAGCCCCCCAAATCTTTTCTTGAGTTTTCACGCACACTGTGGACTTATGTCATGTGTGGAGGTGGGAGGACAACCTGTGGGAGCCAGTTCTCTCCTCACACCAATGGGTCCTGTGACTTGAGCTCAGCTGGGTTTGGTGCCCATGGCCTTTACTTGCTGAGCCCCCAAATTTTTTCTTGGTACACTGGATGCGCAGCGCTGGGGAGGCAAGCCCAATTGCGATGGTGCGAAAGGAAAAGAAAACCCTTGCTTAGGCCTGCAGAGGAACTTTGTGAAGGCGAGCATCTCAGAATAACAGCGTTGGGAGGCATCAGAGGGGCTAATTTAGCCCCTAAGTAGATAGGAAAATTGAGGCCTAAACTGGGGAAAGGACGATCAGAGATACAACACTCGCTGGAGATGTGTGAGCGCCAAAAACAAAAGGGGCAAAAGAGAGAGGGGGCTTGCTCAGTGTACGCTCTGAAACTCTCAAATGGTTCTTAACTGAACTTATTAAGGAGAACACAGAAAATTTAGTGCCTAGCTTCCAATTCTGGCGGAGTGAAAGGAGGAAACTGAGATTCAGGTCTTAACTATAAGCTATGGACGCCCATCACCACCACCACCACCACCACCACCACCACCACCACCACCACCACCACCACCACCACCGTCACCACCACGAGCCCAGGGATGTTGAGAAGCTCTGCTCTATGAGGAGATGGGGAGAAGCCAGGGCAGGGACGGTGGAGTCTTTCCTAAGGCAGAAAGGGAACCCAGAAGGGGCTCCCCTGCCTCTTCAGTCTACTCCAACAGGGGTCAGAGACCCTTGAAGCCTGGCCTCCCGTCCCCAGAGGCTGCAGCCAGGTGGAGCGATTGGAATCTACCCGTCTGAGGTTAGAGGGCCTCCCCGGGGCCCTGCTACTGTGAGTCCTCGATTTTGCAGTCTGTGAAATGGGCTGCCCCTGCTGCCCTTGCAGGTCAGCGCAGTTTTGGAGCACCCAAAGAATAAAGCAGATTCCTCCTCTCCTCCCCCAGGACCACGGAGGCGTCTGGAAGTTGAACAGAGCCAGTCAGTCTCGGCGCTGAACAATCAGCCGCCTCGACTCGGGACTCCACCGAGACAGCGGCAGACGCGGGGGTGGCACGGGGGCCGGGCGGTGCGCGCTGGGGTTGCCATGGTCCCGGCCTCTCTGCAAGCGCCGCGGCGCCCAGGGCGTTCCCGCTGCGGTCGGTGTGAGCCGGCGACAGCCGACCTCGGCTTGTCCCAGAAGGACCCTAGCTCGGTGGCAGGGACCCTCGTTCCTCGGACAGCGCCTCCGCCCAGCCCCGGCCACGCCTCGGAAGGCGCCACGTCCCTGCCCGGCGCTCTCAGGGGTCCACCGCGGCTGCCAGGACGCCTGCCGCTTGGGACCGGCCGGCCGGGGCGGGGACCCGGACCCCTGAGTCCTTGGGTCCTCTACCGCAGAGGTCTGCGTATGAATATGAGAACTTGCTGTTGGACCTGCATTAAGACTCCCGACACACGATCAACTGAGAGTTGGCAACGAAGGGAATCCCAAAACCCAGCGGGTAAAAAAGGGCTGTGGCAGCTTGGGCCCTATCCACCGAACTGGGGCGTTTCCAGAGGGTTCATGGAGGCTGGCCTGTCATTCTCCTGTCTCGAGGATGGGTCGTGGAATGATGGGCTCTGTCATCCTGTGTCCAGGAGTACACAAAGCCTAGGGCGCAACCAATTCTTTGTGTCTTGCTGATGAGGAAACTGAGGCCCAGAGAGTTCCTATTGTAGTTAACGGCATGCTGGACCGGAGTCCTCGCTTTTGTCTCGCAGGGCTGTCTCCTTTCTCCAGCACTCCACAGCCCACCTCATATTAAATCAGAATTGCCCCGAGGCTAAGGACATCCAGACTTTTGCCAAGACTAAATTAGAAAAAAAAATGTCTGAAAAATGAAAGGTTTCTAATAAAACCCATCTTCCTGGGCACCTCGCTTGGCATTTGCAGCCAGGCAGTTCAGGACACACAACGGCACCGTCTGTGGCATCTGGAGTCAGGAACCTGAGGTGACCCCACTCCTCTAGGGCCCTTCTTCCTGTCCTCAGAATTGCTGTACTGTCCCAGCTTGGGAGTTTCCTGTGGTGTTCCCTAATGCAGACTTAGTGTCTCTAAAAGGACCCGGTCTTAAAGGTCATTCATCTGTGCTACATTTGTGCGGCAGGTGACTGACTGTGCTCTTGCTTTTTTTTTTCTTTTTTGGTTTTTCGAGACAGGGTTTCTCTGTAGCTTTGGTGCCTGTCCTGGAACTAGTTCTTGTAGACCAGGCTGGCCTCAAACTCCCAGAGATCCACCTGCCTCTGCCTCCCGAGTGCTGGGATTAAAGGCGTGTGCCACCACCGCCCAGCTCCAAAGCTGACTTTTGAACGCTGGAATTAAAAGCGACACCATGCCCAATTTGTGGAATGCTGGGGTTTGAACCCAAGGCTTTATTCAGTCGGATCATTAACCTTTTTACAGGTCAAAGCCCAAACACCTCTCTATCACTTACAAGTTTACAAGAGTCCTACCTCCCAACTTAACTACAGTCTGTGATTTTCCTCTACCTTAAAAAAATGCCTAACGGGTCTGGTGAGGAGGCTTAGCATATAAAGATGCTCCCATGTGATGGAAGGAGAGAAGCGACTCCTGGGAATTGTCCTCCGATCTCCGCATGCATGTGTCATCACACGCCACCCCTGCACATATACACAACATTAACGAACCAATTAAATTAGAAATTCCCAGAGCCGGAAGGTGATGAGACTGATGAGTGACATTTCCCACTACTGTGTCGCTCGCGCGCACAGGTGACTTCCTTTCATTCCTTCTTTCTTGTTTTAAGATTAAAAAGAAGTTAGCGATGGGTATGCTCCAATGCCTGGGGAGCCCAGGGGCCCTGGGTGACTATGGGGCTCCTGCTGTGAGTGCTGGGAACTGAACCCAGGTCCTCTGCAAGAGCAGTACCTGCTCTCCACCACTGAGCCACATCTCCCACCTGGTGAACTTCCTTATTTACGCTCTGATGGCGCTTACTCTGGCCCACAGGCTGATTTGTTCTTTCTCTCCCTGAGTGCGTGTCTATTGTATGTGGTGAAGGCTGAAGACACAGACACTGTCTGCGACAGGGTCCTTCCCGGAGCCATTCTTCAACACAGACGGCTTTTGCAAAGCAGGGTGGGGCGGCTCTGTTTTCTTTGGCAAAGCAAGTCCACTCTGCTCGCCTGGAATTGCCATCTTGCTCCTGTCTCCGCTGCACGCGTCCTCCGGTTATATTTAGACGTGGCTTCATTTCCAGTCTTTATGGAGGGCTCATTCAGCCATTATCCAAACACACCGTGGCAGGGTTTCAAACCACACCAACAAGGAGCCTCTGAATCAGTGGCCCACATCAAAAGCTCTTCCTAGATCCCTGCTCTGCCCCAAATGGTACCACAGGGGAGGACCACTTGCCCCCACTGTAGCTAATTATAAACCCCAGGGTACTTAGGGTGACCCAGAGAGCAGCTGAGGTACTGGAGGAGGACTTGGGTCTTCCTCCAACATGTGGGACTGACCGAACTATTGGTCACACTTATTCTTTGCATGATCTATTTTGGGGCATGGGGGTGGGGGCTTAGAGTCTCACATAGGCCATGCTGGCCTCAAACACAGGCCGAGGATGACCTAAAACTCAATTCTTCTACTCCACGCTGGGATATAGGTATCACCACTGCATTCAGATGTTTACAGTACTGAAGAATAAATGGAGGACGAACCGGCTGGAGAGAGAGCGCTCTGTGGTTAAGAGTGCTTTTTGTTCTTACAGATCTTACAGAGGACCCAGGTTCAGTTCCCAGTACCCACATAGTGGTTTCCAAACATCTGCAACCCCAGTTCCAGTGTATCTGCTGCCCACTTCTGGACTCCAAGGACACTAGGCATGAACATGGTATACAGGCATACACACAGGTCATACATTCATAGACATAGAATAGATACTAACTCCCCCTCTTTTTTTTTTTTTGAAACAGGGTTTCTGTGTGTAGCCTTAGCTGTCCTGGAACTGGCTCTGTTGATCAGGCTGGACTTGAACTCAGAGATCTACCTGCCCCGTCTCCTGAATGCTGGGATTAAAGGTGTGCGCCACCAGGCTCAGCTCCCCCCACCTTATTTTGAAAATTGGGAATTTAAGATGGGGGAGGGTGGAGGCATACACTTTTGATCCATTCCTCAGGAGGCAGACAGTTGGGGCTACATAGTGAGACCTTGTCTCAAAAAGGAAAAAGAGGGCTGGAGAGATGGTTCAGCGGTTAAGAGCATTGCCTGCTCTTCCAAAGGTCCTGAGTTCAATTCCCAGCAACCACATGGTGGCTGACAACCATCTGTAATGAGGTCTGGTGCCCTCTTCAGGCCTGCACACAGACAGAATATTGTATACATAATAAATAAATAAATATTTAAAAAGAAAGTCAAAGTAAAAAGGTTGAGGGCTTAGTGTGCACAAGACAAGCACTTTAGCAGCGGAGCCGCATCCTCAGCCCCCGCCTGTATCTTCTCAGCCAGCAGAGAATTGCCACATCAGGGCACAGTGGCACAGGTCACCAAGTGCCTTGAGGTGTCTGGTCCTATGCCCACAGAGAGAAGAGAGGTGCATTCAACCTCTAAATTCCTTCCGGACAGCCACGTACCTCTATACATGATGCCCAGGTGTGATTTCTTTAAGTCCTGACAAGCAAGAGCTACCAGGTTGGGGCACTTAGGTCAAGCAAGCTTCGTTTGAGGGCTTAGGAACCCTAGGTCTTTCCTGAGCCCCTCTCAGGCATGACTGCCCGGTCGCGCAGTGTGACTGGGGGTCGCCACAGAGTCTTTTTCAGTACTGTCATTTTCTTTGAGACAGGCGCATACTCTTGCAGCTCAGGCTAGCCCAGGACAAGACACCCAATCCTCCCTCTTCCGCATCCTGAGGTGTTCCAAGGAAGAGATCTTCAAAAGAACTTAGTTCACTTGGGAGTCTGAGGCAGGTGGGTTGCTGCAAGTTCCAGGTTAGCCTGGTCTACAGATTAAGTCGTAGGCCTTTATTGTGAGACCTCATTTTAAGAAACCAAAAACCAGCACCGGGCGGTGGTGGTGCATGCCTTTCTTTAATCCCAGCACTTGGGAGGCACGGGCAGGCGGATTTCTGTGAGTTCGAGGCCAGCCTGGTCTACAGAGCGAGTGCCAGGACAGGCTCCAAAGCTACAGAGAAACTCTGTCTCGAAAAACAAAAACAAACAAACAAACAAAAAAAAACCCCAAAAACCAGATAACGTCTATCCCATTTGGAGAGCCTCCTTAAACACTCATTTGCATACTTCTGTCACAGTCTATGGCTAGACCGGGGCCACCATGGAGACAATTTTTTTTCTCCGAGGCAAACACAGGACCAGGGAACAAACAAACCTGCTACTAGTAGTAGGTGGAGTTAGGGTTGTGACAGTTCAACAGGCCATGGTGGAGCATATATGTAATCCCAGTCTCGGGATGCAGAGCTAGGAGGATCAGGAGTTCGAGACCAGCCTGGTCTACATGAGACCCTGTCTCAGACAATTTGCCCAAGGCTGTGACAGTTATATGTAGAGTGTGGGTGGCGGTGGCAGAGGAGGGACCGTCTCTGCTTGGGAAGTCATCCGGCACTTGAGCTGGGTGTGCGAAGATGAATTGTTGACCCAGAACGATGGGCTGGGGTTCGGATGAAAGCTCCGACTTCTAGACCGCCATTCCATTTAGTACATGGTTCAGTACATTGGCTACCTGGTTTTACGTCAATCTGGCACAAGCTAGAGACGGCTGAGAGGAGGGAACCTCAGGTAATGAAACGCCTCCGTAAGACTGGGCTGTAGGCAAGCCTGTAAGGCATTTTCTTCATTCGTGATTGATGTGGATTAGCACAGCCCATTGAGGGTGGGGCCACTCCTGGGCTGGTGGTCCTAGGCTTTCTAAGAAAGCAGGCTGAGCAAAGCATGAGGAGCAAGCCAGTAAGCAGCACCCCTCTACGTCAGCTCCTGCCCCCAGGCTCCTGCCCTGTGTGAATTCCTGTCCCGACTTCCTTCAGTGATGAACAGCAATGTGGATGCATATGCTGAATTAACCCTTTCTTCCCCAGCTTGCTTTTTGGTCATGGTGTTTCATCCCCAGCAATAGAAACCCTAAGAAGACATGGTCGCTCCCTAACACTTGGGAAGAAACGGAGCCAGATGGAGAGACTTCAAAGGTGCTGGTAGGACAATAAGAGTCCTGGCCTTGGCACGGCCTGATGGAAACCAGTTGCTCCATTTGCCCCAGCTGAGAGAAGGAGAGGCAGTTTCCACCCAGCCCTCCATCACAGCCTGGGCGGCACCAGAAGCATAGTCTGGCGAATCTGAACGTTTGCTTCCTGACTGTGTGAGGCTTACTCATGGGCAGAGAAAGCGCTTTCCAGACTTGCTGGTTCCTGCCATCTGGCACAGGGCGCTCAGAGGAAACCAGCGTCTTAGCACAAGGCAGACCCAACTCGGGAGAGAAGGTGTTGCGTTCAGCATGCAATTACGGGATGATGACTCGCCGCTAAGAAGGCATTTGGAACCGTTTCCTCCCATTTTGGATCGGTCCCTTTTGCAGATGAACAGACAAGAATGTTTTATATTATTTTGAGAGTAGAACAAGAGAGACGCCAATATGGAAAGGAAAGGAGACGCGAGGGGTGACTTCCTGAGGGATGTAGACATGGTGCTGCCCTGAACTCAGGCCTTTGTCCTGAAGGGCGTCTGCTTTAAAAAAAAAAATATTGGTATCCTGACCTGGTGGCACAAGCCTGTAAACCGGCCTACTCGGGAAGCTGAGGCAGTAGGGTCGGAAGTTCAAGGCCAGCCTGGGCAACTCAGTGGCAGTATTTTCAAAATGAAAAGTAAATGAGGACTACGGATGTAACCCTTTCCTAGTGTGAGCAAGGCGCTAGGCTCAACCCCCAACCTCAAAAACAGAAATAAAAATAAAAGTAAGGATAGCAGACAGATGTCCCCTGGGGTCAGCCCTCCTCCTCAGTCTAGAACATGGGAGTTGAGGCTCATTCTAAGGCACCGCCGAGCATGTGGGATACCTGGACGGCAGGGACTCTGGACAGACAGAGAGGCCGTCTGCTGAGGGCAGTAGAGGAGGCAGAAAGAGCTGCATGTGGTTCTGCTGGACACGTCCCTTAACTAAGCCTTGAAAGGGGCCAGAAGCCAGCAGAGTAACGAGCGATGCCGCTCAGGGGGGTCAGGATCACCGAACAGAAGAAAAGAAAAGAACAGAACTCAACTCGTGCACATCACTTGTCTGCCTTCTTCAGCTGTGAGCTTGCGAAAATCAGACCAGCCGCTGCGCTGCGCTGACGGGTGCGCCGATTTCAGAGTGTGGCTTTTCTCCCGTGCTTGCTGGGCCCAGGCAAAGCGCCCCTGTGGAGGCGCTGGGAGAACGCCAGCCCGCAGGCCTGGAGCTGCCGACTTTTCCAGAGCAGGAATGTGGGCAGGCCAGAGCCATGTGGCTTGGCTTAACAAATAACAGCCCAGACAATCTCAGACCACAAAATAGAGCTCACTCTGGCGAGCTCCGAAATTAGAACTTCAGACATTAGCTAGTTACAAATTAGGAGTCCTTTATTTACCTCGATCGCCCACAGGGGCAGCATCTTTCTGAGAAGGGCGCCAAAGCAAAGGGAGCGAATAGAAGGAGGGCATGTTGTCGAGGTGGGACATATTTGGGTTGGATCTCTTCAGACCCACACCCACCGATGCCAGTGAAAGAACACGGTGGTGGCTTTTTCCATCTCTTTGTGATCCAAGTTCCTCTGACCCCAACCCAGGTCAAGGGACTTGAGCCCAGGAGACAAGTTGCTGAGCAGCACTGGAACCGCCAACTACCTGGTGAATCTGAGTGAAGACTGGCTACAGCTGGCAGAACAACAGAACACGCTTGAGGGGAAGGTGGATCTGTGAGTTCGAGGCCACCCTAGTCTACGCAGTGAGCTCCAGGACAGCCAGGACTACATAGAGAGACCATGTCTCAAAAAAAAATTTTTTTTCAACTTGTGTGTGTGTGTGTGTGTGTGTGTGTGTGTGTGTGTGTGTGTGTGTGTGTGTGAGAGAGAGAGAGAGAGAGAGAGAGAGAGAGAGAGAGAGAGAGAGATGTGGGGGCAGGGGAGCATGTGCCATGGTGCTGGGTTAAGGTCAAAGGACAACTTTGTGGAGTTAACTCTTCTTTTCCAACTTTCCCAGTGCTAGGTGACTGAACAGAGGCCATCAGACTTTCACGGCAATCCCCTTTACTCACTGAGCCGTCACGTTGGCCCCATAATCACCTTTGTTCACATAAAAATGCCAACTCTGCCTCAGTGGAATAAAGAAGTTTCTTCTGAGCTAGACTGAAATGGCCAGGGCACCATAGCTTGGAAATACAGATTTCAGTTACCCCGAATGACATGTTCCACCATGCAAAGGTTGCGTGGGCACTGATCTTCAAAATAATAATCTTCAAAATATTGCACATGAATTCCTCAAAATGTTGCAACACATTTTGGATAATGTACCTTTAAAGCTACAAGAGTGGCTGACTCCTTAGCATAATAACAAAAACCCAGACACAGATTTTGGAGTTCAGCCTGAAGATCAGAAAAGCAAAGCAGCCAAGCCACTAGAGAGCTCTGACCTCTATGAAATCTTCAGACTGAAAGAGAGCGAGTTCCTGTCTCATCCCGCCTAATATTCCTCTCTAGTGCTGGGATTAAAGGCGTGCACCACCACTGCCCAGTCTCTATGGCTAACTAGTGTGGCTGCTGGGGTTAAAAGTGTGCACCACCACTGCCTGGCTTGTATGGCTAACTAGTGTGGCTGTTTTTCATTCTGGTCTTCAGGCAAGCTTTATTTATTAAAATACAAATAAAATATTATTACATTTCCCCTTTTTGTCTAAAACAAAAAAGAAGGCTATAATTAATATAAGTAAAACTATATATAAGTACAATAACTATATACAATATATACAGGCAATAAATATATCAACAATGTCTAGTCCATTTGCATTTGACAAATTCAGAGAAAATACTCTTTATTTATCCTATCTTGGTGAGTCCAAAGTCTTGTACCTAATTCATTTTCTATCATAACTTGCTTTCTGAGTGTGGTAAACAAGGAAAACTATAACTATCTAGTCTCCAACTCCCTCAGAGAACCAAGAAGGAAATATTAACTGAGTAAGCAGGAAGTGCAAGCAAGTGACTTCCGAAAAATGAGAGAAATGACAGAAACAGCTGATTGGCTGAATAGTCACTCAAAATTGCTCTGTAAGATTGGGGCATCCATCTTCAGCCCACAGGCCTAGTATACCCCACAGACTTTTCTGTGAAGCAGAATATTCTGAAGGACTGTCCCTCCTTGCCTTGACCATGTTTGTCAGTCACTTTCTTCTGTACCCTGCTTGTCCAATTAGGACAGCATACTGTCAGCAGTGGAGGCAGGGGCATTTCCTTGCCCATTGGCTTACTTTTGCCACAAAGAAAGTAAATTCCACATGGAGTTTCTTTGATGTCCATTGAAGTAGACTGGTACTGCCAGGAGCAGACACGTCTCATTGTCATAAAAAAAGAATCAATGTTAAGCCGGGCAGTGGTGGCGCACGCCTTTAATCCCAGCACTTGGGAGGCAGAGGCAGGCGGATCTCTATGAGTTCAAGACCAGCCTGGTCTACAAGAGCTAGTTCCAGGACAGGCTCCAAAACCACAGAGAAACCCTGTCTTGAAAAACCAAAAAAAAAAAAAAAAAAAAAGAATCAGTGTTTCAATGTTATTAATTATTAAAACATCTTAAATGTCCTATTCTGTAGATCTCTTAAGTGTTTGAAGATGATCAGTCTATTTAAAATATATCTCTGTTTGACCTTGAAAACATACCTAATGTGACTACAAGTTCAATTGTAATAGGTGACAGTTACTAAGCTGCAATTCATTATTATCCTAAACAATTGGTGATAATAGCTTACAAGGAATAGAAATTTGCATTGCATTGTTAAATGAGTTGTATAGGTACAGCACCTTGAACAGAGTAGAAATTTATGTTCTTGTTTTTTTCAGAGTGAAGTGGGATATTTATTTAGTGGTTTATGGAAGGGAAGGGGGGAAGGAGAGAAGGGAGAAGAGCAGAGAGAGAGAGGCAGAGAGAGAGAGAAAGAGAGAGAGAAAAAAAACAGAGGGGGGGATGGGGAGAAAGGAACAAGGCAGAAGCTGCCACTTCGGGGGAGAGACAGATAGGGAGAGCAAAATGTATGTTCTAACAAAATTAATCTCAAATTTGTATCTATATACAAAATTTTTATACAATATACAAAAGTCTAATCTAATGTAAAACATTTAAAACTAGTAGTTGCTTTTTAAAAGTAGATTCAATAATCTTCCCTTTTATCCTATTATATCTATATCTTCCCTTTTTTATTTTCAAAACAAGAACTCTGAATCTAATCTCTTTTGTTCAACTTTCCCCCTGGTCATAACCAATAACAACTTGTAACCAACTCCCCTAAACAATGCCAAATATCCATAACCCATTGAACAACCAAAAACTACTCACTCCACCTCTCGGGAATGTGGGCGTCATAGTCTTAAATTTATTTCCTGCTGTCTGGGTGAGACGGTATCTTAGGGGATCCTAAAGAAAAGAAAAATTTGGGTTAGTTTTCTAGTCCTGGGAGAGGCAGCTTTATCATTTGTTGTCCAGTCTTCTGTATAATTGGAAAGTGCAGGGTTTGTCTCAAGTCCTGGCTAGAGTAGTCTGTTAGACTAGATCATCTCAGCTAGCCACCTTGAAACTGTTCCGAGAAGTTTGCAGTCTAAAGTCGATGCTTTTCAGCTTAGTAGTGTTATCATCGTCCTGGAGGAATCTTTGTTGTGGGGCCCCATCCTCCTTTTGGAGACTTCAAAGGTCCCTGTTAGGCGTGCTCATGGTTCACTGCAGAAAACTGATAGAGACTCAAACCCAAAATCATGTACAGGAAGGCAGATGAAACCTTTTTCTAAAATTAGTTAGTATTCTATACAACCATTAATATCCTGACAAACTTTTTTTAAAAAATATATATATATATATTAAGCCGGGCGGTGGTGGTGCATGCCTTTAATCCCAGCACTCAGGAGGCAGAGGCAGGTGATCTCTGTGAGTTCGAGGCCAGCCTGGTCTACAAGAGCTAGTTCCAGGACAGGAACCAAAAGCTACGGAGAAACCCTGTCTCGAAAATCCAAATATATATTAATCTTATAAATGTTATACCTTAAGAAAAGCTGTTGAAGAGTCAATATAAAACCAAATGATTATAAAATTATAAAATAATCCTCAATTTTTTTTCTTCTGTTCCATATCAAGTGGCTTTTCTGACTGAGGCAGATTTTGGATTTCACTTTAACAAGCATGCTTGGGTTTAGAGAAGGAGAGAGCCACACTCCAACTCCAAAGCCAGCTTTGATCTTTAACTGGACTGGGAATATAAAAGGCCATTTGCATTGTATGTCTTTAGAGAACAGCAGAAACAAAACTTTGGGAAGATTTATGAAATTTTAACCTGTTGTAAATGTGATATACCAATAGGCCAATGCACTCTTTTGCTTGTGACATTTTTTCTGGATGATTTGTCCTTTTTCTTCAGATGTCTCATTTGTCCAGTGGTCTTCAGATCCCTTAGCTGGGTACCTTTATTCTCCCGAAGAAAGAAACAAAACCCTTCCTCCATCTAATTTTGGGGAGATTCTTTTTTGGCAAGTTATATCTGATCAATTGAAAAGGATTTGTTAGTTTTATAGATTAGTTTGGGTTAAACGGCCATGTTGTTTGATGAACTATCATCTAATTAAGAGGTGTCTCTTGTTCAAATTGAATCTTTATCAATTTTGATGGTATTCATACTTTTTCTTCTCCTGTGGAAACAAAAGCAAAACCCCTTCCTCAACATAACACATGTCCTGGTTTCCATTGTGAGATCAGTACATCTTTAATGTATATCAGCTGATTTAATTCTCTAGCTTTCTTCTACTATCCAACGTCTCTCTGCAGCTGTTGTTCCTTTCTCAATAAAAATTAGAAAATTCAAAGCTAATAAAGCATTATGCAATCTATTTCTGGGGATATTCATCATCCCTTTCTGTTTATTTAACATATTCTTTAGAGCTTGATTTTATCTTTCTATAACTGCCTGCCCTATAGGATTGTATGCAAAAAACTGTTTCATTTTCTTAGAGACTGTTGGACCCTGAAGTCCAACTACCAGGAGGAGTTGCCCCAAGAGATCATTTCTCACACCACAGTTGATGTAAAAACATGAGGATTTTATTAATTCTGTCACGACAGGGCCTTCCAGCATTCAAGAAGCCAGAAAGACCCCGAATGGCTGGTACAGGCTACTTTTAAAGCAAAAAGCCACAGAAATAAGGGGGGATTCTGGGGGTTGTCCTTTAACTATTATGATTGCCTTATTTAAAGGGATATTACCAATAATTGGCTAGAGAGTGGTTGCCAAATCAGGTAAGGTAAGGGGGAAACATCTGAGGGTTACTTTGACCCCTTCCCAGGGACTGAGTCAAAACACCAGGAACTGAGTCAACACCTAAAGGCTATCTAGCCCCTATTCAATAACTGAGTTCTATTTGGAGAACATTCACAAGGACTCGGGGAGATGGAAAATCCCCAACATTCCAGTATGTGGATATGAAGTTGTTGGGTCCAACAGTTTTACAAGACATGCTGGAACATTGTCTGCCTTTATTTGTACATGTATATGGTCATAACTTCTAGCAGATGTGTGGTTACCAAATCAGCCTTTTCCAACCAAACTCAAAGGAGTTACTCATTGAAAATCTGAATAGGTATCAATGGTGTGGTGTACATATTTTAGTTTTCCAAATTCTACAAAATGGAACACATCCATCTTTAATTTCTTTGAGCACCCTTTGGGTTACTTCCTGCAGGTAGTGGTGTTTGGTTGTATAAAGAACAAGTAGGACATTTCCTTATAATTTCCTTGGCTTGCTGCCACATGATGGAAAAGTCTTTTTGTTTTCTTTTTTGTTTTTGTTTTTTTTTTGTTTTTTGTTTTTTTTGAGACAGGGTTTCTCTGTAGCTTTGGCTGGAAACTAGCTCTTGTAGACCAGGTTAGCTTCAAACTCACAGAAATCCTCCTGCCTCTGCCTTCTGAGTACTGGGATTAAAGGCGTGCACCACCACCACCTAGCAGAAAAGTCTTTTTAAAAACCTTTGCTATTGACATGATTTTATTCATGAAGTTCCAAGGCCTTCAGCACATTTCAAATCAATAACTGATTGATTTCTGCATTACCTTGTGCTAGAGGATCAGGCAGACCCATATGGGATCAGATGCGTGTTAGTATATGGGATGATTCTATTTCTGATTGCATCTTGTAACTGAATAACTAATAAAGTCAATTCTGCATCATCTGATATAAATTCAGCCATTTCAATATGCAAAACAACTTTTTATGCATATTGAAAATCGGTAACTATGTTGAGATGTTCTTTAAAATCCTTTAGTACCGCCGGGCGGTGGTGGTGCACGCCTTTAATCCCAGCACTCAGGAGGCAGAGGCAGGTGGATCTCTGTGAGTTCGAGACCAGCCTGGTCTACTAGAACTAGTTTCAGGACAGGCTCCAAAACCACAGAGAAACCCTGTCTCGAAAAACCAAAAAAAAAAATGCTTTAGTACCTTGAGAATATTGTAGAATTCTGACTTTTGGACAGAATCGTATGAACTTTGATCCACTTTACTTGTAACCTGCCTTTCCTCGTTTATTTGCATCAGTATAGAATGTAAGGGCTCCATTTATTTGTGTATCCTGTACAATGAGAGGAAGGATCCAATTAGTTCTCTTTATGAGTTGAATTCTCTTGCTTTTGAGATCATTGTTATTAATGTCTCCAAAAAAATTACCACAATCCCTTTGGCAGGGTTCACTTTCTTTCCATAATGTGTCAATTTCATCATTATTAAAAGGTGTTATAATTTCTGCTGAGTCTATTCCTGCTAATTGACAAAGTCTCAAGTCTCCTTTTCGAATTAACTCAGACCTTTTCCACATAAGTTTTTAATTTTTTACTCGATTTATGTGGTAAAAAGAACCATTCTAAGATAATATCTTCCCTCTGCATTAAAATTCCTGTAGGGGAATGTTTTGAGGGTAATATGACCAGAATGCAGTTAGGATTTGGATCCACATGTTTTGCATGTGCCTCCTGTAATTTCCCTTCAGTCAAAGGCAATTCTCTCTCAGTAACTGATAATTTCCTGGAACTGTTTAAGTCCTGTCATCATCTAAGGTTTTGTTTAAATTAATCAGGTCATCAGGACCTATCCCAATTGTGTGCTGTAGATGGGAAAAGCCTCCTAGCAATCTTTGGAAGCCATGAAGAGTTTGCAATCAATCTCTCCTAATTTGCACATTTTAGGTCTAATTTTTGTAAACATATTTTATAACCTAAATAATTAATGACTCTTCTCTTTGTAATTTCTCAGAAGCAATTCGTAATGCCAAACAAGGCAAAACTTTCTTTACTTCTTCCAACATTCTAAAGTATCTATATTTGAATCAGATAGTAAAATGTCAACCATGTAATAGTAAACTATAGATTCAGGAAATTGCTTAGGTATCATCACCAATGGCTGACTTACAAGATATTTGCACAAGGTGAGGCTCTTTAACATTCCCTGTGGGAAACCTTCTATTGACATCTCTTAGCAGACTGAGGATTATAAGCAGACACTGTGAAGGCAAATTTCTCTCTGTCTTTTTCTTCTAAAGGTATATTGAAGAAACAATCTTTTAAACTGATAACTATAAGAGGCCATCCTTTAGCCACCAGAGAAGGCAAAGGAATGCCAGGCTGTGGAGAGTCTATTGGCTGAATCACCTCATTAACAGCTCTTAGATCTGTTACCATTCTCCATTTCCCAAATTTCTTTTTTAACAACAAATACAGGAGAAATCCAAGGGCTGGTTGGCTCTTCAATATGCTGAGTATTTAATTGCTTCTGTAGTAGCTGTTCTAAAGCCTGCAGTTTCTCTATTGTTAAAGGTCATTGCTTAACCCATATAGGTTTGTCTGTCAACCATTTTAAAGGCAGGGCTGTCGGTGCCATTGAAGTATCAGCAACCTTTTCTTGTACAACCTGAATGGTCAGTGACTGATATTTCCCAGAAACATACATTAATTTATGCCTTGTTTCTAAGATTTGGGGAATGTTAATCTGAGTAGTCCATTGCTATAACAAATCATGTCCCCATATATTCATTGCTATGTTAGCCACATAATGTCTTAATATTCCTCTCTGTCCTTCCAGCCCTATACATTTGACCCATCTCACACACTGCTTTATCTGAGATAAAGTTCTGATCTCTAAAAACTGAACATTTGCGTCCTGAAGAGGCCAATTTGGAAGCTAAGATTCTAATGAAATTATTGTTACATCCGCACCAGACCTTCAATGACAATGTCACTTATTTGTATTTTTAATTTTGGTCTTTGTTCATTTATAGAAGTTTGGCAGAAATTGCTTTATGGTTTCTCCTGAATTTTTTGTTCTCTCTTCTATCTATATCTCTAATATCCAGAGCAAGGCATTAGTGCTCTGGGAAGGAGTTTCCTCTATGATGGCAGGAAGTGACTCAACTGGATTTGGAATAGGGGCCTGCAATAGGTCCCTCACAGAGTTTCCCAATGGCAAAGGATGCCTGCCTTTACCACACCTTCCTCTTAATCCAGGAGGGAGGGTCATTCTGAATGGATTATTCTTAGAAAAAACATTGGTTCTAGGAAGTACCTGTCTACAATTCCTTTTAAGGTTTTTGTTTGCTACAATTATAACATTTGACATTTTGAGTTTTATTTTCTCAGAGCTCTGGAAATCACCTCTGCTATTCATGTATTATCATGTTCGTGAGAGTCAATATAATTCTATCTTGAATCCACTCCTCCAAAGGTGCTGACCTTGCCTTTAATGGTCTAATTATCCTTTTGCATAGACAATTGGCATTTTCAAAAGTCAGAGATTCAATTATAATTTGTATAACTTCTGAATTTGGTATCCTTCTATTTACTACTGAAGTCAGTCTTTGTAAGAAACCTGAAAAGGCTTCCTTTGGGACCTGTTGTAAGCAGAGACCACTCTTTCATTCCTGGCCATCCAGACCTGAATAATCACACAGAAACTATATTAACTACAGCATTGTTTGGCCAATGTCTTATGCATATTTCTAGCTAACTCTTAAATTTTAAATTAATCCATTTCTATTAATCTTTGAATTACCACGAGGGTGTGGCCTACTGGTAAGGTTCTGGCTGCTGGTGGTGGTGGGGTTGCTGCCTGAAGGCAGAACCAGCCAGTCTAGGCAGGATGAATCCTGTGGCATTTGGAGCCCAGGTGCTTCTGGAGTTTGGGTGGCAGCTGGGGACTGTTTTGGAGAGGCTACAACAGGAAAATCCCAAACTTGCTCAGAGGCTTGGGGAGAAAAGGAAACAACGCCTAGTCGGGTGCAGCTCCAGCCTGTGCCAGTGGCTAAAAAAACCACAGGCAAATGACTTTTTCGTGAATTCATACCCCAAACGTTGGCTGCCAAATATAGCATGAATAATAAAAACCCAGAGACAGATATTGAGGTTCAACTCAGGAGGCAGTGGCTGGCTTAGAATGAAGAGACCCACTTGTCTCTGCTTTCCCATGATTTCCATGATAGCCAAGGCTATACAGGGAAAACTATATAGTTAAAGACAGTCTGGGTCCCATGGGAAGAAACAAAACCAACAAACCAATGAACTCATCCCAGAATAGGGTGGGCCCTCCATCCGTGATGACGAGGGCAGTTTGGGTACAGACAGGCACACAAAGGGAGCACCTCATGAAGGTGAAGGTCACTGGCAGCTTCCACAAGCCAAGCAGTGTCCAAGGCTGCCAGCCAAGGAAGGAGAAGAGTGGGAGGGAGCGTGTTCTCACAGAGTGCAGACAGGCGACTCTGCGGTCATCACCAGACCTGAGGGGACTGGTCCATGCTGGTCTCAGACTCGGTAGCTGCCAAGGACCACCTTAAATCTCGATCCTCTTGCCTTCCCTTTTATTATAATTTAATTTTTCTGAGTACTGAGGATCGACTTAGAGCCTTGGGCACATTAAGCCAGCACACCCTTACACTGTAGACCCGGTTTCAGCTTTAGACACAGGGTTTTCTAAGTTGTTTAGTTGGCCTTGAGCTTGCCATCCTCCAAGAGCTGGGACTACAGGCATGAGCTATCATGTTCAAGCCCATTCCCAAACTTCAGCATCTTTCTTTTCTATTTTTATTTTCTCTTTAAAACACATCTTTTGGGGGCTGGAGAGATGGCTCAGTGGTTAAGAGCATTGCCTGCTCTTCCAAAGGTCCTGAGTTCAATTCCCAGCAACCACATGGTGGCTCACAACCATCTATAAAGAGGTCTGGCGCCCTCTTCTGGCCTTCAGGCATACAGACAGAATATTGTATACATAATAAATAAATAAATAAAATGACTCTTAAAAAATAAATAAATAAATAAAACACATCTTTTGGGAGCCAGGTGTAGTGGTGCACGCCTTTAATGCCAGCACTCGGGGAGGCAGAGGCAGGGGGATCTCTGTGAGTTTCAGGCCAGCCTGGTCTACAGAGCGAGTTCCAGGACTGACTCCATAGCTACTGAGAAACCCTGTCTTGAAAAACTAAAAGGGGAAAAAAAAAAATCTTTTGTGCTGGGTGTGGTGGCACACACTTTAATCTCGACCCTTGGGAAGGGGAGGCAGGCAGATCTCTGAGTTCAAGGCCAGTCTGGACTGTCTATATATGAAGTTTCAGGTGAGCCAGAACTATATAGTAAAACTCTGCCTAAATAAATAAATAAATAAATAAAACAAAACACTGCTTATAGGCTGGTTAGGCTGGAAATTTTCTAGATCACTAAGTCCTAGCCTCTTTAGGATTTTGTAACCATCTTTTATTTATTTTGACACTTATTCATTTTATATGTATGAATGTTTTGCCTGCATGTATGTATGTATGCGCACCATGTGTTCCTGGTGTCTCAGGAAGACAGACTAGGGTGATGTCTTGGGATTGGTGTTATCGATGGTTGTGAGCCACCATGTGGGTGCTGGGAATTGAACCCGGGTCCTCTGGAAGAGCAGCCAGTGCTCTTAACTACTGAGCCATCTCTCCAGCCCCTTCAGCTCTGTTTTATCTCATTTAGAGATAGGGTCTCTTTATGTAGCCCTGGCTGTCCGGGGTCTTGTAGGCTAGGCTGGTTTCAAATTCACAAAGATCAACCTGCCTCTGCTTCCAAAGTGTTGGGATTAAAGGTGCAAGCCGCCAAGCCCAACCAGTTTCAATCACATTTTAGCGTGTGTGTGTGTGTGTGCAGGTGCGCACACGTGCTAACATGCTCTAGTTTACATGCATATGCCTGACCACAATGGTGCAAGTCCGGCAGTGAGAGGACAAACTGTGGGAGTCGCTGGTCCCCTTCTCCCATGTGGACCCCATGAATTGTACTCAGGCCTCCCTGGGCCGTCTCACCAGCCCCACTTCATGGTTTTTATGTAGTCCAGGTTTGCCTTGAAGATCCTAACCCTTCTGCTGCCTCTACTTCCCAAGTGCTGGGATTTATCTCAAGCACAATTCACTACTCCCAGCTTGCTTTAAAAAAAATTATTAAAGTGTGTGTGCACGTGTGTGTGCGTGCATGTGCGTGTATGTAGTCAGTTCCCTGATGTTTCGTGGGTTCTGGAGACTGAATTCAGGTCCTCAGGCTTTCGAGGCAAGCACCTTACCCACGGAGCCATCTTGCCTCAGGAATTCCTACCTCCCCCACGGCTAGCTTTTCATTCAACAGTTCTTTCCTGGTGTATTTTTTTCTTCTCACATGTTACCATGAGTAGCAAAAAAGCAGGCAGGCTTTGCCCTGGAATTTGTCATGAGCATTTACAAACTGTTTTGCATAGACTGACCCAACACAGTTCCGTCAAGCTGGCCGCTCCTCTGGCTTCCAAGGGCACATTCCTCTCTCCTACGTGTTCACTGTGTCCAGCTGCTTCTGTTGATGTCCATTCCTGAAGACTCAAGCTTTCTGCTGGGTGTGACCTGTCACTCAACACTTGGGAGCCAGAGGCAGGACTGCTGTAAGCTCAGGGCCAACGTGGTCTACACAGCCAGTCAAGGTGGCACAGTGAAACTGTCTCAAAAGGAAAGCAACCGATGAAGTCTTCTCTGCTTAGGATTTCTGTCTTTCTTTCTGTCTTTCTTTTTCTTCTTTCTTTTTTTTTTTTTTTTGAGACAAGGTCTTACTGTGTAGCCCTAGCTGGCCTGGACTTGCTTATCCATTCAAGGCTGGTCTTGAACATCCTCTGTCCCCTGAGTGCTTCCATGCCTGGCATTTTTAACAAAGACAATCTAGGGTTTGTTTTCTTATCAAACTTCTCAAAGTTCTGTCCAGCCCCCTCTCACTTGCCCAGCGTCAAAGCCGTGATTGTAGGTGTATGCTGTGCCAACTTCAGAACTACGTTCTGGTTTTCTGCTGCAGCAGCTTTTCTGAGAAATGGTCTCACTGCGTAGCTCTGGCTGGCCTGGAACTCACTCTGTAGGCCAGGCTGGCCTCAGACAGATATCTGCCTGTCTCCGTCTCCCAAGCCTTTCTTCCTCCAGTTCACCGTCTGTGCTCACCAGAAGCCCAGGCAGACTTCCCTGATCAGATCCTATGACCTGCATCGAGGCCACTCCCCGGCTCAACACTGCACCCTTTAGCGCCGTACTTAAACTACCACTGGGGTGGAGACCTCATTACGAGTTGGCTAGAAAGTCCCATGTGAGAACTGCCTTCCTCCAGCCACTCAACCTGTCGGATGTTCTGGCACGGACACCAGCACCCAAAGCCAAAAGCTTGTTAGTGAAGGAAATAGGCCAGGTCAGAGGTCGTGTTGGACACCAGGCCTGGCTGTGATAAGTCACCACGAAGTCTGCAGATGATGATGTCACAGGGTTCAGGAGAGCGTGACTCTTGAATTCCATCTCGTCTAAAGCAACAAGTCTGATCTGTATACCAGTCGTTGGACGTGGGTCTCCTCTTCAGTGCTGGGTTTCTAGTGGTGTACCCCTGTGTTGTCTAGCGGTGACCACAATCGTGTGTGTGTGTGTGTGTGTGTGTGTGTGTGTGTGTGTTTTGACATAGGGTCTCGTGTAGCCCAGGTTGGCCCCAAACTTACTACGTAGTCAAGGATGAGCTTGAGCTTCTGATTCTCTCACCTTCGTTTCCCGAGGTCTAGAACTGCAGGCAGGCATGTGCACCGTGTCTGATCTATGTGACGGTGGGGACTGACCCAAGGCTTTGTGCACGCACACATCCCTGGTCCTTTCATTGCTTCATAACAAAGTATCCCCAGAAGCAGGACTAGTAGCACAGTCCTGCAATCCAGCTCCTTGGGAGGCTGAGGGTATGATCTGAAGTTAAAGGCTTTCATGGACTACACAGTGAGTTCAGGGCTAACCTGGGCAACTTGTTGAGACTTGAGGCTCACTGGTGCTCATTTGAGCACACTGGGGCTGTGCTCAAATGAAAGGGCGCTTGCCCAGCATGCACGAGGCTCTCAATTTCCAGGGCCACCCAAATCCCTAACAAGAAATAAAATTGCCATGCCGGTCAGTGGTGACGCACGCCTTTAATCCTAGCACTTGGGAGGCAGAGGCAGGCGGATCTCTGTGAGTTCGAGGCCAGCCTGGTCTACAAGAGCTAGTTCCAGGACAGGCTTTAAAACTACAGCGAAACCTTGTCTCAAAAACCAAAAACCAAACAAACAAACAAACAAAATTGCCCCCCAGATCTCATTGCCTGAAAACACATTCCCTCAGAGTTTCTATTGTCAGGTGACTCTCGTTCCCAGCTCAGAGTCTCTACGCTGTGCCGTGACTGGAGAGTGATCTTTTGACCTTGCTTATGTGACTGGTTGGCAGGCTCTTGCAGAACTATGTCCAAGATCTCTCACATGGCCGCTGGCCAGCTTCAGTTCTGTGGTGTCCTGCACAGGCTGCCTGGGTGTCCTCATGACGCAGCAGCTGGTGACTGAAGACCGAGGCCACATCCAGAAGAGACTTTGCTTTTGAGATTATGTGTCATATAATCCAGATTGGCTCAGGGCTTACTGCATAGCTGAGGATGCCTTGGACTTTCTACCTTTCCTGACCCGACTTCCTGAGGACTGGGATCATAGGCCTCCACCCCCAGGCTAAATTTCTCGGGTTTTCCTCTCTTTTACCTTGTCATTGGCATCCAGTCACTTCTGTCATAGCAAATTTACCAGAGGGAGGTCACTGGATACCAGCCAAATCAACGAGGGGTTGTTTAAGGGTGTGACCGCACCAGGGACACCTGGCAAACATTGAGCTGAGCCCTTCCCCTGCACAGCTTCACTGAATGCTCATGGTGACCTTACGGCAGTGGTTAGGAATGCCACCACTTGCAGACTCGGCAGTAAGCTCCAAGTGGCTAGATTGCTTACTCACAGCCATGGACTATGATTCGGGTTCTCAGCCTGTGTCTCGGGGCTCCTACAGGGTCACCTATCAGAGATTTACATCGTGATTCATAACAGTAGCAAAGTTACAGTTACCAAGTAGCAATAAAGCAATTTTATGGCGAGAGATCACAACATGATCTGTATTAAAGGGTCACAGTGTTGCGGAGGTTGAGAACCACTGGAGAGATGTAAACAAGCCCATGCGTTCCTGCTTCCTCTGCTCTAAGATCCCCTTCTGCAGACCTCGGGAAGAATCCAGGTCGTGCAGATGAGTAGAGCTGAACTGGGGCCCGCCAGAGGGCTGGAAAACCTGGCATGTCCCGACTGCAGAGTTCAGGAACGGGGCTGGCAACAGAACGTGGGGCGCATGCCCGAGGGGAAACTTGAAATGGTTGTATAGGTAAAATCCCTCCTCCTTCCTACAGGACAGAATAGAGGAAGCAGAGGTCTAGAAACAAATGTAAGTGCTGACAATTGCAATCAAGAGTATTTCACTTCTTGTATGGGGGTGCAGGAGAGAAGGGGGTGCAGCGGAGGAGGGGGTACGGCTGTGTAGACCAAAATCTGTGGACCGTTTCAAGTTACCTCCTGCTGCACCGCTGTTGCCCGGCTCACATCTGACGTCCCAGATTCTGAAGGTGGGTTGGGTGGTCATGCTGCTCACTGGGGCTCTGAGCAAGCCATCAGCGGTTGGGTCAGCTGACCTGGAGCACTGCAGGCCTTCTATCCTCCGGCCTCCACTGCGGAAGTGCTGCGGGCAGAGGTGTGCGCCGCCACCATACCTGACCATAGCCTGGGCTTCCCCCCTTCCCTCTTCACGTCTCTCCGTGTGTACACACATGTGCACACGCGCAAGGAGGCCTGAGGCTGACGTCAGGAACCATCTTGCACGGTTCCTTCACTTATTGACTGAGCTCACCGGTATGGCTAGTCTTGCTAGTCAGCTTGCTCTGGGGATCCCGTCTCTGCACCCAACAGGCCTGTGGGTTTGGGAGAATCTCGACTCTGGTCCTTGGGCTTGTGGGGCAAACGCTTCAACTGCTGCACCACCTTCCAAGTCTGTGTCATTATCGGGAGTCATGTTCCAAGGAAATAAAGGCAGAAGCTGCCCGATGACTCCACACACGGGGCATTTGATGAAATCTGACACACCATAAAGGTTGTGGACATAAGGAGGTTTTTGCTTTGTTTTATTGAGACAGGGTCTCACTGTGTATCCCTGGCTCACCTGGAACTGACTCTGAAGACCAGGCTGACTTGGAAATCACAGAGATCCACCCACTTTTGCCTCCTAAGTGCTAGGATTAAAGACGTGCACTGTGCCCGGCACAAAGAAACTTTTTAAGTCACAATAACCTAGAAAGGATGGGTTCTGAAGGGCCTGGAAGGTAGCTAAGTTGAGGGCACTTGCTTGAGAAGTGTAAGCCCTTGGGTTCAATGCACAGCACCCATTTCCCAAGAGAAGGCCTATGTGTGAATTGCAAAGAAGTACTAGTAGTTAGCCCTCTGTTGCGGTACTGGTAACGGGGTATGGTCTCCAGTGAGAAGAGACTACAAGTGTCTGGGAGTGAAGCTCTGCACTGCAGGAGACAGGGAAGAACGATGGCCAGTCTGTGTAAAGGGGCCTGCAGTTTGGATGCAGTCAGAGAAAGACACTGCTAAGACATTGGGAAATCCAGTTAAAACAGCCTGATTGTCTGTGAAATTGAATTCAGGCTGCTGCTGCAAAGGGACAGAACCGAGCTGTGCACATTGGCTGCTGCGGGACAGGGTTCTGTACTCCAAACAGGACGTACTAATGAGCCTCAAAATTAATTTAGGGGCTCATGATTCACATAAAAAAAAGTAATAAGGGGCTGAGGACAGTTCAGTCTGTAAAGGGCTTGCCAGAGTTCATCTGAGAATCCACACTGAAGGCCAGGCTTTGGTGGCATTCATTATAACCCCAGGGCTGCAGAGACAGAGCATCACTGGGGCTTGCTGGACAGCCAGTCTAGTCTAACAGATGGGCTCAAGGTTCAGTGAGAGACCCTTTCTCAAAGGAGGCAGATGACATTCCTGGGGGTGACAGCTGTGGCTATCCTCTGGCCTACTGACACAAGCACACACACACGCACGCGCTCTCTCTCATGAACGAGCAGGCACACACTTGCATCAGCAGGCAGATAAACTGAGATAAAGCTGGGCCTGGTGGTTCAGTCATCCTAGAACTCGGCAGGCTGGGGTTGAAGTATAAGCTCCAGGCCAGCCTGTGCTGTATTGTGAGCTCCAGGTCAGCCAGAGGCACACAGTGGAACTATCTCAAATAAATATATAAATAAAAGCACAGTGTCCTGGAACTCGCTCGGTAGACCAGGCTGGCCTTGAACTCAGAGATTCACCTGCCTCTGCCTCCCAAGGGCTAGGGTCAAAGGTGTGTGCCATCACCAGCCAGCTATAAATATATTTCTTACTAAAGTTGTGGTCAATGTCTAGAGCCACTGATGTAATATGTGCCGGGGTAGAGGAAGCTATAGCATGTACTAATAAGAAAAACAGTGGCCACACCTACAATCCTAGCACTTGGAAACAGGACGAACAGAGGTTCAACGTCACCTTCAAACACATAACAAGAAGTATGTAGCCATGGCTACATACACCTGTCTCAAAAACAAACCAGCTGGGTGCTGTGGTGCACCCTTTAATCCCAGGATTGGAGAAGCAGAGGTAAGCAGATCTTTACAGGGAACTTCATGCCAACCATGGTTACTGTGAGACCTTATCTCAAAAGCAAAATGAGGGGCTGGAGAGATGGCTCAGAGGTTAAGAGCACTGGCTGCTCTTTCAGAGGTCCTGAGTTCAATTCCCAGCAATCACATGCTGGCTCACAACCCTCTATAGTGAGATCTGGTGCCTCTTCTGCCTTGCAGGCATGCATACAAACAGAACACTGTATACATAATAAATCTTTAAAAAAAAACAGTGTGTTAATATCTGTCAGATACAAAAGGACTGGAGAGGTGACTCAGCAGTTAAGAACCCTCAGTGCCCACAACGGGTAGCTCACAACCACCAGTAACTCCAGGTCTGGGGAACTGACACCCTCTTTCTGGCCTCCTAGGGCACCTTCACCTTCTCTCTCTCTCTCTCTCTCTCTCTCTCTCTCTCTCTCTCTCTCACACACACACACACACACACACACACACACACCTTTAAAAAACAGTAGAGAGTAAAAATGGCAATTCTGTGGTCTGCTCAGCTCTGTTCCATTCTAAGAGGTTTCAAGCAGAGGGAAATGTGAACAATAAGGTTTCCTTCCGAGACACTGGAGTCCCTAATTGGAATCCTGGAAAAGGAACAAACAGGGTGGATATGAGCTGGGAAGGCTTGTGACAAAGCTGGCTTATCTTCCAGTTGGCACAGCCCTATCTCAGAGGGCAAGCTTCAGGTTGCAGGGACCCACATCACCTGAAACCACATTACATAATTTTAAATATATATATGCACTCATTCATCTCCCTCCCCCAGTACTAAGCATGGGACCCAGGATCTTACTCATGCCAGGTAAATGCTCAACACCAACTCTAGAGCTCTTCTTGTTTTTTTGTTTGAAACAGGGTCTCGCTAAGTTTTCCAGGCAACCTTTGACTTTGTGATCCTCTTGCCTCAGCCTCCCAAGTGGTTAAATTATAGGCTTTGGTTCCAAACTCAGTTGACATAAATACTTGTCAGGTTGTCTCCACTGGAAAGCATGCTCCCAGACAGTAAGGACTCCCTCCCTCCCTCGCCCACTGCCGACTCTCTGGGTCCTAGATCCAAGCACTCAATGGACACGACTAGCTGAGGGACTGAACTGGGCAGGGGTGACTGAACTGGGCAGGGGTGACTGAACTGGGCGGGGGTGACTGAACTGGGCGGGGGTGACTGAACTGGGAGGGGGTGACTGAACTGGGAGGGAGTGACTGAACTGGGAGGGGGTGACTGAACTGGGTGGGGGTGACTGAACTGGGAGGGGGTGACTGAACTGGGCGGGGGTGAGGAAAGGAGCTGCATCAGTACTGAATTTCCCACTGCTACCGTTCACTAACTACACTTGATAAGCTGTCTGCCCTGTGTTTAGCTGGGCCATAGCCGATCCTGATCCCTTCCCAAACACCCCCTCGGAAGTTCTGTGATTCCTGCTCGGCTGGTCAGGGCAGTGTTACCGCAGCTGAGGAGCAGCAAGGCAGCAACACTGCAGAAGGACATCAGGTTAACTGTGGTCGCCAGCCTGGGAGGCATGTCACTCAGCTGAACCTGGGGGTGCAGACCTGTGAGCCCAGACACTCAGGAGGCTGAGACAGGAGGACAGCACATTGAAGACCTGCCTGAGTTCCGGAGTGAGTTCAGAGCTAGCCTGGGCAACTTAATAAGACCCTGGGTCAAAATCCAAAGTGAGACGAGGGCTGGGAGGTAGCAGCGGCACAAGCTTGGGATGCAATCACCAGGACTGGGCGGGCAGGTGACAGCAAGTACGCTCTTCATAAAAGTTCAGGCAGCATTTGGGGCTTGTGATAGGCGCTACCAACCAGAGATACCAACCAATAATCCAGGTGTGGCTTGCAGGATTATTTTATATAAAATGAGCAGTCATTAACCAAGGGACCCTCAGAATGTCATCTGAGGAAGGAAGAAATGAAGAAAGACACACAGGAATATGGCTACTTTTTCTTCTCTTTTACTTTGAACATTAGCATGAAGTTGGTTACCGTACACATCCAAAGGCCCAGCATGTTGGGAAAAATCATTATATGGCACACCTGTACCAGAGTCTTAATAAGAATAAAATATACAATGCTACATTGAGTGGTTAAAAATACACAAAAAAGTAGTTTTAACAATCTATAAATTTTTTATACTTAAAATCATGATTGAGTTGAAATAAAAAAGTGCATTTCATTGCTAAAAAAATATTGGTATACTTAACACAAGGAAGAAACTTATCACCGCGGGGGACTGGACAGGACGCCAGGCCTTGTGGGCCAGCTCAGAGGCCGCCTAACTCCACCCTTCACACAGCTCCCTGGGCCAAGCAGCCCTCCTCTTCCGCCAGGCTTCCCCATCTCAAGAGATCCTGTCCTACCCACCTGCCAACCCCCCAAGGTCCTCTAAGCTTCTTTACAGCACGACAGATACCTTCCTTCACTAAGTCCCACCTTGACTTGACCTTCACCTGTGCCTCTACAGAGACACGAGGGAGACACTGCCTCAGTCTGTACAGTCAGTCTTTTGACTTTGCAGGCAGGACCGGAAGCAAGCAGCTGCTCTCTTCTCTCTCATCTGACAGACATTCAACAGCAAGCTTTGTAAACCTAAGGCTAAAGATTCCCGGCGAGCAAACTGGACTTCCTTTAAGAAAAGAAAAAGTACAAGTGACCTCAGCACTATGGGGACAGCCACCTGCTACCTAACCTGGTCACAGCTTCCATTCCGCTTCTGCCCAGGGCTGGAATTACAAGGAGCCCTCAATTCTATGCATCCAGCATTGATCAGGTTTTTGGGTCTTGCTGGGGAAAAGGGACCAGGAAGAAAGAAATCAGCAAGGGATGCCCTTCCACGGGTAAATACTTCCTGATCCTACAGGGTAAATGTTCACGGCTGGTGTTCCCCTTAGTGGATACCCAACTTTTCATCTGAAGATGCGCAATGAGCACAATCAAAATTCCCAGAGAGCTGATGAGGGCCAGGAGCCCAAAGACAAGGAAACTCTGGCCTGAAGGGGTGCATGCTGTGGGAGGCCTCCCCACTCAACTGGAAGACCTGGTATAACCGATACCGACTTGGAGCAGACAAAGTGAGAGCATGTGCCCGTACACACACTCCAGCAGTCCTCAGTCACAGATGGGACGGTGCTGGGCCGCAATGGGACGCAGAGGAGGAAATAGGGAGGAGGGTTGCCTTTCAGCTCTGCATTTAATTAGTAAACACTGGATCCTTCGTGACACGGGCCCCACTTCCAATCTCATGTCACCAATATTAACAAAGGCTGTATGATTATGCTGCCTGGCCGACACAGAGCTCAGACCCAGGAATCTTTGCTCCCATCATGAGGCCTGAGCAACTACTGAACTTAGAGATATGTGAAAATGTTTTCATCAAATTCAGTGAGCCAAGCAATATTCTAGAAGGGCTTTAAAAGCTGAGAGGAAAGTACTTTAGCGCTCCCTTATGGTCAAAACAAGTACTGCAGATGGATAGAATTAGCTCAAAAAATGAAAAAAAATTATATTCAAATTTGTGGAAGATAATTGACTTGATTTTCTGAAGTATCTGGTGATAGAACTTGAGAAGTAAACACATATTACACTACACTGTTTCTTTCTTTTCAACTTAGCTAAAGTGAGCAATCATATATGGGAAGATACTTTCCAATGCTGCCAAGTAGTCTCAGGTCCTATGCAGGTGTGAGCGAGACCCTGCTTCTGGCTACAGGGCCCCGTTCACCTACAAGGCAGACTGGAGAGCCTTGTTCATCCAGGAGAGCCAGGGATGCAGAAACAAGCTGCTTCCTTCTCAGGCCCGGACAGGCCGGCTCTTGACTCCATTGAAACCAGCCAACACAAGCATCAGATTTCCTTTGGACGTTAAGCAAAACCCAGCTTCCAGATCCTTTTGAGCATCTCCATTTCCTATGAAAATCATTTTCAAGTAATTTGTCACATCCCCGACCTCACCAGATGCTCAAATAGGACGACGGTAACCTGGCGTTAAGCAACGGAACACCTCTGATACCTGGCCAAAGGCATCCTAATAACACAAAACAAGTGGTCATCCTTTCCCAGGGGTGTGGCTCCTCCCAGTGACAGGCAAGTATGGCTCTCCACTACCCGAAAGCCTGGGACTCTGCAGAGAAAACTAGCTGGTCTAAAAGCAGGTACTTTTAGGCATCTGGTGCTCCAGAAGTGACTGTCTAGACCATGGGTGGGAAACGGCAAGGCTGAAGCTAGTTAGTGACTCCTCCAGTCCAGAATCTACATCTTACAGTCTGCATACTGCTCTCGTTCTAAACAGTCAGTGAAACATTCAAACGTCTTGACTTCTATATTATCGAACCGATTCTCACAATTTGGTACTACCCCAACAATTAACATCCTGTCTGTTCCCAGACAAAAAGTATTACAAATTTATCAACAGCTGCCTTTTGAGATGCCTGCCTCATGCAGCTATCAGTCCTGGATGCCTCAGTACCAATAACTTTAAGGATCGAGGCAAGAGCTTGTAAGTCAGAAAGCAAAGACAAGGTCAAAAATGCGCATTAGTGTTCACTCACCTATAAAAAGTAATTCCAATTCCCTCTCTGAAGGAGCTCGTCTGTCTCCACTTTAGGAGGAGACAATGAACCCATCACACAGCACCAGCTTTGAACTGGGACGAGCGAGACCAGCCAGCTGCTAAAGAAATTCTTATCAATGAAGTGCACATACTACACACAGAACACACTTCGGTTTCCTTTTTATTACATCTTTCATATATTTATACACCAATTACACTTTTTAAATGACCTGTAAGAAGACAACTAGAAAGGAAAATAAACTGGGTTTGCACGGAGGACAGGTGGCTGGATGAGAGGGGCTGCTCAAAAAAAATCAATGACGGACTTTCGTTAAACCCCGAGAGCACTTTTAAATTCCTATGACTAAAATAAGATCACGGGAGGAACCCTGTAAAACATTTATGAGAGAAAGGATGTGCAGCAATAGCAGCATTCAGGAAGACTTCAGAGGAGAAAGAGATGGCCCAGAGAGACACTGGATGACCTTAGACTGTACAGGAACACCCAGCCTGCAGTGAAAGAACAGAAAGGTGGCAAAGGACAAGAACAGTTCTAGTACTAGAGGTGTCGTATGTGGGGAGTAAGACAAGCAGAGAAGCTACAAGGCTAACCCAGCAGCTAATGGAGGACCAAAACACAGATGCGTTCACAATCCTCAGCCAGGTTTTAGCCAGTTTGTAGCTAAGCCCTTTGGAATAAGGGTGAATTCCAATACTCATGGAGAATGAAACAATCAGAGGTAGGATCCAGACCAGGGAAAGAAGGCTCCAGGACACGGGCTTGTTGAAGGCACTCGAGAGCAGAGTGATAGACAGCAGAGGGTCAGACGGACAGCAACTACTCACTCCTGTGCGACAGTGAGAGAGACAGCTCCAGGAAAACGTCAGAGTGAGCAGAGTGGAAAACTCCACTTTATCACAGCCTCTAGTGAGGAAACAAGAAAGAGGAACTTGCTTGCAGAGTATGTAGGTCTGCAAAGCAGTTCTAATTTTAACGTGATTTTTTAAAATAGTATGGCATCTGATTCTTTAAACAAATTTACTGAAACTAGAGTTTCAAGGTTGGGAATTTAAGGAATTTTATTTTCCTTGGAGTCTTGCAAAAGCTATCCTCTAAGATGAAAAGGTCTGAATGTAAGTCTATAAAAAGTCTAGCGAGTACAAAGGTATAGAACTGCGAAGGTGCCAGACTGACAACGTTTATGGCTTCCATAGAGTGTAGCGAGGATCTCTGGGTTGCTTTATCGAGGTAGTTCCAGGGTTGGAAGGTCAGCGTTACTTCTCATGAATGCTACGGATGACAAGCAGACTAGCTAGTGAGTTGCTACTGCGTAACAATGCCATTATTTCTAACAGCCAATGACCTTTTATTCCTGAAAAAGAAAGAAAAAGATGGAGAGAGAGAATTCTTGGGAAATTTTCTAACTTAGTTTAAGTAAAGAAAAAAACTTAAAAACTGGTAATTCTTTACTCCACTTTAGAGTTTGAAGAATTCCAACTGCTCTCTGATCTTTTTTTTTTTAAGTTGATAAAATGGTTAGATCTAACACACCTCTTTTCATGATGTGTTCCACATATAGTCTGAAACAGCATTAAAATCTCTATCATGCGGACCATCAAAGCAACAAAAGTGGTATTTCCGCACAGCAGCTTAAACAGAAGCTTTAACTGAAATGGGTTCTTCTGATAGACGTTTTAGTTTTTCTCTCTTTGCCATAAAAACTCACCTATCATAGTGTGTTTTCCTAACCAAAATCTGCAAGAGGGGAATAAATTCACACACACACACACACACACACACACACACACACACACACACACACACACACTGCAATGGAGTTCTCTACTTCATATTCTCAAATTTTAAATCTTCCAGTGAGATAAAAATGAAACTAAATACATATCTATTCAACTATAATAAAAACTGAAAAAAAGTTCAAGAAGTTAAAAATTCAAAGCTTCAGAGAGCTTGCGTCTGCTTAGCAGTGTGTGTGGGTCACGCTCAGAAGCGAGGTTCTTAGACAGGCAGCTTTGGAAAGGCCCATGCTGAAGGACCACGACAGTGCATGGAAATGATTCTCAAAGGGTTTTCTGAACTTTATTAAAGTTCTATATGGAGACTTCTGCACTTGCTAAAAATCAAGAATCAAGTAAAAAATATACAGAAAAAATGAAGCTACATGCCTTTAAGTGGTTCATCTTCTCTTCATTCAGTTTTAAAATCTAACCCAGTATGAGCCTACCTGACTCAATTTGAGAGTAGCAGCCTTTCATTAGGCTAAAAAAGTGTGTATCCAAATGATAAATCTATAAGAAAAGAATGAAAGATGTACAACCCAGCCTCTAAAAATGTAATGCCAACTCAAAAACGCCCTTGTGGTAGCCAGGCAGGGTAATGAAGGCACCCATAATCCCAGCACTTGGGCAGCTGAGGTGGGGGAGTCATTGGCTGGAGGCTACGTAATCCACATAGGGAGTTCAAGGCCAGCTCTGTGAGACCGTTTCTCAAAACAACGACAACAAGTTCTTGGGTGCTGGCTGCTGTAGTTCACTCCTTTAGACCCGGTCCTCAAGCTGTGAGTTTGAGGCTAGCCCGGTCTACATAGAAGTAAATTGGTAACAATAAAAACCATTTGAAGATAAAGTAATCCTTGTGACAATACATGCCTTTGAAGATAGTATAAAATGGCAACAAGAAGGCCTCAACTTAATATCTGTTATTTTGAAATAAGGTCTATGTCTTTAAAAGAAGTACAGATATGGGGCTAGAATCAAACTCCTCCACAACCTTCTCCATGAACAGATAACAAGAACTGAACAGGTTCCGCAGAACCTTGGGGCACCGCAGCACACACGGAGAGGACACACATGATGCAACTTTTATCTTAGCAGCGGCCCCCAAGCACATTTTCAACCCTGAGTTTGAGTCTTCAGCATGTTAAACCCAATGCGCCTGCTTGTTTCAGGCTCAACCCTGTGGCCCTGGGCTCAGAAGCATCTCGGTGTGAATTTCATTATGTATATGTTCATTATTCATACATGACACTGATGAGAGCCATGTTTTAAAAAACAGTTTTCTTACAAATCCCAAGTCAGGGAAGATATACTTATCCAGAAAAAAAATTGGCATTTCTAGATTGTTCCACAATACATTGCAGTAAGAATGCATTACACAGTGTGACAGTGCTAACTCACTTTCCTAATTCCTTACTTTCTGCTTCTGTTAAGGAGAGTGGTGGTTATTGAGTTATTACTGGATTTCCTATGTAGCAGACACTTTCTTATGGCTATAGTCATTTGAATTAAAAAAAATCAGATCTGACTACCTGAATTTTTCAATGAGTATTCATAGTACATAAAATAGTTGATTCAACAGCCTCAAGTCTAGAATTTAGAATCTCTGTCCAATACTGTATTTAGCACAAAATAAGATAAAACCAATTAACTAAGCTATAACATACTTTTTTGATAAAAATATTTTAATATTATAGACTTGACCATGAAATATTGATATGTCTACAAGAAAGTGTAGATCTGCAGACTTTCCATGGGATGCAAAGGAGACTGTGGAAGTGAGCGGAGAAGGAACTGGCTTCCTATTTGGCTTGGGTATATGGGGGCTCCGGGAATGTACGCAAATATTAAAACTACCATTTGTTAAAATTTATGCCTAGAACTGGAGGAAAGGTGTGTCCCGAGACACTTTCCTGTCTCAGCACACAATTTTTCCTATGTATTACAGAAGACAAAGGTAAAACTGTAGTAAATCTAGAAATATGAAACCAAAAAGCTAATGTAGAGTATGATACGTAGAAGCAGAAACCTAACTTCAATCCAGAGTCCATGTGTCCCCAACCAGAGTTAAGTGGCCAGAAAAAAAGTGCGTGACGCATATCTGCACATTTCATATCAAAGATAAATAAATAACAGCTAAAGTTCTGATTTACGAGCCTGAGGAAAGAGAAATGAAGAAGAGAAGTGGAAGTGGCCACTCTTGGAACTCAGTCTCTAAGGTGAAGAAGTAGAAAACGTGTAGCTTCGTGGTCCACATTTGCCAGCTGACCGAAACCACTGTCGGCCCTTCTCTTCAGCTTCCTATACAACCCACTCCAGGGTGACCAGGCCCTGTGGAAGTTGCCCAGAGGCAGGGGTGTTGCTCCTTCCTCGCCTAATGCGGAGGACGATGAGGCAGCAGTACTTGGGGTTTCCTCTCACTACAATTTAAATGGCAGATGCAGATCAAAGTGACACCCACATTTTAGACACTGCAGACATTTGAAAACTTAGAAGCCAATTTGTCTTCTCATTCGCGTTTCTCAGCCTCTGTCAGCAATTACACTTATGATTTCAGCTCACCATTTAGCTTCTCCTAATGGTTCTGGGAAACAAAGCAACCTCAAAATTAGAGATGCCAATTTATCTTCCCTAACAGCTGAGTATGACAAAGTTCCTAAGAGAAGCGAGAAACAGACGTGATCAAAAGGAAACCTCTGCCACTTCCTTCTGAAGGTATTCACAATGTTACTCAGATTTTCAAATCAGACAAGCTTTTGGTGACCCTATTCCAACGCACCACCCCACTGAATCCACAGAGGGGCTCAAAGGGACACCAGGGATGGAGCGTGTCAGTGAGCCGATGGACGGAGTGCCCAGCAAAGATGGTAAGTTCCTGAGTACTTATGAACCTTGCTCTTGCAGTAACCTGGTCTGGTGACCCTCACCCAGTCCCAGAAGCACCTTTGTGTTGTACGGATGTTAGAATAAATTTGAAATAGAAGTTACTATATGCATCTTTAAGAATCACATTTTGATGATTATAAAAATTTATCTATTTTACAACATGGGTTTAGCTACACTGAAAAATTACACAGCTTATTGAAATACATTTCATTTTAGAAACAGACTACTAAAGTCTATACAAAAACTCTAAAATAATTTCTGTAGTAAAATAAAGAGTGTGTTAAAAGAGCTACACAAAGAAGAAAACTCCCATCTTCTCTATAATGCTTGATATTGTGTGAATTGTGACCAGCTCGACTGCAGTCAGCACCAAAAGCTGAAAAGAACTCATTACAATACACAGTGATACAGTTAATGCTCTGGATTAATCTCACAGCCTTCCCGATTAGTATAAAGGAAACCAGGCCTGTCCCCTCTTTGAGGAGAAGACCAGGATATAAAAGCAAGCATACCTCATCCGCTGATATGAAATTATAAAATCCCGCAGTCTGAGTATCTGAAATTTATAAAAGTCATCAGAAAATGCAAGCAAATTGGGCTTTAGTTCAGTGGTTCCCCTGGTTGTGAGGGCAGTCTTCTTGTTCACTCCTTCGGGTCAGTCTGATCGCTCACCAGGACAGTGGTCAAAGTCCTGAAGGAGGCCATGGAGACGGAGAGACCCCAGAGAGGCACAGCTGCACCCCTTCTGCCAACTCACCACGGGGATGGCACTCCGGCTGGCGCTAATGATGCTGGGCCTGGGGCGCGCTGTTCTTCTCTGTCAGATGCCTCAGGAAGGTGTCCTCGCTCTGGCCTCTGTGGTTTAGGGGCTCACTCTTGAAGAGGGCCGGAGGTGGGGGCAGGTGAGGCACAGGTGGGATGGGGAGGTGATGTGCGTGGTGTGGATGCGTGTGGATGTGCAGGTGCGAGAAAGGATGTGGGACCGGCCTTGAGGGAAGAGGGCCACCCACGGGGTTCATACTGACTGCAGGGGCTGGGCTCGTAGGAGTGTTGGCCACAGCTGGAGCTGGAGCAGCTGGCGCCGTGGACATAGGGATCTGGACAGCTGGCGGTACGTTCACTGGGCTGGTCACTCGGAAGCACTTCTCCTTGTGGGCCTTCAGCATGTTGGAGAAACGGAACCGCTGGCCACACACGTCACAGGGGTAAGGCTTCTCGCCTGTGTGAGTTCTGCGGTGCCTCTTCATGTTGGGGCGGCTGGTGAAGCTTTTGCCACAGATTTCACAGATAAAAGGTTTCTCTCCTGGGATGAGCACAGACAAACAGGGCTGATGTACCTGCTGCTCATGCTTTCACACACAGCACTTGGTTCCCCAAACTGAGACGTAACAGGACACAGCAGGCACAAATACAACTTATAGCCTACCATGCTGGAAGGGAAGAGGAGGAAAATGGGAGGTAGTGGTGGATGGTGCAGGTGGGGCCTATGGACACCGTGTCTCGCTCCACTATCTACCACTGTGCCAGCTCACGGTCACTTCACTACTGCCCCCTTTCCTTGCAGCAGGTGCTCATGCTGCTGTGTATTAAGTCGTATTCAGGGAACCTGGCTCTACTCCAATCACTACATCTGGTAGCTTTCCTTCTTACAGCAACATGAGTTAAAGGTTTGTAAGATTTTTATCCCCTGGTGGTGGTAGTGGCTCAAGTCTTTAATCCCAGCACTTGAGAAGCAGAGGCGCTTGGATCTCTGTGAGTTCAAGGCCAGCCTGGTTTACAGAGCGATCCAGGACAGGATATATATTCTTATCAAATGCTATGGTGCATATATCCTTACATACACAGAGAGGGTTAAAATGTACTTAACTTCATTTAGTGCATGTTTTCTTGAAAGATACCAATCAACCCTAAGAATTTTGAAAGGACTGGGTGTGTAATCCCATGCCTTTAATCCCAGTACTCTGAGACAAGGCCAGCCTGGTCGACAGAGAGACCCTGTCTCAAAAAAGAGGACAAGGGGGCTGGAGAGATGGCTTAGTGGTTAAGAGCACTGACTGCTCTTCCAGAAGTCCTGAGTTCAATTCCCAGCAACCACATGATGGCTCACAACCATCTGTAATGAGATCTGGTGCCCTCTTCTGGCCTGCAGGCATACATGTAGACAGAACACTGTATACTAAATAAATAAATAAACTTTATAAAAAAAAAAGAGGACAAAACAAACAAGTCATTTATGGTTGGACATGGTGGCCACACTCGTCTGTAATCCTAGCACATGGGAGCCAAAGGCAGGAGGATTGTCATGGGTTCCAGGATAACCTGTGCTTCAGTATGACAGTCTGTCACAAAAAACAAAACAAAAACTCAAAAGGCACTCACATAAATAACTCTTTTAAAAATAGTTATAAAAGAAAAATTTCAGTATTATAGATTAATTTTTTTTTTTGAGACAGGGTTTCTTTGTGAATCTTTGGCTGTCCTAGAATTTACTCTGTAGACCAGGCAGGCTTCAAACTCACAAAGATCCACCTGCCTCTGCCTCCCTAGTGCTGGGTTTAAAGTGTGTGCCACCACCGTCTGGCTATAGATGAATTTTTATATCTCAGGCTTTCTTAAAGTGAGACTTTCATTTACAAAGCAAGTCTGTCCCAGGCATGGTGGAGCATGCCTCTGACCTCAGCACCTACAAGACCAAGGCAGGAGGATTGCTTTGAGTCTGAGACCAGCCTGGACTGCACAGCAAGATTTTTCCTCAAGACAAAACAAAACGGGAAAGTAACACAAATTTATGGTTTAGGTTTAAAGACAGATCCGAAAATGACTACCAACAAGTACTAGGGACTATCTGTACCTTCGCCAAGAGATCCTTACCAGTGTGTGTCTTCATGTGTTCGTCAAAGTACTGCTTCATGTTGAAGTCCTTGCCGCACCACTGGCACATGAACTGTTTGTGCCCAATGTGGATGCTCATGTGCGAGCGGAGCTGGTACTTGTACTGGAACCTCTCGTCGCAGTTCTGCATTGGACACAGGGGATGGTGCTGGATGCCAAGCACTCACAGGCTTATAGGTTTATTTTCATACTCAAAACACAAGCTGCTTATGGCAGCTGTTTGGATTTGCTATGTTCCCATAGCTGAGTTATGAATACAAGGGAAATTTTTTCATGTAATTATCACTGGCTCATACTCTACTTCTCTGAATCACTGAGAAAGAAAAGTCAGTGACTGCAGATTCCTCCCAAGCTAACCTAACACACTCAACTGTGTGCTAATGGGACGTTTCTCTTCCTAGCAGTGAGAGAACAGAAACCTGGTGCACGCCTGAAGCTTCGGTGCACACAGCCTTGTGCTTTGCACCCCACACTCCATTCTCGCTGCTGCAGCATCAACACAACCCTAGCTTTGGATCTGTGTGTGGCTTGTTCCTTACCTCACACCGGAAGGGTTTCTCTCCAGAGTGCTGCAAGGAGTGCACCTTCAGTGACATGCTGCGCTTGAAAGACTTTCCACAGGTTTCACATGTAAATGGCATGTCTTTTGTGTGTGCTGTAACACAGAAAGCATTTAAACTCAAAACAATTCTACCAGAAGACCCAGCCTGGAAGACAGATGTCATAGGCATGGCACGTTAGCAGCAGTGCTCCAGAGGGAAAATCACAGCGACGCTGGAGAGAATCTGGGGGGAAGACTGCACTATCCAACTCGGTGATGCTGAAGACACGCTGTATTTAGTCTCAACACGTTAAAACTGATTGCAGGATGGTGGCTCTACTCAGTCTGCCCAATGTGGAGCAGACAGAACCCCAGAGACCGCCACAGGCAGAGAGCAGAGGGGCAGACAGACTTACCGACCATGTGTTTCCGCACGTGAGCCATGGTATAGAACTTCTTCTCACAAATCTCACAGGCAAATTTTTTTTCTGCATACCCATGGACAATCTTGATATGTTCATGAAGGGACCAGAGTTTCTTGAAGGACTTGTTACAGGAAACACACTGAGCAGGATAAACAGAAAGAGTCTTCATTTATCAAACTTCAGGAGGCCATTGTGCCTCCTGGCAGATGAAATGGATCTACTTTAGATTCATAGTGCAAGGTCAGAATCTTGACAAAACCTATTCCTCCATGAAGTCCATATTTCAACACCAATAGAAAGTATGTTCTATTTTCCAAGATCTATTTTTATATACCTTGGGAGCATGCAAACAATGGCAGAATCTAAGGTAAGAAGTGGAAAGTTCCACTAATGACAAAGAACCAATTGTTATTACCACTTCAGTGTTACACTTATAATTGTTTGGTGTTTTACACACACGCGCGCACACGCACACACACACACACACTTGCTGTTTATTTTGAGGTAGAGTGTCTTACTGTATATCCCACAGTGGCCTCAAACTTACTATCCGGCCAAGGCTAGCCTCAAATCATGATCCTGCCTCTAGCTCTCAGGTACAGGGAGCATAAGTATATGCCAGCATATCTGTTAGACCTTCAGGCTTGTTTATGGCATAGACCAGCAAACACAAGTTACTGTCTCCTACCCAGGGTGCCATGCAGTTAAGAGGTGTTTACCAGAGAAATAAGTTAAGTTTGAAACTAGCACAAATAGTAAAGGCAAGATATCTAAGCATTACAGATCTGAAGACTATAACAAGATCCTTCTGCATTAGAGAACACATTTTGAAAAGTCCTGTAACAAATGCTCAAGGTTTACTAACTTTCCCTAAATCTAATTTACTCTGTTGCCATTTCCCTCTGACAGAAGCTAATACAACCTCTAAACCACTGGCCATTTTCCTGCTTCCCTCGCCCAATCCCAGACCTCCTTCCGTCACAATGCCTGGTTCCTTAGACCATGGCTCCTTAGCACCCTGCACTATGAAGCATAAAGTCAATATCACAAAGTTCATGACAACTGCCAGGCTATGAGGAATGAGCACAGGGAACTCAAGTCACCAAAGCCTCTTGAGTACCACTGCCACTGCAGGGGAGAAGAACCCAAGAGCTCAGAGACAAGGTGCTGGCTACCCTGTGACCTCCTCTTCTGCAAGGGTTAATTTTCCCTTCTTATGAGGTTGCCAGGATTATCAGGTGCTGTATGAAGAAACAGAGTGCAAAATTCCTTAGGAATGTGAAGGGTTTCCTTTCTAAAAACATTCTTTATTTTTATTTATGTATATGAGTGTTTTGTCTGCTGTATGCATGTACACTGCATGTGTGCCTGGTGCCCAAGGACAGAAGAGCGTGTTGGATCCCCTGGAACTGGAGTTTAAAATGGTTATGAGCTGCCATGTGGGTGCTGGGTACAAACTCAGGTCCTCTGAAAGAGCAGACAGTGCTCCTAACTGTTGAGCCATCTCTCCAGTCTAGGAATGTGAAAGGTTTTCATTCAACAAACCCACACAACGTAAGCAAAGAGTGAACATATCGTAATGAGGAAAAGCACAGGAACTCATAGAAAAGAACTGCTATTTTCTGTAAACTTAAGCAAATTCAAGTGAAAAGAAAAAGAACCTACAAAATAAGCGGCTCCTAGAGACAGAAATGAGGAACGCCTTTTCAGTAAGGAGCCAATATGAAATCCACATTTGACCTCTAGGGGGCAGCACTGCACTATGCTCCATTGGACTGACCCAGCAACAACTGCCTGCCCAGACAACTGCTGGAGAACCCTGAGGAGTCTTCTTTTATTTACCCAGAATGTCTTATACAAGTCAAAACAGCAGATTAAAAGAAAAATCTCTTTAAAGGAAGCCACTGATCTCAGTCATTGATTAAAAACAATTGTCAAAAAGAAAATTAAAGGTGGTTACCAATATTAGCAGTTCCCAAAACAAAAGTAAAACAATTTATTTTTTAAAAAGTTAGCTTCAAAATGGTAGATTATTATACACATGGAAACATAAGAGACTTACCTTGTATGAATATATATTTATACACCAAACATATGTACAAACCAATAGAGCTGCAATGCCTTCAGCACCTCTTAACCTGTTATATATATATATACAGTCTTTCCCAGACGCCAGCCTGGTTTGAATACCGTTTGTCACAGCAACCATACTGTGCAGCACCATTATATAACCTATGCCAGGTAAGCAACATTTTCAAACAGCTCAGCCTCTGTTTAAAGTTTGCATATTCCCTTGGGCTTGCCTCTTGACACATTTAGTGTTGCCATCTCTCCACGGGTGAAAGGAAACTCACTGCAGGAGATCTTCCATTTCCACGGGTCTGAGTCGGGGTTTCTGTCCCCATCAGCTGCACTAGACTCTGGCATCCTTTTAAACAGCAAGAAACCTTTCTCTACTCCTGACCTTCACTCAATATCTCCCACCTTGACAGAAGATGCCAGAATGAATTATCGCCCAGGTCCTACAACAGTGACTCTCAGTGCAAAGTCGGCGCTGACTTTACATCCCAGTCAATCATCTACAACAGATCACCCTTCCAGTGTACCTGGATTCCCACTAGTCCAGCGTCAGGTAAGCGTAATGCTTTTGAAAGACAGGATTAAGCCTTGGTTTTGAAAAGACCCAAGCAGCAGCGTCTAAATGATAAATTGGTGAAATCGGTCCCTTCAGCCTCTATTGTATTTATTCTCTTGGGCAGACACCAGATGACTCTGAACAGCCAGGTTCTATCCTGGAAAGTTTGCCCTCTCGGTGATGAGACCTACCTGAATGTTTTTTTCACAGTCTGTTTGCTGGTGAAGGGACAGCTCACTTTCCAGGACAAACTTCTTGCCACATTTATCACAGATCTGCATGCGCCTGTGAGTAACGTTCATGTGCTTCTCCAGGTACCAGCGAGTATTAAAGACCCTGGGGCACTTCTCACAGGTCAGAGTCTCTCTCTCTTCACACTTAGCTTTCTGGACAGGAGCTTTGGGCTCCTTGGCAGCCCGCTTCTTCCGCTTGGGTAGCTCTGCACTCTTCCTACGGCCTCGAGTTGTGCGAGGTGCAGGGGAAGTGGCAGCTGCAGCAACAGAGGCAGCTCTCCGGGTTCGCCTTTGTGTAACCCTGACTTTCTCCACTCGCTTCTCCTTTTTCTTCTGCCGTTCGTTCTCTCCGTAGTCATTGCTGTCATCTGTGGCCTCCTCCTCACTCTCTTCCTCTCCTTCCTCGCTGCTTGTCTTAAGAACAGGAGTCTCTTTGGACTGAGAAGAGACACCCTTTTCCCCTTTAGATACATTTAATGTTTGATTATTAAGGTTTACCTCCACTATGATCTGCTCCCTTTTGTAAGAGACTTCTTCCTCCTCTTCCGTGTCATCAGAATTCTCCCGGTCTTCCTTGACAGTGTGCACATCAGACACTGCCCTTGTCTCCCTGAAATATGGCTGCTCCTCGGTCTCGTGGAGATGTGGTTTGCTCATCTTGGTGTCCACTAGCACAGAATAAGGGCTTCCAGACTCCCTTTTGTACACTTTGGTGGACAGGTCGAGCTCCTGGCTGGCACTATGGTAGAAGGCGGGTGGCGCCTGACCGCGACGGCTGTCTTCCTGTGCCATTCCTGCTGCATGCACCGCACAGTTCTCAGCCAGCTCCTGGCAAGGACTGGCTGGGTAGCTCATTGGGAAGTGGCCCAGTTTATAAAGCAGCTCAGACTATAGAGAACACCTTGAAAACAGGGCAGTTAAGACTGAAATCGTTCTCCATCTACAGAGAACTAACCACTCAAGTGAAAACAAGGAACTCCTGGAGCCTGCGTGCAATTCTTCCAGCGTCACAGCACCAACGTACAAGTCAAACAGGGCTGTTCTTACGGCAAGAGAAGAGAACTCTCCTGATTTTCTTCCGAAGAGAGCTACAAGGGACTTGGAACATCTTATCTACAAAGAGAAAGAAAACGAGGGAAAAATTATACCACCATTTCCTTCTTAGGTCACGTGTTTCTCACAAAATACAAAATTTAAAATCAAACTCCATACACCATGATGTGCTATATTCCTCAAATGGTTTGGGATGGTTATTGTTTTACAGGCTGTGTGAGTTCCTACTTCCAGTCAGAATGTAAATGCTATCAGCCAAGAGCCACATCTGTTAAATTCACCAAGCTACCTTCAGAGCTTACAACAGTGCAGTATATAACATGTATTAGAGAAATAAGTCCCTACTAGTGCATGATGTCTGCCATGCTGGAGGCTGTAGGACCTACTGATATTAGTCTAGAGACACAAGAGGCCATGGAGCACTCAAGAGACTCATGCAGGCAGCTTCCTTCAGCAGCAGCCACCACACGCAGCAGAGTGAGAACCCACAAACAATGGAGGCAACATGGGTACTGTGGGCCGTGGAAATAAGGCAGCTAAGTGGCATGATCACAGAAGAAAAATGTCCTGGTCTGCAGTATTATAAACCAAGTGTAACTAGACCTGCCTTCAGGCAGATAGGAGTCAAGCTGAAGCATTCTGACATTTGTTGACGGCTTACTAGATCCTCTCTACAACTGGGTGATTTTTCATGTGTCAGTTGCGGAGAAGTCAAAATTCTGAGAATTAGCAACCACCAGGTCGATGTAGTTCTAAGAAAACTAAAACCATCCATTAAAAAAAAAATCAGAAGGGCATACAATGTTTGCAACATGCCTTGTATTGCTGTGTGGCCAAGCACCCAACCGCTGAGTCAAATGAGTAACACTGAAGAAACAGTCCTGTCTAGCTGACAGAAGGCAGGAAGCCAGTGTTTGCTGAATGTCTTCATGTGGTAGGCACTTGAGATATATTATAATTATTTTGTTTTGTTTTGTTTTTGAGACAGGGTTTCTCTGTAGCTTGAAGCCTGTCCTGAAACTCTTGTAGACCAGGCTATCCTCGAACTCACAGAGCCTTCCTCTGCCTCCCGAGTGTTGGGATTAAAGGTATGTGCCACCACCTGGTCAAAAATATTGTTATTAATCTACTTCATACCTAGTGTAAAACTTTGGGGTTGATTTTTAATTAGTTAAAAATAAGTAAAGCTTATTTTTTCCTTATTTTAATTGAGACAAGAGTCTCACTACATAGCCCTGGTTGTCCTGAAACTCATTATGCAGACTAGGCCACTTTGGGCTCAAGTGCTGGGATTAAATGTGTGGCCACCATTACTGGCTTTTTCTTCATAAAACTGGTTCTACTTGCCTTAAATAAATAAAATCTTGCTATGTTGTCTTTTTTTAAAAATAACCTTAATAAGAAACTGTTCAGTACACTTAATGATATAACTTTAACAATTGTAATGGGAGTCACTTCGGCTTCTCTGGCCTGTTCTGCATAAAACAAACCATAATATTAAGGAAGAGAAGGTATGAACAACTATGTTCATAAAGGGAACAAAAAGCAGAGTTAATTTCTAACCTGATTTTGTTACTGTCAATCCAACACTGTACCAACAATCTATATCTTAGTAGTCTACCAATCAAAGCATGGGAGCCAAGCAGCACACTGTAAAACTGTAAAGTGTGGCTGATTCTCTGGTTTATAAAATAATCATAAGGAATATGCTGGTGGGAATGCAAGCTGGTACAGCCCCTTTGGATGTCAGTGTGGCAATTTCTCAGAAAATTAGGAAACAACCTTCCTCAAGACCCAGTAAATACTACTTTTGGGTACATATCCAAAGGATGCTCAATTGTGCCACAAGGACATGTGCTCAACAATGTTCATAGCAGCTTTGTTTGTCATAGCCAGAACCTGGAAACAACCTAAATGGCCCTCGACCGAAGAATGGATAAAGAAAATGTGGTACATTTACACAATGGAGTACTACACAGCAGAAAAAAAAACGACATCTTGAATTTTGCAGGAAAATGGATGGATCTAGAAAACATCATATTGAATGAGGTAACCCAGACACAGAAAGACAATTATCACATGTACTCACTCATAAGTGGTTTTTAAACATAAAGCAAAAAAAAAAATCAGCCCACAAATCACAATCCCTGAGAATTTAGACAACAATGAGGACACTAAGAGAGACATACATGAATCTAATCTCCATAGGAAGTAGGAAAAGACAAGATCACCTTTGTAATTGGGAGCATGGGGACCATGGGGGAGGGTTGAAGGGGAGGGGAGAGGAAGGGAGGGGAGCGGAGAAAAATGTAGAGCTCAGTAAAAATCAATAAAATAAAAAAGGTTGGAAGAAAAAAATAATCATAAGCATTTGTATTTAGGCAAAGCACTTTGCTGCACACTTGTTGATCCCTTAAGTGCTTCCCATCTGCTGGGACTTGAGGAGTTGTAGCAGGCTGGCTGGAAGAGGACAAAGCAGGGTTGCTTCCAGTGACTACCTAATGACTTGCAAGCATCAACAGTCTCCACATTTCCACACAAGAACAAAACCAAGTATGTATTACTCATCACACAGCCAGCTTAAGCAATTTTAACTTTCACCAAATAACCCCCTAGGGTCAAAGATGCAATCAAATACTAAGTAAGCTACATCGAAAGATCTAAGGAATCCCAATGAGTGTTCAAAGCATTTTCCATTATTCAGTTCTATCCACAAACATCATCTCTAGGCAGAAATGTTTTAAACAAAAGGAACTATTTATTTCTAAGGTAAGGAGATTCATGTGCATTACTGACAAAGTCGAGGCTCTATTAAAATTCAACACCTGAGGGCTGGAGAGATGGCTCAGCGGTTAAGAGCGTTGCCTGTTCTTCCAAAGGTCCTGAGTTCAATCCCCAGCAATCACATGGTGGCTCACAACCATCTGTAATGAGATCTGGTGCCCTCTACTGGTGTATAGGCACCCATGCGGGCAGAACACTGTATAAATAATAAATATATATATAAAAAAATAAAATAAAATAAAATTCAACACCTCTCAAGAACCAGAAGAAAATGTGGTGTGACTCTGCCGACTCTGCCCACCGCTGCGCCCAGCAGGAAGGGGCAGGAAGACAAGCCCAAAGTCAAAGTCATTTTTACCTATATATCAAGTTTGATGCTGGGGCACTGGGAGGTCTCAGTCTAGCCATGTCCAAGGGTAGTTCTGTAGGATACAATTTTTAATACAGTAGTCTTTAAGGTGGCTAACAAGGGGCGGGAGAGATGGCTCAGCGGTTAAGAGCACTGACTGCTCTTCCAGAGGTCCAAGGTTCAATTCCCAGCACCCTCATGGGCAGCTAACAACTGTCTGTGACTCCAGTTTGAGAGGATCATGCAGATATACATGCAAACACAACACCAACGTGCATGAAATAAAGATGGCTAACAAAAAGAAAAACCCATGTAAAGAATGAAAATAAATATAAATATTTTCTTTACTTAAAAAAACATAAATAAGCGGGGCGGTGGTGGCACACGCCTTTAATCCCAGCAGAGGCAGACGGATCTCTGTGAGTTTGAGGCCAGCCTGGTCTACAAGAGCAAGTTCCAGGACAGGAACCAAAAGCTACGGAGAAACCCTGTCTCGAAAACCAAAAAAAAAAAAAAAAAAAAAACCATAAATAAAACAAAACAAAAAACAGGATCTCACTATGTAGCCTTGGCTGACCTGAAATTCTCTATATAGACCAGAGTGGTTTGGAACTAAGAGATCTGCCTGCCTCGACCTCATGAGTGCTAGGATTAAAAGTATGTACCACCATGCCTGACCCTACAATTTTGTATTTCACAAAAATTAAAAGTCACAAACACTTTATTACTTTGTTTTCCTTTTTTGAGATAGGGTCTCATATTCTTCAAGCTGGCTTCAAACTATGTAACTTAGAATGACCTTGAACTTCTTTTTTAAATTACTATTAATTTTATGTGCATGGATGTTTTTGTCTGCCTATCTCTATACTATGGGTACAGCTGGTGCCTGAGGAAGCCAGAAAAGGGCATGGGATCCTCTGGAACTGGAGTTACAGATGGCTGTGAGCCACCATGTGGGTGAAGGAAAGGAATTGGGTCCTCTGGAAGAGTAGCCAGTGCTCTTCCCCCGAGTCATCTCTCCAGATCCCACCTTCATCTTCTGCCCCCTCCTCATTTCCTGGGCTGGGATTACTGGTGGGTGCCACCACTCCGTTTTATGTGGTGCTGGGAACCAAATTCAAGTTTCCATATGTGCTAGCCAAATAGTCTCACTAGATAGCCTAGAGTGGCCTCAATCTTGGGTTCCGTTCTGCCTCTGCCTCCTAAGTGACAGGATTACAGGTGAGTACCACATGGCTTACACACACACACACACACACACACACACACACACACACACACACCTACTTTAGATGTGTGGAACAGTGTCAGGAAAGGTGATCTGTTATTTTCTTACTAGTAAAATTTTTTGGCATCTCAAAAAGTAACACTTTTTGGGGGGAAAATATCAAATCTTAGTCAAACAGGTATAAATAAATAGTCTAAAGCAAAAAATACTTCAACAGATAGAAAGGGTTAATCCAAACCATAATACAGCCAAAGGGAAAGATGGATTGCTAATATGCCCCCTGCCTTTTGCTCCCAGCAAGCCTGCACACATCTCTTCTTAGTAGAAGCTCTTAACACTGTTAAAAGTCTCTTAAAAATTAAGAATCTTCTCTACACCCCTAAAAATGAGTACAGACAATTTCACAGGTTGCTACCCATTTCTTAAAACCTACCAATGAGTTCCCAGGGCCCCAAGCTCCAAGATAAGAAAAAAAACAAATTTTATTCTTTCTTATCTGTACTGTATATTTAGACAAAGCATATAAACTGAATTTTTCTCTGCCTTTCCCACTTAGCTCCCTACCAACTTTTCTTCTTATTTCAACAGCACATATAATGGTCAGAAATGGATTAACAGGGGCTGGAAAGATGGCTCAGTGGTTAAGATCACTGGCTGCTCTTCCAGAGGAATCGGGTTCAATTCCCAGTACCCACGTAACAGTTCACAACTGTCTGTATCTCCAGTTCCAGGGGATGTGACACCTTCACACCAATGCACATAAGATAAATTTAAATAAATTATTAAATAAATAAATTAACAACAGCATAAAAGGAGACCAAGTTTGAAGTTGTATACAAAAAGGTTAGCATGGTTTACAGACGTCAGGCAGGAAGCAAGGTACAGGCTCAAGAGCTTATTCTTCACAATGTATGACCTACCTAGATCTATGACCCCAGACAAGGCCATTAACTCTCACCCATTCTCAGGACGCTCCTCCAATGACTGTTGTGAAAACTGAATCCCACCTCACATGCCAAGTTTGTGTTGTATAGAGGACTGGGTGTTGGCTCCCTCTCCTATCCGTTTGAGGAGGGCTTTCCTGAAGAGATTAGAAGTGTGACTGGCAGATCAGAAGTTTATGTATGGTATGCTACATACCCCATTGCAATTGTAAATGAGAAGGCAATAACGTAAGGAGAAGCTGGGGAGAAGTTTCAGCCAGTGAGATTCTTGCCAAACAAGTCTAAGTTCAGTCCCAGCACCCCTGGTTAAAAAGCTAGGCACAGTAGGAGATGTCTATAATTCAAGTACTGAGGACACAGAGACAGGACCTTGGGGCTTGCTGACAGCTAGTGTAGCCAACTCAGTAATTTCCAGATTCAATTTCTCAAAACTACAGCTGAGAACAGTTAATGGAGACACTTGTCATCAACATCTGAGCATCTCCATGCATAGGCATACACATACAAACACAAAACGGGAACCACTGGTAGAGAGGCCAGCACGTAGAAGGTAAGGTAGGAATGAGCAGTCCAAGGTCATTCTTGGCTAAAAGCAAGTTTATGCGTAGTCTGCCTTCCAGGAGACCTTGTCCTACTCCACAGCCGACACACACACACACACACACACACACACACACACACACACACACACACACACACACACTCACCTCTCTCTGCTTGTATCTGCTTCCTGACTGCAGATACCATGTGACTAGCCATCCAGCTAACAAACCCTCCATGCCATTATGAAGTGTTTTCCCTCAAACTTAAGCCAGTACTTCCCTTCCTTAAGATGTTTCAGTCAGTTTTGTCACTGCAAAGAGAAACACAACTGACACAAAGAAAATGTCTGTGGAGAAGTTGGGCTTTTGCTGTGATAAAACCCGACTGTGTTGTTCACTGGCCCCGGCAACTGGCTAGGGAGAGGAATGTGGAAGAGTTTGGACTGCAGGCTGAGAAACCCTAGCATGCTGTAAACAGCGGATGGGCCAGGTCATGTCAATGCAATCAATGGAGGCCTGGTCTAGGAGAACTGAGCTAATGGCCTTTTGCGTTACATTCTGGCAAAGAATTGGCTGCATCCTTCCCATGTTTTGAAAATCTGAGTGACACTGAATTTGAATGAATGAGCTAAGTTGTTCTGAGAAAGAGATGTCATGACAGCAAATATCCAGGCTGTGGCACAATTACTGCTTACTTCTCTCAGTCACTTCTACAGCGAGAGGAAGCAGAAAAAATAGGATTAACTTGAAAAGAGCTGTGACTAAGGATACAGACAAGGCCAGTACGGAGAACATCGTTAAAGAGATTAGCACCACGGAAGAGAAACCTGCAGTAGGAAAGTGTTCCAGGTCAGGTCTAGCTGAAGGCGAGGCTGGAGCTGAAACTGCTGCAGAGCAGTCTCTCTAGTTTGGGGAACAATCCAGAAGATGCTTTCCTGGGGTCAGTCACTAAAGTGCACAGAAAGTGAAACCTAATTTTCAGTGGAGACACCTAGATGGTAGAGATGCTAGGGTTATGGTATATCTACTGAGGAAAGTCTCAGGCAGAATGGGACCAACCCAGGAAACAGAGCTCGAGACCAGGGCTACCCAATGTCACTGGGCCCACAGGACCCCATCCCAAGCTCCAGATAGTGTGTTTGTCCTAATGGGTTTCTGTTTTGCTTTGGCTTGATTTTTTCTTAGGGAAGTTTACTCTGTGCTTTTGTAGACTGCAAGTACGTAACTTGGTTTTTACTTTATAGGCTCACATCACAATTAAGGCATTTGTTTGAATCTCAGAAGAAGAATCTGGACTTGGGTTTTTGAACAATATTGTGATCTTTATACTTTGGGAACTTTTCAGATGTGTGAAATGCATTTTCATTATAATATAGTCATAAATCTTTGAGGAGGAGTGAATTAAAGCTTAGCAGTGATGTGTTCAGATGTCAAACTAACAAGGGGTGACAATCTTCACTGTCAAACTGACTGCATTTGGAATCACCCACGTCTTTGAGGACATTTCCAAGGAGATCCATCTGGAAGGTGGGTGACACCATCCCATGAAATGTGGTCCCAGATTGAATAAAAAGGAAGACGCCAGATGAGCAAAAACACTCATCTCTCTGTTTCTTGACTGCAGACAGTGTGGCTTGCCACCCCATGCTTCTGTTCAAATGCCTTCCCTACTATGTTCAAGTATATACCCACACACCATGAGCCAAACTAAAAGGGGAGGAGAGGAGAGAAAGAGGAGGAAAAGATGGTGGGGAGGGCAAAAGAAAAGAAAAAACTACAAGCTCCAAAAGAAAAACTACAAGTTGAACTTTATTAAGATTAATAATGTTTGTACATTAAAGGATGATTATCAAGCGAATCGGAAGGATATATTAATAAATCATTAATAAATCATAGGTTTGATAAAGGTCTAGTACTCAGAACACAGAAGGAACTCTCACAACTCAATAAAATAACAAACAAACAAAAAATTAAAAAAAGAACGACAAACAAAAAAAAGTCAGGCAGAGTAGTGCACACTTGTAATTCCTATAAAGGCAGGAGGATCAGCAAGTCAAGGCCAGCCTAGGCTACAGAGCAAATCTGAGGCTATCTAATCCTAGATCTTGCTCTGCAGACCAGACTGACCAGGAACTTACAGATCTGCTTGCCTCTTTCTCTCCAGCTCTCCGGTGATGGGATTAAAGTTGTTCGTCACCACACCTGGCTAAACTAAATCTTAAAATTAACTAATTCAGGGGCTGGAGAGATGTCTCAATGGTTATGAGCATTAACTGCTCTTCTGGAGAACCCAGGTTCAACTCCCAGCACCCACATAGCAGCTCATAACTGTTTCTAACTCCAGTTCCAGATAATGTGACATCCTCACACAGATGCACATGCAGGCAGAATAAAAAAATACACATTAAATAAAAAAGTAAGTAAATTAAAAAATAACTAATTCAAATTTAAAAAATTGAATGGGGAAAATATCTGAATAGTTATTTCTTTGAAGCTAACATTTAGAAGGAAAAAAGCTCATTAGAAATGTAAATAATCCTCAATGAGATTCTACTTCATATTTACTAAGATGACTACAATTTTTTGTTTGTTTTTCAAGATAGGGTTTCTCTGTGTAGCCTTGGCCTGGAACTCGCTCTATAGTCCAGGCTGGACTCAAACTTACAGAGATCTGCCTGCCTCTGTCTCCTAAATGCTGGGATTAAAAGTGTGCACCACTACTGCCCAGCTATATTTTTTTAAAAAAAGGTAAAACAAGAGTTAGAGAGGATGTGGAAAAAACATATACTCCATACATTATTTGTAAATATAAAATGGTACAATTTGAAAAACAGTTTGCTAAGTCCTAAGATGGTTAAGCAAAGAGAGACTGGATGACTTAGCAGTTCCACTTCTAAGCACCTATCTAGGACTGGAAAACATGCATCCATCAAAACATAAACACAAACATTAATAGGAGTATCATCCCTAAGAGCCCAAAGTGAGAGTAGCACAGGTCCATGTCAGCCGGGGAAACAGGTGCATAGTCAAAGAGTATCAGACACCCAACAGGGAGATGCTCTGATACCTATTCTAATACGGAAGAACCCAAAAGCATTATATCAGTTACAAACATCCATGTAATTGAAAGATTCTTTTCCTGTAAGACAGCCAGAATAAACCAATTCACAGACATAAAGTCAATCAGTGGCCCATGGGCTCTGAGGTTAGCGAGGTATGACAATCATTGCTGATGGACTTCAGGGTCAGTGAAAACGTTATGAAGTTATGTACTGGTGATGGTTATACAGTCTTGCGAATACACTAAACAACAACAGCAACAATGAACTATACAGTTAAAAAGGCTCTATGGTGCATGAATTATATCTTGAGAAAGGGCCTGAGATGTAGTTCAGTGGTAATGAACTACCTTGCCTAGCTAGCATATGGGAGGTCCTAGGTTCAATCTCTAGCACTGAAAAACAAATAAAAAGTAATTTAAAAATATACTGTCCGAATACCAACAATCCAAAGACTATATGAAAGTAACACAATATTTCACATAAAAGTGATATTCTTGATCCCTTGGGTATCTCATTAAGTATAAATTAGATGATAAGCAAGGGCTAGGCCTAAGATAGTGGAAAATAACAGCTTAGGCAAAAAGATCAAAGACAGGTCTCTCCTGGTGGATGCTGGGAAACCAATCCAATGGCACCTTTCTCCTTTGGGAGAGTACAGGTAAACATAGAGAGGCTGATATTGAACTGGGGCGTTACACTATGCTTAGTGAATATTTTTTTGAAGATTTATATTATTTATGTGTTGTGGGCTATTGTACACTGTGTGAAGATATATTGGTGTAATAAAAAGCAGAATGGCCAATGGCTAGGCAGGAGGTATAGGCAGGACTTCCAGTCAGAGAGAGTACTCTGAGGCAGAGGAAGCAGCATGGGCAGTACAGAGAGGGGAGACAATGAGCCACATAACAGAGTGTAGATTAAAATAAATGGATTAAGCTATAGGAGCTAGTCGGACAAGCCTAAACTAAAGCTGAGCTTTCATAATTAGTACATCTTCATGTCATTATTTGTGAGCTGATGGCCCAAAGAAAACTGACATTTATGTGCACCCATACATGTGTTTCCTGTGTGTAAGGAATGCGACATATATACAGTGCCTGTGGAAGCCAGAAGAGGGAGTTGAATCACTTGAAGCTGTAAGTTACAGGTGACTGTGAGCTACCCTCTGTATGTGCTAGAAACCAAACTTGGGTCCTTAGAAGAGCAGCAGACAACCTTAACTGCTGGGGCATCTTTGCAGGCCCCAGAGACTAATGAATCATACACAGTATCAATATGTTGTGAGGTGACTGTTACTAAAATTGGTACCACTCAGCCTGGGGCACATACGTGAGAGTTCCCGCACCTTCTCTTTCTTCCAGAAGACGAGTTTATACAGCAAGTATTTCCTGCTCAACTCCTGCACTTGTGAATGTACAAGCCTTGACTACTGTCTACACAGTCTAAGAGGAAGATTTTCCTTATTTATTACTGCTAATAAGCCCTGTATTTATTTATTCATTTATTTTTAAGACAGGAAATCCCTATGGTAGGCTGGCCTCAAACTCAGAGAGACATCTGCCTGCCTCTATTTCCAACATGCACCACCATACCCAACTACTGTATTGATCTTAATTTTAACAAGCTTAAAATCTGTCAGGAAGTAAACCCTATATACTCAAAGTAAGTCATGAGTGCCAATGACATTATTTAAAGGGGATGAAGAAATGAACTGAACATGATGTACGGCTGCATGAAGAGCCTGTGACCTGACTGGGTTCTGAGGAATAAAGTGGAAAGCAGAAGAAACTAAAAGATGTCCTGGGAACAGAGGAAGCTCAGAGAAAGCTGTCATGTTCCTGATGAATGACAGTCTACTTAGGAACAGACCAAGGCACTGGTCCACCTAAAGAAACCCAGGGGCTAGCAGAAGATATGGTTAAAAGTAGAGCAGGGACAGAAGATGGAAAGTTTGCTTGTTAGAGGGTTTCTCTGTGTAGCCCTGACCATCCTGGAACTTGCTTTGTAAACCAGGACAGCCCTGAACTCACAGAGACTCACCTGCCTCTGCCTCCTGAGTGCTGGGACTAAAGGCGTGCACCACCACTGCCCAGCAAGACGACGATGATTGTGTGTGTGATGTGTACAAGAGTTGTGCCATGTGTTAAGTGTGGAGGTGAGGACAACCCGTAGCTGGGTCTCTCCTCTGGTCTTTTTATACCCAGGTTCCAGGGAGCAAACTTAGGTTGTCAGGTTTACACAGTAAGCACCTTTACCTGATGAGCCATCTTTACCAGAACAGAGATGGTTTTGATGGAGGCTGAGAAAGAGGGACAGTGAAGGTAGCAGAGAGCAACAAAGGGGAGATGTGTGAAAGAAACTCAAGGCAAGCCTGGGCAGGAGTCCAGTCAGTTTGAGCAACCAGAGCAAGACTGCCTCAGACAACTGTATATTTAATGGAAAAATATAGGTGGGAAAGACAAAAAGTTACATTTTTTTTATTACTTTGCAAGTAAGTTTTAAATTTAAACACAGTATCATTCTACCTTTTGTATAGTGTATGAAAAACTGTTTCTGTTGTTTTTTTAATATTTATTTATTTATTTATGTATGTATTATGTATACAATGTTCTGTCTGTGTGTATGCCTGCAGGCCAGAAGAGGGCACCAGACCTCATTACAGATGGTTGTGAGCCACCATGTGGTTGCTGGGAATTGAACTCAGGACCTTTGGAAGAACAGGCAATGCTCTTAACCTCTGAGCCATCTCTCCAGCCTTGTTGTTGTTTTTTTTTTTTTTTAATTTGTCTTCAGTCCTGGGAACTTAAGGCTTCAGGCATGCTGCAAGTGCTCCACTACTAAGATCTACCCTTAGCTCTCTTTCAACCTTTTATTTTGAGCCAGGGTCTACATTGGCTGAACTCATTCTGGCCAAGGTGGGCTGTGAACTTGCACTTCTTACAGGCTGTGTCCCAGCTCTGACTCGTTGTTTATCCATTCTCACGCCTGGCCAGTGGTCTGGAGGCGCCAGTCAAGCTGGGATGCTGGGAGTTGAGTGGGACTATGCTGAAAAACTTCTGAGAAAACGCTGTGAACGGTCCTAAAAAGCATAAGCAGAGGTAAGCACTACCCACTTCCGAATGCCATCTTGTGTAGAAGTGACGTCAGGAACTGGGCACCATCTTGCACCTGTGCTAGGACTGGGAAAAGGACAAAGCATGTTAAGTTGGTGTGGCAGAAAAGTGAGGAAAATGGGTCTTGAATTTTATCACTGAACCAGAGTTGAGCCAATCCTTGACAAAGACTTTCAGTTGATGATGAGAGTAAATTTCACTTATTTTCAAGTTGCTTTAAATTGGATTTTCTATTATCTGAAGCTAAAAACATCCAAGTTCATCGAATCATGTTTTAAGATTTTTATTTATTTATTATGTGTACAGCATTCCTTCCATGTGTGCCCGCAGGCCAGAAGGGGGTGCCAGGTCTCATTATAGATGGCTGTGAGCCACCATGTGGTTGCTGGGAATTGAACTCAGGACCTCTGGAAGAGCAGTCAGTGCTCTTAACCACTGAGCCATTTCTCCAGCCCCTCATCTGATCATGTTTGTGAAATAAATTAGACACTTTTTTTGTTGTTAGTTTTTAATGATGAAAACAGAAATATACCTAAAAGTGAAGCTTCTAGAAAACCACTTGTCCTTCTGATGTAAGAGGGTCTTCTGTCTATATGTTACTTTCATTGGTTAAATAAAGAAGCTGCCTTGGCCTTTTGATAGGCCAGCCCTTAGATGGGTGGAATAGACAGAACAGAATTCTGGGAGAAAGAAAGCAGAGTCAGACAGACGCCATGACTCTCCGACTCGAGATGGATGCAGGTTAGAATGTTCCCGGTAAGCCACAGCCTCGTGGTGCTACACAGATTTAATGGAAATGGGTTAGAGCAATATGTGAGAGTCAGCCAATAAGGGGCTGGAGATAATGGGCCAGGCAGTATTTAAATGAATACAGTTTCTGTGTAATTATTTCAGGTGTAAACTAGCCGGGAGGCAGGTGGCAGGAAAGCAGCCCACTGCTCCTTTTACTACATCCTTCCACGTCCTATATCATCCCTCAGACTTGACCTTGGCCTGCTGCCTAGCCTCACATTTAAGGGCTTGTGGACATTTTTGTCCAAGGGGTTATCCACAGACTATCTTGTGGGCATGAGGTGATTGTAGCTATAAATTTTGACAAAGAACTTGATCTTCTGATCTCTTGGTGATTTTCTTCATGCCCATGGCAGCTGTCACTTTTCAGGGATAGAGGTCATTCCAGCCACCAGGGCATGGCTGTAAGGACGGTCTGAGGTGCCATCATCAACGTTCTTCACGATGATGGCTTTGTGCCTGGAGTGGGACCAGCTCCACTCTCCAGGTTTCGTGAACTTGCCCATTTCAACAGCAAGCAAGGAAAGAAGGGCCCTTCTGAAGAGCTGTCAGTAGTCAGGTGGACAGACAAGTCTCCAGGTCACGGAAATGTCAAAGCTGTGTGTGTATACTGATTGTCTCTGATTACAATAACTTATAAATTTTCAACTTTATGATGACACAAAAATTTCATTCAACAACCACATAAAAAAAATTAAGTGCTAGGCATGGCAACACATGCTTTTAACCCCAGCACTCAGGAGGCAGAGGCTGGCAAATCTGTGTGAGTTTGAAGCCAGTCTGGTCTACATAGAGGGTTTCACCTCAGCCAGAACTACAGAGAGAGACCTTGTCTCAAAAAAAAAAAATTGAAAAAATTCTAAAATTAAAAACACTCTGTGAAAGACTATAAGGACTTTTGAAGTTGTACTGAATGAATTTTTTAATTATTATATGTTCTACTCTGGTTTAGTGATAAAATTCAAAACCCATTTCCTCCTCACTTTTCTGCCACGCTAACTTAAACATGTTTTGTCCTTTGCCAGTTCCCAGCATGGGTGCAAAATGGTACCCTGGTCCCTAGCGTCACTCCTACAAGTCTATGGAATAGAATGTGGTGGTTCGAATGAGGCTGGCCCACTTAGGTTCATATATTTAAATTCTTAGTCACCAGGGAGTAGGACTATTTGAAAGGATTAGAAGGATTAGTCGTGGCCTTATTGGAGGAAGTGTGTCATTGGGAGTACACATTGAGGTTTCAAAAGCCCAAGCCAGTCCAAATGTGGCTCTCCCTCTCTCTGCATATGGATCAGGATGTAGCTCCAGTAGCTGCCCGAATGTCACCATACTTCCCTCCAAGATGACAATGGACTAAACCTCTGAAACTGTTAGCAAGCCACAAATTAAATGCTTTCTTTTATAGGAGTTGCCATGGTCATGGTGTTTCTACACAGCAATAGAACAGTGACTAAGACACACTTTAAAATTAAAATATGACCACTTCAAAGAAAAGGGATAATCTCAAAGTCAAGACCAAGACAGCTTTTGATGCAAACCACTACACAATGCAGAAGCAGTAACCTAGTTTCGTTCTGAGTAGAGCATCTGCTATCCTCAAGAGAGCTGTGACTTTCGAGCAAGATTTACTTCAACTTCCCATGCCAGATAACAGGTAAAGCAGAGGAGCCAGGGAGGGCCAGTAACACATTCCTGTGCTGCAGCCTCATGCAAGCCTTCTGTCTGAGGGAGGGGGGAAATATGTGCGTGCACATGCACACACATGCACACACTGACAAGCCTCTGTTCATTATTCCTGACCTAACATTGAAATTTAACTGCAGGCTAAAGGCAGGACTTATGATGATGTGATGATCTGCAAGCATGCGTGCATGCCCATGCATGTATGTGTAAATTTCAGTCAGTACACAGAATTATTCTTGGCTGATGTGGGAGTGTCATATATCAATCTGTTGATTTCATTGGTTAAGCAATAAAGAAACTGCTTGGCCCTCATAGGTTAAAACATAGGTGGAAGGAGTAAACAGAACAGAATGCTGGGAGGAAGAGGAAGTGAGCTCAGACTCGACAGCTCTCCTCTCGGGGGGCAGACGCCTCAGAGAGAGGTCATGCTCCACTCTCCCGGGCAGACGTGCACGATGAAGCAAGCCGCCACGTCAGACATGCTGAATCTTTCCCGGTAAGACCGGAGCTACACAGTTTATTAGAGATGGGTTGATCGGGATATCAGAATTAGCCAGTAAGGGCTAGAGCTAATGGGCCAAGCAGTGTTTAAAAGAATTCAGTGTCCGTGTAATTATTTCGGGCATAAGCTAGCCAGGCGGCCGGGGTGCTGGGGACGCAGCCCCGCCACTCCTATTACAACACTTGGCTATTCGCTTTATTCACAACTGCTCATAAATAATTTCAGCCAAGAAATATTTGAACATATAAAGGTTTTTCCACATTGCCTGTGTGTCTTCTTTTATATGTATGTGCCTTTTGTCTCCATATATGTCTATTTACCATGTGTGTGCCTGATGTCAGTGGATCCCAAAAGAGGGCATCAGGTTAAGCATGATCCATGTCTGTAATCCCTTCAGGTGGCAGAGGCAGGCAGATGTCTAAAAATCAAGGCCAACCTGATCTGCATAGTGAGTTACAGGTCAGCTAAGCCTCTCTCAAAAGTAAGGAGGAGGATGGGGTTGCCCCAACCTTCAGTCCTTAGAAGAGGGCATCAGCTTCCCTGGAACTGGAATTACAGATGGTTGTGAGCTGTCATGTGGGTGCTGAAAAATCAAATGTGGGTCTTCTGGAAGAGCAGCCAGCATTCTTAACTGATGGGTCACCTCTTCGGATCCTGTTTTTTGTTGTTTTGTGATAGGGTTTCTTTGTGTAGTCCTGGCTGTTCTGAAACTTGCTCCGGAGATCAGGTTGACCTCAAACTCACAGGGATCTGCTTGCCTCTGCCTCCCGAGTACAGGAATTAAAGTAAAGGTGTGTGCAACCACTGCCCAGCCTGTTTTTGGTTTTTAATTGCAGTACTAGAGATAGTTCTAAGGGTCTGTGTATGCTAATCAAATATTCTACCACTGAGCAGCCCTCCACATAGAGTTCTTATTCATCCTTCCCCCAAAACATTACATTACGAAAGAAGTTGTACACACCTTCATTTCTGTATTGAACAATCTATTCATTCCATAATGTCTTCATAATCCCAAAGAAATTACTTTCAGAATATAAGATAAATTGTTAGGAACCACGCATTTATGTTTCAGACATTTATATTTTAACTGCACAGGAATGTCTAACGGCATCAATGAGTAACAAAAGCACTGAGCCAAGGTAAGTGAGCAAGACACTCCTGGCTTGCAGACAAGCAGGTGGAGGAAATACTGGGAAGATGATTTTTCACATTAATCATTATGATTAATACACAGTATCTGTATTAACCTAAAGAAAACCTTAACCCCTCACCCCTTACAATGTATGTGGTATGAATAGACACAATTACAAACTTCATTGCTTTGGTTTTTTGGGGGTGGGAGGAGGGAGAGTTTGAGACAGGGTTTCTCTGCTAGCCCTGGAACTCATTCTGTAGACCAGGCTGGCCTTGAACTCTGCCTGCCTCTGCCTCCCGAGTGTTGGGATTAAAGATGTGCACCACTACCACCCGGCTGAACACTTTACTTTTTAATTTTTATTTATTTCATTTGGTGTGCGTGCTAGTGTGTATGCCATGGCTCGCATGTGGCGGTCAGGACAAGTTGCCAGGGGGATACAACACAAACAATCTGGTTTGGCGGCAGGCCCTTTACTGTCCGAGCCATCTCACAGTGCCACTTTTCTTTGTTTTAAAACTGCTTTGTCATAACACAACCTAGTTTATGGCCAAACATAAAAGCAGTGATATGGAACACACAGGAATATGTCACCACACTTTGCTTGCCTTCATTAATAATGAAGAAAAACTTGAGTAATGAGGATTTTTGCTGTAATATCTTTAAATATAGTTATCTTTCTGAAACTAAAGAATTCTTACACTAGCTCAAACCATGGGAATTTCATCTTCTTCGTCAAAAAAAATTATGTTTAGGACTGAAGAGAGCCTTAGCAGTTAAGAGCACTGGGTGCTCTTTCAGATGACCTGGATTTGATTCCCAACACCCACAAAGCAACTCACAAACATCTGTAACTCCAGCCCAAGGGATCTGATACCCTCTCTGGTCTCTGCAGGTACAAGGCACACACATGGTCCTGACATAGATGCAGACAAAATATCCGTACACGTTAAAAAATAATGTAAATTTTAAATGTGCATGAGACAGAGATAGACAGACAGACAGGGCACAAGTGCCCTTGGACATCCTGGAGCTGGAGTTACAGGTATTTGTGAGCCAGATGTGAGTGCTGGGAACTGATATCCAGGTCCTCTCAAAGAGCCACAGGCCCTCTGTTGAGCTCTCTCTCCAGCCCCTGGGAATATTCTATCACTGTCTTTTGTAACATCTTCAAGAAATATAGGTAGAGCTGGTGATAATAGTTCTGGCTGCAGAAACATAGCTAAAGGAATCCTTCCATGACCTCACTCCTTAAAAGCACATTGATCTAAGGTGTCAAAAGCCTTTAATCCCAGTACTTGGAAAGCAGAAGCAAAATGATCTGTGAATTCAAGGCCAGCCTGATCTACACAATGAGTACCAGGTCTGCCAGGGCTACACAGAGATGCTATCTCAAAAAACCAAAATCTAAAACATTTTGCTCTAAACTTCACAACATTCCTGCCAAATAAGTACTCTTCATGACGGAGGAGAAGGCGGCCCTCTGGCTAAAACGTGAGTCAGGAGGACTTTGAGAGTACAAAAGCTTGTCCTGTATGTAACTGTGGTGCCTGTTCTTCCCTGAAGGTAAAATCTAACTAGGTACACAGAACTTTTTCCATTTCTGGTTTTAGAACTGGAGGTGAGGAGTAATGATGAGGTTATCTAGATCTTCTCATTCTTTTAATTTAATTTGGTGTGGTATATGGTGGGGGAGGGGTGTGCACGCACACAAATAGAGAAAAATACTGGGTGTCCTGCTTCATTACTCTCCATCTTATTCCTATGAGAATAACTCGAAACAAACAAGTGGCCTTCCTATAACAGAAGCTAGGCTGGCAGCAGCAAACCCATGATCCACCTGCTCCACACCCCCCCACAGCACTGAGTATGCCCAATACACTTGGCTTCTTACAGGGGTGCTGGAAAATTCTAACTCAGATTTTCATGCTTGTATAGAAAAATGTTCATAAATGCGTAGATAACTCTACAGCCCCCAATTTTCACATTTCTTTTTAGAATGTTATTATTACTGTGAGTTTGTGATATGTACATGTGGGTGCATATGTCAGGGGACAAGTTTGTGGAGTCAGCTGACTCCTACTTTATAGGCTCTAGGGCTCAAACTCAGGTCTCCAGGCTTGGTATCTTCTCTCACTAAGCCCTCTGGCTGGCCTTCCCTCACCCCCTCCCCATTTCTTTACATCAGCAAACAGGTATTGTTTCTACAATAAACAAAATAACTCATCCCAACCCCAAAAGAAGAAATGAGTTCATCAAACCTTTAGATCCAATGTCTAAGATCATTCAGTGTTCATAAGGTGAAAAGACACAAATACAACTTAAGAACCACTGAAAATGTACATCAAGCTTCAAAATCTCATGATTTCATGACCATTCATCAAATATCTACTGAGCACCTATTGTGTATGGGGTGTCACAGACACAAATATGAACAAGCCAAGATCCCTGTCTCAGAAGGCTGAGCATGCAAGCAACAAAAGAGATAGACAGCCATTTGTCCTTATTTGCTCTGGTTCTTGTTAATACCTGTTTCTCCCACAGTAACTTTTAAGATTTCTTTTTCTTTTTTAAAAGTTTTTAAAGTCAAGGTTCTTCTTTGTAGCCCTGGATGTCCTGAAACTCACAGAAAAATCCAGCTGCCTCTGCCTCTCATGTGCTGGGAATAAAAGTATGCACCACCACTGCCCAGCAAGACTTATTTAATTTTCTATGTATGGATTGTTTGCCTGCATGTACATATGTGCACTGCATGTGTACAGTGTCCACAAAGGCCAGAAGAGAGTGGCAGATCCCTGGAACTGGAGTTACCATGTGGGTGCCGCGAATCAAACATAGGTCCTCTGCAAGAGCAGCCAGTATTCTTAACCACTGAGCCATCTCTCTCTAGACCCAGCTACAGTTAATTGTTAATAATGCCCCTTTCACATTACCTCCTTGTGGGGATATCACAGTTATTGTATTTATTAAAAATAACAACCACTGGGGCTAGAGAGATGGCTCAGAGGTTAAGAGCACTGGCTGCTCTTCCAGGGGAGTAGGTTTGGTTTCCAGCATCCACATGGTAGGTCACAACCACCTGGAATTTCAGTTCCAGAGGCTCTGACAGCTCCTTTTACTTCTGAGGGCTTCGGCACACACATGATGCACATACATACACTTAGGTGCACACACATACACATAACATTTTTAAAAAACAAACCACTGTTCCTCTAGGGCAGCGGTTCTCAGGCTTCCTAATGCTGTGACCCTTTAACACAGTTCTTCATGTTGTGGTAACCCACAACCATAAAATTATTTTTGTTGCTATTTCATAACTGTAATTTTGCTACTGTTGTGAACCATAATGTAAATATTTGTGTTTTCCAATTATCTCAGGCAACCCGTGAAAGGGTCAGTCAACCATCAAAGGGGTCTCAACTCACAGGTTAAGAACCACTACTACAGAGACTTAGGTCTGTAAAACATGTCTTTATTTTTGGTTTGTGTTTGTTTTCTGAGACAGAGTTTCTTTGTGTAGCCTTAGCTGTCCTAGAACTAGCTCTGTAGACCAGCCTGGACTTGAATTCACAGAAATCTGCCTGCCTCTGCCTCTCAAGTGCTGGGATTATAGGTGTACACCACCACCACCTGGCCTACTTTTATTTTAAAGACAAGGTCTCATTATGCAGTTCTTTCTAGCCTGAAACTTACAATGTAGACTAGGCTCGAACTCACAGAAATCACACAGACATACACAGACAGACAGACACACACACCTGCATGTGCACATCCCTCTCATTAACTCTGCCTCCTGCCTGGGTGCTGGGATTAAAGGTGTACAAATCATCCTGGTTTTCTTTCATTTTTAAATTTTTAATTTAAAACTTTTAAAGAATTATTTTATTGTTTGAGTGTTTGGCCTCCACGTATGTGCACCATATGCATGCCTGGTGCCTGAGGTCAGAAAAGAGCACCAGATCTCTTGGAACTGGGGTTACAGGTAGGTTGTGAGCCACCCTGTGAGTAGTAAGAACTGAACCTGGATCATCTGCAAGAGCAACAAGTGCTCCTAACCACTGAGCCATCTCTCCAGTTCTCTAAAAAAAATTTTTTTAAAGGCAAACTTTTATTTCATAGCCCAAGCAGGCCCTACTTACTATGTGGCCAAGGCTAGCCTCCAAGTCATAACCTTCCTGCCAGTTTCCATATTCTGGGATTACAGATATGCAGCACCATGCTTATAGTTAACTCTACCAACCTATCATTTTCTTATTTAGACAAGGTCTCTTTGTAGGCAAGGGTGACCTTGAACTCACTATGTAGTCAAGGCTGGATTTGAACTTAATCTACCTGGTTCCATCTTCTGAGTGCTGGCTAACATATTCCACCATGCTGAATTATCATGTCTATTTTTAACTTCAGTTTTTATTTTACTTGAGATTTTCTTTTCTTTTTTTTAAAAATACTTATTTATTTATTTGTTATGTATACAATATTCTGTCTGTGTGTACGCCTGCAGACCAGAGAGGACACCAGATCTCATTACAGATGGTTGTGAGCCACCATGTGGTTGCTGGGAATTGAACTCAGGACCTTTGGAAGAGCAAGCAATGCTCTTAACCGCTGAGCCATCTCTCCAGCCCTTTACTTGAGATTTTCACTTCTTCCTTTTTCTTTTCTTCCTGTCTATACGTATGTGGTACTGGGATTCAAACCCAGGGTCTGGGTCCATGTTAGACAAATACTCCAATACAGAACAACTAATTATGTATGAGATTTCTCAAATTATATAAAACAGTATTTTAGATAACTTACTTTGATAAACACGCGCACACACACACACACACACACACACACACACCTACCTATTGCATAATGAAATCAAACCTTTGCTAGGATCAAGAGTAATGTCTGTGGGGATTGAGGTGACAGCTCAGTTGGTAATGTGCTACCTCAGAATGGCAACCCAAGTTCAATACCCAACACCTGTGTAAAAACCTGGAGGTAGTCCTTTAATCCAGCACTGGGGAGGCAGAGGCAGGTAGATCTCTGTGAGTTCAAGGCCAGTCTGGTCTACAGGTTCCAGGACAGTCAGAGCTGTTACAAGAGAAACCCTGTCTGAAAACAAACAAACAAACAAACAGAGCTGGTGCATATTTATGATTTCAGTACTAAAGAGGCGAGAGACAGATGATCCCTGGAGCTCACTGGCTGACCAGCCTAACCTAATGATCAGTGAGCGCTGGGTCCCAGTGAAACGCTGTCTCAAAATATTATATTGGCTTATAAGGAATGACACCCGAGGCTGAGGTCTGTCCCCCACATGAATGTACACACACACACACACACACACGCACGCACAATTCAACCCTACCCACCCCACATGCGAATAAATAAACTCTGATTTTGACTATATCAAAATGTACCTTTTTTTCTTTTTTTTTCGTTTTTTTTTTTTGACATGGGGTTTCTCTGTGTAGCCCTGGGTGTTAGATGTGTGTGTGTGTATGTGTGTATACACTTTTTTTAAGGTTTATTTATTATATATACACAGCGTTTTGCCTGCATGATCACCTTCACACCAGATGAGGGCGCCAGATCTCATTACAGGTGGTTATGAACCACCTGTGGTTGGGAATTGAACTCAGGACCTCTAGGAGAGCAGCCAGTGCTCTTAACCACTGAGCCATCTCTCCAGCCCCTACACTTTTTAATCCAAAATGTGTTTATTGGGAGGGCTCCCACTCATCTTAAATCAGGTGCTTTCAGTGCTGTTTCCCCCTGAAGGGGCGTCCTCCTGTCAGCCGTGTTTTTCCACCTGTGGGTTGACAGAGGCCAATAGAGCAGCCAACACACAAGACTACCGTTTGTGCACGGCTAAAGACCACGGCGATGTTACAGCACCCTGGGCATTTCACATCCATAAAGGAGGAACTGGGGCTCTGCACCAGGTGCTTTTTCTTGTGTTTCCTCTTCTCTTCTGGAGAGGGGTATTTTTATATGGAGAACATCACCTCCAGAAAGGGAGAAATTTCTTTTTGTTAGTATTCCAGCTAATAAATGAATTATATAACTGCATATTGCCCGGCAACTCCTGACGAATACCTAGGCAATGCTACTCAAGGGCTAGATAACAATACGAAGAAAGAAACATTTCCTGCTAGAATTGCATGTTATTGCCTATTAAATAATCTTCCCCGATGGCAGGCAAGAATTGAACGGTAATCTGATCAAGCATGGAAAGTTAAAACCCAATTTCAGGCCATAAAAAGAATTAAGTATGTCACATGACATCAAATGGATATAATCAGTAATCAGTAAAATTCAGACTATAGGAAACTATACAAGTGACTGCATTTTTCAACAAAAGAACTGCAAAGGTGGGAACAAAGTGAAGCACCACAGTCAACCAGCCCAGAGATCTAAAAGGACTTAACTGGATTAAGCGATTTGCAGTGCCCTCCCCTCCTGGGGCTGCTTTTTTATTTTGAGACAAGAGCATCACCATGTTGTTACTCTGTTAGCCTGGAACTCTCTACATAGACCCTGCTGGTTTCAAATAGAGATCTGACTGCTTCTTCCTCCCAAACTTTGGAAGTAAAGGTAATCAAAAAGTTTGTTTTTGAGCATAACCATAATGGTAGTTGTCTTTTTCATTTGTTTTGTGGAGCCCGAGTCTCATGTTGCCCACGATGGCCTACAGCTCGCTCTGTAGCCAAGGATGACCTGGAGCTGATCCTTCTGCCTCTACTTCGTGAGTACCAGGGTTTTAAGTGTGTGCTACTAAGCCCAGTTTTCCGTGGTGTTGAAGGTCAGACTCAGGGCTTCAAGAATGCCAGGCAAATATGCTATCAACTGAGCTACACCCCAGACTGGTAGCTGTCTTTTTAAAAGAGTCCTATATTGTTTTAAAAAAAATAGTATCTGAAATTGCTTCAAATTAGTGATGGGGCTGTAGGTTGAGAAGTATAATGAACATGAATATTCATAAGCAAAACTAATTCCATACGGGTAAGTGAAACTGAAACTGGTTAGATGGATATATTAACTTAACCTCTTTCTCCCTTCCTTCCCTACCCCCAATTCTTTTGAGACAGAGGACCTTACTCGAGTCAACTTGTGGGTTTCCTCTGGATGTTGCTGCCTCTACTCCTGAGTTTCTGGGACTACAGACATGAGTCACCAATGTCTAAATTACATTTCCCTCTTAACTTTCTTATACTTAAGACTTTTTTTAATATAAGAGTTTTAGGGGCTGGAGAGATGGCTCAGCGGTTAAGAGCATTGCCTGCTCTTCCAAAGGTCCTGAGTTCAATTCCCAGCAACCACATGGTGGCTCACAACCATCTGTAATGGGGTCTGGTGCCCTCTTCTGGCCTGCAGGCATACACAGACAGAATAATGTATACATAATAAATAAATAAATATTTTTTAAAAAAAAGAGTTTTATATCTTTATCTCTTTGTTTGCTTGTTTTGTTGTTGTTTAGGGGATCTTAATTTTTTGTTTTGTTTTTTGAAGCAAACTCTCAATCCTCCTGCCTCAGTCTCTTGAGTGCTAGGATTATAATATTTTTTCCCCTAAAGCAGTATTATCTCTCTTTGGGAGTGGGTGACAGTTTCGAGACAGGGTTTCTCTGTGTAGCTCTGGCTGGCCTGGAACTCACCTTGTAGACCAGGCTGGCCTCAAACTCAGAGATCCTCCTGTCTCTGCTTCCCAAGTGCTGAGATTAAAGGTGTGTACCACCACCACCTGGCCAGTATTACCTTTTGAGAGACTCTAAATATCATAATTTTAAAATATATGGAGGGCTAAAACTTGATAACAGAGAAAAAAATATTACAATGAAACCCGAAGTAATTTTTGTGAGCATGTCATCTTTCCTTCTATGGAGAGTCCCCTCCCCATCATGCCCCTGTCATAAGGTCCTAATCGTCCTTACAATCCTTGCTCCACAGCACCTTCTCCTCGAGCTTTTCATGACCAGATCTGAAAGAGCTTCCTGCCTTCTGGAAAGAGCAGACAGATCAGATCTTCTCCTTCCCTAAGTTTTCATAACAGAGAGCTCACCTCAGCATCCTGGTCTCAGCCTTCACCTCAGTATTCTCATGACAACCATTTTCTCTAATCCCACTATGAGTTAAAAGTTCTTTAAGGAGCCAGGTGGTGGTGGCACATGCCTTTAATCCCAGCACTCGGGAGGCAGAGGCAGGTGGATCTCTGTGAGTTCGAGACCAGTCTGATCTACAGAGCGAGTTCCAGGACAGGCTCCAAAGCCACAGAGAAACCCTGTCTCGAAAAACCAAAAAAAAAAAAAAAAAAAAGTTCTTTAAGGGAAATACATGTTCCCAAGACACCCAATGCTATGCTCTGCTCTAGGCACTCACAACACACACAAAACCAGGACTTCTCTTACCTCACGAGTCTCACTGATAAATGTGACAACTGCCATACATCTTTCCTGCTTTTTGACTCCAAAAACGGAAGATGTACTTCAGATTTACCGTCCCCTTTCCGCCCCCTGCTTTTTAAATGGGACTCTAAAGTTGTCCCTATGTTACTGTTTCTTAGAATGCTTAAGAAGTTTTAAAAAAAAAAAACAAAAAAAACAAACAAAAAAAAAAAAAAACAGTGGAGCTGGTGCTCAGCTGGCAGAGCTCTTGCCCAGCAAGCAGAAGACCCTGAGCCGGGCTGCAGCTGCACCAATCTCTCAGCACTCAGGAGGGGATAGCAGGGTAAGAAGTCCACAGCCACTTTTGGCTACATAAGGCATTAGGACAAACTTGGGCTAAATGAAAGCCTGTTCTTAAAAATAATAAAGGGAGCTAGAGGGAGTCCTCAGCAGTTATGAGCACCGGACATGGGTTCAATTCCAAATCCCACATGTAGCTCACTACCACCTATAATGCCATGCATATGGTATACAGACATACACACAGGCAACATAAGCAACACATCCACAAAGGCCCGTTTTGGGTTGTTTATTTTGTTTTTTTCGAGACAGGACTTCTCTGTATAGCTCTGACTCTTCAAGAACTCACTATGTAGAACAGGCTGGCCTTGAACTCACAAAAATCTGCCTGCCAAATGCTGGGATTAAAGACCAGACCCATGGGCCACTACCACCCAGCTCATACAGTACCTTTAATCTTCCAGAATTTGGAAGGCAGAGGCAGGGGGCTCTTGTTTATTTATTTAGGTTTTTTGAGGCAGGGTTTCTGCGCAACCTCAGCTATCCTGGAACTAGCTCTGTAGACCAGGCTGGCCTTGAACTCACACAGCTCTGCCTGCCTCTGGTTCCTGAGTGCTGGGAGTAAAGATGTATGCCACCACTGCCTGGCTGACATGGGGGGGGGGGTTTCTTTATGACTCTGAAGTCAGCTTGGTCTACAGAGTGAGTTACAGATCAGCCAGAAATACATAGTAAGACCCTGTCTCAAATAAATAAATGAATATATATATAAATAATCCATAGCCTAAAATAAAAAAATTATTTTAAAACAATTCATACTTTTTAAATGTAATTTATTTATTTAACTTTATGTGCATTGGTGTGAAGGTGTCACATCCCCTGGAACTGGAGTTACAGACAGTTGTGAGCTGACATGTGGGTACTGGGATTGAACCTGGGTCCTCTGGAAGAGCAGCCAGTGCTCTCAACCTATGAGCCATCTCTCCAGTCCAAAAAATAATTATTTAAAAAAAATTCATATCTGAAAGCCGTGACTCTTGCAGAGGGCCCAGAGAGTACTTTGTCACCAAGCTGACCAATCTGTGCCTGATCTTCAGAACCATATGGTAGAAAGAACTGACTCCCCAAACTGTCCTCTGGTCTCCAAACACACAGAAAACAAATAAAAATATAATTTTAAAATGCCGTACCTACTTGATGTCACCAATTCCTTCTTTCTCTGCCATAAAATCATCTACTAAATGGAATGACTCAAATTAATTTAGTGAGTCTGAATGAGTGGCAGCAGTCAGCCTTGGCAGGGGTTCTATGCACTGAAATACCCAGTGAATGATAACCAATGGTATTCTGCCTCAAAGCCAGTGCCACCAGACAGGGCTAGAATGAGGGAGGCACTTGCCTAGAATGCATAAGGCCCTGGGTTCAGAGCCTAGTTCTAGAAACAAGACAACCCACAAGATATTTAAATGCTTAGCTAACCATCAAAGTGCCTACCTAAGAGACTCTTGACTGCCATTCTCCATTAGGTCAACCTCCAGTAAATGAAAGTGGCTGTTCCCTGTGCTCCTGGAGATGGCAGCTCCTAACTACACTGGAAAAGGCAGCACTGTGCATGAAGCACACTTACAGCTGACTATAAATCATGTTTCTGCAGGAACACAAGGAGGGTGGAGAAAGTTCTCTAGCCCTACCTTAAAACTGCCCTGGGCAGACTTGTCTATGAATGTTAAAAGATCATTTTTTGAGATAGTAACGTTGAAGATATTGTTTAAACAATTTCTACTTGTTTAAACAAATAGAGATTCGTATATATAACACACATATGTATATAATAAATTTTATAAATAAAATTAATCTATGACAAGGTTCAGGCATTTAATGTTTAAAAGCTTAATTCATTTTCAAATAGAAAAAGTATGTATGCTGAAAAACTAATGAAATCTCAACTCTGAAATCTAGTTAAAAGGAAGAGTAAAGTTGGTTTCTTAGTTCTGAGAAACACTGTTACATAGAACTTCATCAATGGAGGAACTGAGAAAAGTGCAGATAGCTTTTCCAACCTTCTCATCTCCCTCCATCCTTCCCCCAACCCCACAGGGTCACTATGTAGCCCAAGCTGTGCTCTAACTCATTAGCCTCCTGAGTGCTACTTTTCTGTAAACATAAAACCATTCAAATTCATAAAGAATAACTTACTGCAACAGCCTATAAAAATTATAATCACCTTAAAAGATTTTCTCTACCAAAAAAAAAAAAACCCTGCTTTGCTTTTCTCAAAGGAGACATTTTTGGGCTTTGGTTGTCCTACTGCCCTCCCAGCCTCCACCCTGCACTGGAAACACATATTCCCAGCTTACTTGGTAAAGATTATCAATGAGCAAATGGGCTTGGGTTTTCACCAGAATCCATGTACAAACACATGTAAATACATTTTATGGCTCAAGTCTCAAAATGACTAATTCCAAGATAACCTGACTGACTTTTGGCATTAACTGGCCCTGCTGCCGACAGCTCACGATACTGTACATCTGGAACAACTGGCCGGAGTGCAGTTCAGCACTTTCCCTAATACTAAGGTGTGCCTGCTTTAGGAGCCAGGCAGGGAAGGAGTCACCACTGCTAGTGAGTGGGACACCCCTATAGCATTACCTATTGTCACAAAAACTTTAAACAACAAAAATAAACAATACTGATACAGAAATATTACAGAACCATCTGCATTTATGGTATAGATATATATTGACAGAAACAGATTAGGTCCATGTGGAGAAAAGGGATTTCAGAATATGTGAGAAGGAAACCATGCTTTTGGGGGATACAAATTAGAGTCCCTGTGAGATGGACCAGTTTCAGGCAGTTCCTTATGCAGCACCACAAACACACTCTCCCTGAGCCTGGAGCCTGCTTGCTAGCCAGTAAGTCCCTGGGGCCTTTCTATCTCCATTTCCGTGGCACCACATTCTCTCTCACACAGAGACAACATATGCATGCAATAACGATTAAACTTAAATAAAATTTAAAAATTAGACAGACACGGTAGTTCACACCTGTAATGCCAGCATCAGCACCAGGGAAGTAACAGTAGGGGGGTATCCATGAGTGCCAGCCCAGCATGGTTTTATATGAGAGTTCCAGGCTAGCCAGTGCTACACAGTTAAAGCCTGTCTCAAATACAATAAAATAAAAACTCAAGGAAGTCAGATGTGATGGTACAATCACAGTACTTGGGAGGCTGAGGCGGGAGGAACCTGAGTTCAAAGCCAGGGTAGGCTACAGAACAAGAACTGTTCCAAAAACACAAACAAATACTGCACTAGCCAACAGACTAGTGTCTTTTTATAGTGGTAAAATATACATCATGTGACCCAGTAGTCCCCCCAAACCTGCCTGTGAATGTTATAATGACTCTGTTTATAATCACCAAAAACTGGAACTAATCCAAATGTCTTCAAATGATGAGTGATAAACAATCAGTGGTACACACAACAATGGGGTATTACCTAGCGATTCTACCCAACCAACTGCTATGTGCACGGAAACTTGAATACACCTCAAAGACACTGCATTCAAGAAGTCACCTTTATAGGTAACATACTGTATGATCCCATCTCTATGATCTTTTCCAGAAGACAAAGCTACAGCGGTGGGGCTGGGCTGGGGACAGGAGGGAGATTTGGGCGGGAATTATACTATACCTTGATTGTGGTAGTATAGCTATACAAGGGCATACTTATACTGACACTCACTAGTTTCTAAAAGTCAGAAATATTTATGGAATTTAAACCTTTAAATTACTTTTTCAATGGTGAAACTAAAATAGTTTCAAAGTTCTTTTATCAATGCAAAAACACAGGTACCTTGGAGCCAGGTAGTGGATGTACATGCCTTTAAGGCCAGCATTTGGGAGGCAGAGGCGGGTGGATCTCTGAGTTCAGACCAACCTTGTCCATAAAGCAACTTCCAGGACAGCCAGTGCTACACTGGGAAACTCTCTCTGAAAACAAAAACAAACAAACAAAAAGTCACCTCAGAACATTAGCAACTGACCTGTTGGAAAATGGGAATGATAATTGATAATAATAATATGATACAATAATATTTGGAAAGATCCTAAGAAGATTAACTAGTAAATGCTATATAAGTTTGTTAAATAAACCTGTATAAATATGAAGTATAAACAATTTGGGTATAAAAATGAAAGACCACTCCAACTAAGTAATTTGGAATTTTGTCCTCGGGAAGACTAGGTTCTGATTATTGTTATGCATGTAACCTAGGTTCACTGTGAGCAAAAGTTTCTTGCCTCTGCTTCCTGAGTGTCTCTGAAATACCATCTAAATTTCAGATCATTCACTGATTTCTATAGAAACAAATGTTTACTACTGGGTCCTTGTGTTTTTATTCTATAACCATTCTACATGTACACTGCTCCTTAAACAAGACTGCTGCTAAAGGAGATTATACTATAGAGTTTAAAAGTCTTCTGGAAGATAGCTTAACAGGTAAAAGTGTTTGCCGATAAGCTTGACGACCTGAGTTTTGTCCCCAGAGCCCACATGGTGGGAGGAGAGAACTGACTCAGAGTCCTGAGAATTGCTCTCTGACCTCCATATGAGCACTAAGGCAATGCAGCTTGTGCACTCCACATACACGGTTTTAAAATCTTTCCATATTAGTTCTATCAGTTTTACCCAGTATAACAGGACCCAGTAGTGAATGTATGTGTGTGTACATGTGTGTATATATTAAGCAATGTTAAGCATACAGTCTTATAGAAGGTCATCAATTTAAATGTGATACAAAATGGAACCCAACCTTAACCCTTTTGGAATCTCAGGTATTGAAAGAACTGCCACTCTGAGGAGGATAAGGCCATACAAACAATGATTTCTTAAAATTACTTCATTATGTGTATATGTGTCCGTGTGGTACTATGAGCACACGTGACACAAGAGCCTGACGAGGTCACAAGAGGGCACTGGATCCCCTGGAGCTGGAATTACAGGTCGTTATAGACCTACTGATCTGGACACTGAGAACCAAACCCAGACCCTCTGCTATAATAGTAAATGCTCTCAACTACTGAGTCATCTCCCAAGTCTGTATATATCATGATGTTATCACTATGTTTTCTACTCCCTTTGATCTAGTGAGCAGTTGAACCTCTATTTTAAGAGGTTACTCTTTGTGAAAAATACAGGGCAGTGGTTTTTATTTTTTAACCTTTATTTTTATTTTACATGGAGAAGTGTTTTGCCTGCATGTATGCCTGTGCACCATGTAGATGCAGTGCTTTGTGGAGGCCCAGAAGAGGGCATCAGATCCCCTGGGACTGGAGTTAAGCAGTTATGATCTACCATGTTGGTTCTGGGAATTGAATCTGGTCCTGTAGAAGAGCAGCCAGTGCTCTTAACAGCTGAGCCATCTTCCAGCCTCAGCAGTAGTTTTTCCAAACTGCCTGCCCAGCCCAATTAAATTTGTCTAAATTAAATAAGCCTGAATAGAAACAGAATGCCCACTGAGAGCAAGGGTAAGCACTGTGGCATGAAGTTTTGATTCAGCAAAGGGTGTAGATGTGAATGAGTGAATGGCATGAGCGCATATCCCGCTCATTTCTGTGGAGTCAAGGTCCAAAAGTTTAACACGACTAGGTAGAGACAACAAATATCAGTTCTAGATCTGAGCAGTCTAGCCTTGCAATAGGTGGCTTCTGTGGCATCTCCCAGAGCTTAGTGTACTGCCATCCCCAGGTGGCATCTTCAAAGACATTTTTTAAAATCTAGCTTTCTATGTGAGGTGATGTGTTCGTCTGAATAAAAATGGCTCCCACAGACTTACAGGGAATGGCATTATAGGAAGTGTGGTCTTGTTGGAAGTATGTCACTGGGAGGTGGGCTTTGAGGTTCAGAAGTTCAAGTCAGGCCTAGTGGCTCACTGTCTCTTCCTGCAGCCTGCAGATCCAGATGTAGAACTCTCAGCTACGTCTCCAGCCTGTTTACCTGCACACCACCACGTTTCCCATCATGATGACAATGGACTAAACTTCTCAACCGTAAGCCAGCCCCAATTAAATGTTTTCCTTTATAAGAATTGCAGGGGGGGGGGCTGGAGAGATGGCTCAGTGGTTAAGAGCATTGCCTGCTCTTCCAAAGGTCCTGAGTTCAATTCCTGGCAACCACATGGTGGCTCACAACTATCTGTAATGAGATCTGGTGCCCTCTTCTGGCGTGCGGGCATACATGGAGGCAGAATGTTGTATAAATCTAAAAAAAAAAAAAAAAAAAAAGGTTGCCGTGGTCATGGTGTCTCTTTACAGCAATAAAACTCTAAGAAAGGTGTCAAAAGGGCACGAAATGGAAAGGCAGACTGAAGACCTGACAAGCTGTAATAAATGCACAGTGCTTATTTCTTTACCAAAGACTGACAAAAAATCCCCCTATAAAATCAGATCATTGTACTGGGTATGGTGGCTGATGCCTGTAATTCTAGCACTTGAGAGACCAAGGGAGAGGACTGCTATGATTTTTGAGGCCAGCCTGGTCTAAATTTAAGTTTAAGCTAGCTAGTGCTTCATAATGAGACTAACTGATTAACCTAGTTGATTAAATATATTAATAGGACTGAAAAGATGGCTCAGTCATCAAGAGCACTTGTTGCTCTTGTAAAAGACCCAGGTTCGGTTCCCAGCATCCACATGATAGCTCACAACCATCCTTAACTCTAGTTCTATGGGATCCCACATCCTTTTTTGGCCTCCACAGGCACTGAACACACATGGTGCACAGACATACAGCCATGCAAAATACTCATACATATAAAATAAACACAAAAATGTTAAAAATAGCCGGGCGATGGTGGCGCACGCCTTTAATCCCAGCACTTGGGAGGCAGAGGCAGGCGGATCTCTGTGAGTTCGAGACCAGGCTGGTCTACAAGAGCTAGTTCCAGGACAGGCTCCAAAGCTACAGAGAAACCCTGTCTCGAAAAACCAAAAAAAAAAAAAAAAAAAAAAGTTAAAAATAAATACATGAACAAATAAAATCCGGTCATTTCTACTGTGTATATATTTATAAATGTTTAATTTTTATATTTTTCTACTAGGCAATATTAGTATACTATATAATTATCAAGATTTAAATATTTCTAAATTTAAAGATAAAATTTAGGGGCAGGAGAGAAGTCTCAGGGGTGAAAAGCAATGGCTGTTCTCCAGAGGACCCAGGTTCAATTTCCAGCACTAACATGGCAGCTCACAACTGTTTATAACTCCAGTTCCAGAGGATCCGACCACCTCACACAGACTACATGCAGGTAAAATACCAATGCACATAAAATAAAAATAAATATTTAAAAATGTTTAAAAAGATAAAATAAAATTTTAATATAGATATATATTAATATTAGGTCACAGTCTGAAATTTTAGAGCAAAGACTACAATAAAATCATAGATTTATCTGCTTTAAAAATAAATCATTACTATTATATATGTATATATTTATATGCATATATATATTTGTGTGTGTGTGTGAAGATTTTTTCTTTGTGAAACTCTTTAATTAAAGGCCATATTCCCAGACAATTTGGCTTTGCCCACTGGAAACTGCATGGAGGCTGTTTTTTTAAAAGGCGGGGGATGGAAGATAGCTCACTGGGTAAAGCATTTACCATGCAATTGTGAGGCCCTGAGTTCAGCTCCCCAGAATGCAAACAAAAACTGGAACTCAGTCATATACTTCTGTAATGCCAACACTCCTATGATGAGATGGGAGGTGGAGACAGGAAGATCCCAGAGCCCACAGGCCAGCTAGCCTGGTGTATGCATAGGTGAACAAGAAACCTGTCTCAAGATGAGACCAACATCTACCCTTGTCCTGTGCCATCTGTACATACACCCTGCACACAAACACCAACATCCACGAACAAATTTGCCAGGTGTGATGGCACATGGCTTTAGTCCTAGCACTTGGAAGGCAGAGGCAGGCAGATCTCTGAGATGAATGGCCTACATTCCAAGTTCCAAACTGCATAGAAACACCGTCTCTTAAGTGTGTACCTATGACAACTGCATCCCATCAGCCAACTGGCTGATAAGTTTAACAAATCCTAAAATATTCAAAGCAAGGTTTTGTTATATTGCTATTTATTTAGAACTTGTTGCAAGAGAAAATATACTTTTATATGGGTTGTTTATAAAAATTATATTAAATAAATATTTTAATGACTAGCAATGGAACAATATACGGAGGCTGCTTTTTTTTGAGACATGGTCTCAAGATGGCCTCAAACTAGGTATTGAAGAATGCTTTGAACTTCTGATCTTTCTGCCTCTATTTCCCAAGAGCTGGGAATATAGGTATGCACAACCATATCCAGCTGTGATATTGATATATAAAATGAGATAGTAAAAGAAATACTTAGCAATTATAGGAAGACACCTTTCAGACCGTGTGTGTATGTGTATATGTGTGTGTGTGTGTGTGTATATATATATATATATAATTTATTTATTTATTTTTGAAACAGGGTTTATGTTGCCCAAGGCAGGCTTAAACAATCCTTCTGCCTCAGCTTCCCCAACAGCTGGGACTACATGGATGTCTACCTCCACAGTTGGCTCAGCTGTAATTACCTGAACGACATTTCCCATCATACACATGTACACACACACATCACATCACATCACATATGTGAACAGCAAGAGGTAAAGAGCAGGAGGGGCTTCTGAGACTTCAATCATCTATCTGCTGTTCAGCTGGTCACAGTGGCAGCACCTGTAGTACCAGCTACTCAGGAGGCTGATGCAGGGAGATTTGAGCTGAAGAAATCAAATCCAGTCTGAACAATATAGTAAGAGTTTAAAAAAAAATCAATTTCCAGGGCTGGAGAGATGACTCAGGCTCAGTGATCAAGAACATTGTTGCTCTTGCAGAGAATCTGGTTTGGTTCCAAGCACTCACACAGTGGCTCACAGTCATCTGGAAGTCTAGCTCCAGGAGATCTGATACCCTCTTCAGACCCATGGCACAAGGAATGTATGTAGTACACTTACATATATGCAGGCAAAACATTCATACATGTAAAATAAACAAATCTAAAATAATGTTTATTAAAAAAAACCATATTTCTGTTCCTGGTGTGGTGGTGCACATGGGGCCAGATACAGGAGAATCTCTGTGAACATAGGCCAGGCTGGTCTGGTCTACATAAGGAATTTCAGGACAGCCAGAGCTAAATGATGAGACCTTGCCTACCAAAAATAACAAAACAACTACTTCCTCTTCTGGGCACTGATTACACAGAAAAAATTCAAACTGTACATTTTTGTAATGTAATGATTTTTCTATTTTTCTGTGTGAACTTCAATAAAATTTTACTTTAAAAATTGAACTACTACTTACCTTCAACTCAGGTTCCCCATCATTTGATTTAACCCCCACAGACAACCAGTACTATTAGCTTTTTTTTGGAAAACTACTAAGTTTTTAAGAAGTTACTTTTACACAGGAAAAATCCCCATAATGTAAACAGTGACACACCCACTCAAAACATCAATTTGTGCCTTTTGATTTTGTTTCTGGTTTTTGTTTTGTTTTGAGACAGTTTCATGTAGTCCAGGATGGCCTTAAACTTGCTACGTAGCTGAAGCTGCCCTTGAACTCTCAATCCTCTGCCTCAACCTCCCAAGTGCTGAGATTACAGCCATAAACCACCACACTAATTCCTCTGGCCTTTCAAAATTAACATTACTGGGGGACAGGAGAGTTGGCTCAGTGGTTAAGAACACTGGCTGGTCTTCCAGAGGTCCTGAGTTCAATTCCCAGCAAACACATGGTGGCTCACAACCTATATAATAGGATCTGATTCCCTCCTTCTGGCCTGTAGGCATACATGCAAAGCACTCATACAGAAAATATAAATAAATAAATTTTTAAATTAACATTACTGTATGTGTTCCACAGCAATACATAGTATTGTAGTCCAGGATGGCCTTAAACTTGCTACGTAGCTGAAGCTGCCCTTGAACTCTCAATCCTCTGCCTCAACCTCCTCATTCTTTGTTGCAGTGATTATATATATAAATAATATATTATCCTACTATGTAAATATATGCTAATTTGTGTAATGAATTCTATGTTGGTGGACAATGAGATGGTTTCTGAATCTTTTGTTGTTGTTGTTGTTTTCCCAGATGGGGTCTCTAAGCAGCTGTGGCTGGCCTAGAGATTGCTAGGGAGACCAGATTAGCCTTGAACTCACAGACGAAGAGATCCAACTGCTTTGCCTTCTGAGTGCTGGATTAAAAACTTGCATCACCATGCCTGACTGGTTTCTGAACTTTGATTAATTTTAATTTAAATGACTCTATATGCTAAAAAGAAAAGTATAAGGAGGCCGGAGAGATGGCTCAGGGGTTAAGAGCACTGACTGCTCTTCTATAGGTCCCGAGTTCAATTCCCAGAAACTACATGGTGGCTCACAACCATCCATAAAGGGATCCAATGCCATCCTCTGGCAAGCAGAGGCACATGCAGACAGAACAAACACTCACATAAATAAAATAAAAATGTATAAGGCTATCTACAATGAGTAACCTTGAAATGAGGTAATTTCAAACTCCAATCATGTCCTAAAACAGGAAAGTCCTTGGCCGTTGCAGCTGCTCAATCATACGGGTTATTCACAGACTTGAGATCACACTCTCTCCTCCAGCACAAGAAGCTGCTTTAAATGTGTTAGAGTGATACACTTTGAAGAGAAAAGTCATTCAGGTCTTCTCATTTTCTAGGTCACACAGTATAAGTAAAAAGTTCTGTTCCAACACCAACCTGGAAGAGTCTAAATTCCAAAGCTGAGAGGCAGAGATACACTTAAAAATCTACTCTCACAGTTGACACTATGTCTTGGCTTAACTTTCTGATGTCACATGCACAGTAAAGACCAAAATCTCACTACCCGTTCATGGTTTTGTGAAAGGGGTGGGGGTGGGGGTGGGGCCTCGAAGACTAGCTTTCAGCTAAACCATTTGATTTATTTACTCAGGAAAAGCAGTGTTTGTTAAAAGAAAGCATCCTTTCCAGAAAAAAAATTTACTCAGCAAAATCTATTACAATGGACTAGAACGTGTAGCCCCCTCCTATTTTGTTTGCTCTTTCATTCCCGGCACACAATGTTAGTGTTATTACCATTCCATACTCTGGCCAAGGGTAACTTTGTCTCAGTGCAAAATCTATGACAAGTCAACGACCATTGTTTGCCAATCCCTCTTTATCATAATTTAAAGTTAATGACTGATTCCACCACTAGGCAAGTCACTAGGCAGCTCAACAATAAAGAAAATCAGGATTAGCAGATTCTCTTGAGGTCAATCCTAGAACACTGCTGATACGTATCTTCCTTATCTGAACTATTGTAGGCTCACAGACTTACCACAATGCTATACTGGGGGAAAAAAAAGACAGGAGTTAATTTACTTTACAGTAGCCAAACTATTTTAGAAGTTATATGCATCAAATAATACTGCATATATATGACCTTAACTGAACCTATTTTTCTTTTTTCCTTTCTTTTCTTTTCTTTTTTAGAGACAGGGTTTCTCTACATAGCCCTGGCTGTCCTGGAACTCACTCTGTAAACCAGGCTGACCTCAAACTCAGAGATCCAACTGCCTCCTCCTCCCCAGCACTGGGATTAAAGTGTGCACCACTACCATCTGGCTGAACCTATTCAAAGCAGTCAATCTCTAGCTTTAAAAGAAAACGAGATGTCATATTTTGCCATAAACTTGCCTTTTTGACTAATATGCAAGGCTCCACACAATCTATAGATCAAAAGCAAACCATTAATTAAATTTAACAGGTACAAGACCTTACCTTTCGTTTCTTCCCCCACCAAAGCAAATATGTATAAAGCACATTCAAACCAATAGCCCTACTGACAGCTCATGATAAAAAAAAATCAGATGAGCATTGGGAATTCTCACAAGTATTCTCACAAAATATTCACAAGTATTTTTTAGAGTCAAGCATAACTGCCGTATAAATAAGCATCTGATATCTCCACTGACTCTACCAAGCACTTGATGGCTTGTGCTAACCATGAGAATCTACACAAGGTTTTGCATGTGACTCTGGACATAGAACTCATTGAGATAAGTTAATGTCTGAAAACACTTTTTTCACCACATAAGCTCTGGACAGACTTAAAAACAAGCACAGCCTGTGGGGTAATGTTGCAGAATTCAGAGCTAGGTTTTTATTGTCTCTACCAAGTTTGACACAAACAAATCAACTTTATACTAATCATGTTAAACCTGCAAGTTGCAGTCCAGCTCCATGTCAAATAGTTGGGCAATTTTTCATCCTAAATCTGAATAAACAAAGAAATACATCAAACCTCTAAGTGTGATCATATGTTACAATGATCTCCACTCTGGCAAGCTCCGAATCCCACTACTCACTGAGTTCCTGAGGTGCACACAGGCCAGGAACTGTGCTGGGAATTTGCATACTTTATCTCTAATCCTCACAAGAATCTCATTGTTCTGACGAGGAAACTGAGGCACAAAGAATCAAGGTGATTAGTCCAAAGCCATAAGCCAGCAAACAGTGGGACTGGAAGGTCAGCCTCGCGTGCCAGGTTCCAAGGAACTCGTCCTTTAGCTAAAATCACCACAGTCCCAGGTCACCCCATCAAAGTCAACACACAGGCGTCCAGTCCCAAAAACAAGAACTAAGAGAAACACCTAAAACAGTGGCACACAACCCAGGAATTACCAAGGACATGCAGTCACCTACTCCAGAAGAACTAGTTTCAAAGACTGTTCAAACTCCAAGACAATCCACGCCCCCCCCCCCCCTTTCTGGCTATCTTTCAACTGACTTTTTAGAACTAGGGAAAGAACTCAAGCATATAATCTCAATTTTGGTAAAATCATGAAAAACCTGTGAGAAAAGAGACAAAGGTAAATATAGTTTGCATTATACTTTAGTTTAATAGGCTTCAGACATGTAAAACCAAAGTCACATCCTACTAATCTATACACACACACACACACACACACACACACACACACACACACACACGTAGTATGTATAATACAGACTTGAAAAGTATTTTCTTACCACACTACAAGCTTACTCCCCAAACTTAGTGCACAAATGCGCTCTGGGTGTCTGGAAGCAGATCTTGAGGCACCAGTTGCAGAGAGGAGCTGCTGGTCTGAAACCTCCTAGGGAAGGCTGTCTGAAGAGAAGTGCTGAGGAAACCGAAGCTGCTGGTCCTAATGAGGGTGAGCTGTTGGCATCACTACTCCTCTGTCTGTCTCACTGCTGTGCTGAGCAATTGTTTCCCTGCGTCCATGACCTGAACCTGGCAAGCAGAGAGGATGCTGTCCTCACAGCCCTAAATGTTACCTGACCAGCTGCTCCCTGGTGTGTGGGTGACTTAGGAAAGTGACTGGTTAGAATAAGTGCTGCAAAACTAAACTGCTCCCTGAGATTCCAGTGGTCCTCCCCTAACACTAACATTACATTCACTGATGGGGGGGGGGCGATTTCACATATTTGAAACTTTGAAGTCCTTTGAGTTTAGGATAGGCAAATAATTCAGATGATTAAAAACTACAGGCGTGCCACCAACAAAAAAAATATAACCTGTAATATAAGTCACTTCAGTCATGCACATTAGGTAATAAAAATGTAACATATGCAGCCTCAGCATACTTTCAAACATCACAGAGTACACTGAATAATTATTAAAATAAATGCTATCCTCCAGGTGTGTGGAACAGGTTCTGTGCAAGATTTCAAGCCTCTCTTGCCTTTCAAAATGCTAGTTAATACCAGGAATTCCTTAAGCTCTCAGAACCCTAATTATTATTTTTTTAAAGTGAAAACTGTATGCTCCTAGAGACCTGGGAATGTGGTTATTATCACTGCCTATCGCCCACTATTGTAAGCTGGAACATATGTCTCTTGGTTGAATTATGATCCAAAGACAAAAGCGGAATGCAGAGTAATTTAAACACACACACAAACTGACATTTACCAACTGCTTATTGACAGAATAGTGCAAAGTTCATCCTCAGCGCTAGATTCCAAATGTGGAGAGCAAATTTTCTACCTATAACCAAAATTTTCCCATTAAAATGGATGGTTTTGATGGCACCATGAAATCAAACTTAGCAAAGCTGGAAAAAAAAATCCTCAACCCTGAGCAGGTGCTCTACCATGGAGCAACAAAGAGATCAGCCTCAGTCTTTAAGTACCGTATAGTCCCATATGGCCACTACAGAACATACTACACACTTGACTACATTTGCTACATTCAGACTATGCCATGAAGATAAAGGATCAATTGGTCAACTCTAGATTATTTTATCTCTAGTTTTAACTTCTTCTGAATGATTCTTACCCATCTCGCTCTTCACAGGAAGACAGAGGAAGAAAATATCTTGTAATTCCTAACTGCCCTTATTTACCCAAAGAACAAATCACAATAATAAACCACCTGGAGAGATGGCTCAGTAGTTAAGAGCACTTGTTGCTCTTACAGAAGACCCAGGTTCTATTCCCAGCACGTACATGGTGACTCACAACCATGCCTAACTCTATAGTTCCAGGGCTTCCACCCCCCTCTTTCACCAGGCACACATGTGGTACACATACATGCAAGTAAAGTATGCATACAAATAAAATTTAAAAACTGACAATGATACATATGAAAGCTCCTTTGTTCTTTAGTCCAGAGCCAAAGTAAGTCTAATGCTCAACAGAAACAAAACACAAACTCAAACTGCTTTCACTTTTGCATAACGCGGATCTTAACTTGAGGCTCCAGGACCAGCTTCAAGATGACTGTTTAGTTGCATACAAAACCCTGTTACATATTGTTTCACTGCAGAGAGGGCCCTGAAGACTTCCACCGCCCCAGTAAAGAGTTTAGGATCACAAAACTTAGCGGTGAATCTTTTATACTAACGACAGTATCTGTGTGAACACATGTGCGCAGTGGCGATACAAAAAAGCAAGCCGTTGACACAAGGCGACGTACCCACCACAGACCAGCCCCTCTGGGGAACATCAACTGCCTCAGCCCACAGCACACGTTCCTTTCCTAAGCCAACATACATGCTGTCAACAAAGCATGTGCTCTTTGCCTGTCTCAGAACAATACGGATCCGACTGTCCTCTGGAAAAAAAGAGTATATAGACCTTCATCCCAAAAGATCACACTACTTACACAGACTATGCCTTGTTACGTTAAACGTTGCAACAACAAAAAAACGAAGAAATTACTGTGTGCGGTAATATCTAATTAACTGGGGGGGGGGGGGGCGGGAGAGCGCCGTTCAGGTGCTACTGAGAGTGTGCTGGCAAGGCATATAAGGGAAACACCACGACGATGCTTAAACATGGGTAAGATCCAGGGGCAACCAAAGAGTGGTTGACAGAGGAACATCCTGTAGCTTGGTTGTGGAAAACATCTCCCTCCAAAGGCACATTCCTTTGATGGGCATAAGCCATTTCTGACAATGGATCCGCGGTGACAGGGGCCGTTCTGTAATCAGGAAGTGCGCGAGTGTGCGTGTGCATATGTGTGTGCTCGCGCGTGTTCGTGATATTGTTGTTGGGGGAGGGATGAGCTAGATGTAATCAAAGACTGGCCCGCTTCAAAGAGGAGCATATGGGATCTTAAATCCCCAAGACTGACATCAGGGCGAGGCAGGGACATCTAATCATTTCTCCCGGAGACATCCCTCGACAATGATCATGTTTCGTAGAGATGTAACAGGGTGTCACTCTCTTCGGTGTCTCAGACCTGAGACTCTTCAACAGAGCCTGATTGGAGGGGAGGACGAAGTGGGGGTGGAGAAAGGTCTGCATCGCCCACTGGGTTGAGTGTGGTGCTGCCGGTGGCGAGTGTACATACATCACATGCGTGTTATCTTCTAGTGCCACAATACTCCAGAGGGCTGGAGGTTTGGGCGCAACCGCAGGGCAGGGGAGGTAGTGGGTGCAAGACACCAGCTGCAGGGCAGGAGAACGCTCCCCTCCGCCCGCTAACCCGTGCACCCGGGCCACCCCGTCAGGCCTCAAGGCGAGCCCGCTCGCTGCAAAACTGCAGCCAAGCGAGGGTCCCGAAGGGAGGGGGCGGGGGGTTAGGAGCCGGCACCCCCGGCCAAGCCGGGAGCGGCAGACGCACAGCGCCCGGGGCCTGCCCGCCGGATGGGGGCTGCTCCGGCCTAGCGCACGCAGCTGCCTCAGCACAGGCTCCGCCAGCCCCGCCAGCACGGCCAGGCGCAGAGGAAACGCGACTGCCACGGCGCCGCCGCGGCGGGGGGCGAGAGCGCGGGGAAAGGGCCCCTACTCACCCGGGCCGCCGCCGCCGCCGCCGCCGCCGCCTCGGCGGCCCATCCCTGCGGCGGGGGCCTGTCGCCGCGCCGCGTCGCTCCAGTCCCCACCGCCCGCCGGGCCGGCCCCTCCCCCTGCCCAACGTCTGAGCTCTGGGCCGCTCCTCAGACCCGGCCTCAGCCGCCGCCGCCGCAGCGCTACGTGGCCGCCGCTCCGACGTCTCGCGACTCCCTTCCGAGCGCGCGAGGCCGAGCGGGGCCGCGGGGCGGGCGGCGGGGGAGGGGGGTGCGCTGGAGGGATGTGTGCGCGAGGGGGCAGGGAGGCCGGCGGGAGCGCGCCCGCGCGCGCGTACCCGCGCCCCCCCTCCCCCCCCGCGCGGTCGGGATCCCGACACCTCCCCCCCCCCCCCCCCGCCCCATCCCCGGCTGTGGGGTCGGCGCGCATGCGCGGCCCTCGGCTCGGCCTGGGCGCACCTTTTCTCCCTCCTGCCACAATGTGAGCGCTCAGCCGCGCAGATAACCGCCGGCTGCCTGCTCCACCCCCGGCCCGCGCCCACTCCGCCCACTCCCGAGCGCCCAGGTAAAGGCGTGGGCAGCGCATGCGCGTCGTTTCCGGGCGCTGGGGTGGGGGGGCGTGGTTGACAAAAGGAAGCCTAAATGCAGAAGGTGAGGGATTTGTGGCCAGGGGTTTGGGGATCCCACCAAATAGGGAAAGATAAAAGTGAAAAGGGGGAGAAAGTGGAAAAGTGGGTCACAGTGAGATTTGGGAGTAACTGTCTCTGACTTATGGAATACGTTAAAAACAAAACTTTTAAAAAAAGTGCTGGCCACCTTGCTAGTGGCGAGAGTGAGTGACACAACAGGAATAAAAGCAGCGACAGACTTACAAGCCGTAGTCATTCTCCAGATAAATAGGAGAGCTGGTAACAACTAGAGGAATTTAGAAACTGCCATCATGGTCAGCAAAACAGATGGGTTGTGGCGCTTGTCCCATGGTCAGGAATAGGGAAGTGTGTGTGTGTGTGTGTGTGTGTGTGTCTGTGCTGGAATCCCAGAACTGCTGCAAGAAAGGAAGGCTCCACTGTTAGAAGTATGACCACATTATGACTAATTAGCTATTAATCATTAATATAATTAATGGTACTATTAGCTAACAAGGTAGCATTTATCCGAGCTCTGAGCCAAGAGAGTGTCTGCAATAGAAAGTGCTTAGGGTACAAGGAGAGGAAATGACTTGACAAGGGGAAGGCTCCACAGGGGAGACCCAAGGTGACATTCCTAGGTGAGGAGAGCCCTTTCCCACCAGAAACAAAGCTTCCTGAAGTTCTCCAAGCCTTAACTGGAACTCCTTCCATTACTTTTTTTTTTTAACAGTTCTTACTTAGTTTTTATTCATAATCATAAACTTAATTCTGCAATCCAGCTAGACTTGAAGGGGAATGAGGAGAATATGGAACCCAAAGAACTTCAGTGAGAGCAGAGATTACAGGGTACTGCGAGCAGATGGGGCTGGGGTGCTCTCCTGAGCTACAGAAGGAATGGTCTGGTGGGTAAGAAGCCCGCAAGTCAAAAGAATTAGAGTTGTCCACAGTCGGAAATGGTGATCTTCTTGCTGGTCTTGCCATTCCTGGACCCAAAACGCTCCATGGCTTCCACAATGTTCATGCCTTCTTTCATCTTCCCAAAGACCACATGTTTGCCATCCAGCCACTCAGTCTTGGTGGTGCAGATAAAAAACTGGGAACCGTTTGTGTTTGGTCCAGCATTTGCCATGGACAAGATGCCAGGACCTGTATGCTTCAGGATGAAGTTCTCATCCTCAAATTTTTCTCCGTAGATGGATCTGCCGCCAGTGCCATTATGGCGTGTGAAGTCACCACCCTGGCACATGAATCCTGGAATAATCCTGTGAAAGGAAGAACCCTTATATCCAAATCCTTTCTCCCCAGTGCTCAGAGCACGAAAGTTTTCTGCTGTCTTTGGAACTTTGTCTGCAAACAGCTCGAAGGAGACGCGGCCCAAGGGCTCGCCATCGGCTGCGATGTCGAAGAACACGGTGGGGTTGACCATGGCTGCAGCAAGCGGTGAGAGGGGACAGCGGCATCTGCAAAGCCCTTCCATTACTTTTTTGTATTTATTTATTTTACTTTGTGTCTTTGCATGTTTTGCCTGCATGCATGTACGTGCAACCTATGACTGTCGGATCCCCTGGAACTGGGGTTATAGATGGTTGGAGGCCACCATGTGGATGCTGGGAACTGAACCCAGGTTCTCCTTAAGAGTAACAAGTGCTCTGAACTTCTGAGCCTTCTCTCAAGTCTTCTTCCTTCTATCATTAAGCACATACATTATTAATGCTCTTCACTAAAGCTGACTCCCCCCCCCAACATGAAACAGTTTCCATATAGATGCAGCTAACTTTTTCTCCCAGCACATCGTCTGTGACCCTGGGCCACCCAATCCTCCAGGGAATAAAATGACCTGAGTCTGGGACAACATTAAGAAAGAAATCGAAACTTTATAAATAAAGGGTCCAAGAGCTGACTCTGTCTTTGGATCCTTCCAGAATCAGATGTTTGGATTTTATTATACTTGGACTCCAGGCCCCAGGGGTCAGAGTTTTGGAACTTTGGGCCATGGTCTTCAGTAGTGAGTGCTTCCAGTGGGTAAATACTAACATCTTCAAGCCAAACAGAAGACAGGAAGCATACACAATAAAATGAAATTCACTGTAAGAATGAGCTCCGGATCTGGTGAACTCAGACTGTCTTCCTGGACACTTGACCCATTCCTCTACCCTCTCTGCTGGTCAGGTTGTCCTGCTTGGATGATGGGTGTGTAGAGTGATGACCAAAAATTGAGGTGACCTTCCAAATGTTATGACTCTCCAGCCAACTCTTTGAATGGACCCTAGTAATCACAGTATTATATTAATTCAGCTTTCCATTTCAACAGTGCTTTGTGTATTTTTTTAGAAAAATTATTACATTTTTGTTATTTGTGTTTGTGTATGTGTGTGGTTGGCCACTCCATGTGACAAAGGACAACTTATGAGTCAGTTCTCTCTACCATATGGTCCTATGCACTGAAGTCAGGTCCTCTGGCTTGGGGACGAGCAGTTTTACCGGATGAGCCATTTCACCTGCCTCTGGTTCCTACAGGGAGTTTATATCCATTATCTCATCAGATCTTCCAACAACTGCAAGGGCAGACAGAACAGGTATTATTCACAATGAGAGAAACTTAAGCCAAGGAATGTTTTGATGGCTTAGCCAGTTACCCAATCCAGTAGACAGCAGAGCCAAACCAAGACCCAGGTTCTCTAGTTCCCACTGTGCTAGTCCCCTGAAGGATTTGATAGCCCTACTCTAAAAACTGTTACAACGTCTTTTAAAAAAAACGAAAAAGATTTACTGGCCGGATGCCTTTAATTCTAGCACTTGGGAGACAGAGGCGAGTGGATCTCTGTGAGTTTGAGGCCAGTCTGGTCTCCAGAGTAAGTTCCAAGACAGCCAAAACTGCACAGAAAACCCCTTTCTCAAAAAAAAAAAATTTTTTTTATGTGCATTGGTGTTTTGCATGTATGCACGTCTGTGTGAGGATGCCAGATTCCCTGGAACTGGAGTTACAGACAGTTGTGAGCCATGTGGGTGCTAGGACTTAAACCTAAGTCCTCTGGAAGAATAGCCAGGGCTCTTAACTCCTGAGCCATCTCTCCAGCCCTCACATATTCCGAATAAGTGAAAGCTAGTACTTTCGACACACAGTGGAAAGGAATCCTAATTTTAGCTCTGTCTCTGTATCTTCTGTACTTTTTTCCTTCTTTCTCTCTCTTGAGCCCTAGATTTGCTTCTAGAAACCTTTACAGACCCATGTTTTTGCAAGTGTTTGGGATTCAAGTCTAGCTAACAAGATCCAGCTAGAGCACCCAGTTCCTGTGTTCTCCTTCTATTCTTTTCCCTTTACTCATCACAGGCAGGGGATTGTCTCCCAGTGCTACTAATCCTGCAAACCACAAGAAGAGCTTGGTCGCAAGGCCCCCCTGCTCCAATGGTCACACTCAAGCTTGTCAGTCACTGCAGGAGACCTTCAGACATATCCATTCTGAGTTTTTTTGGTCTTGGAAAACTCTTCACTATTTTTTTATCCATTAAGACAGTGAGCAGAAGCCGTCAGAAACCCATCCCGCTTTTATGGGACAGGGTCTTACGTAACTCTCGCTGGCTCAGAAACTCTAGGTTGCCAACAGTGACCTGAACTTCTGATCCTTTGCCTCCACCTCCCAAGTACTGTAGTTTCAGATATTCATCACCATGTCTGACTAGAGGCCTCTCCTGATTCCTTTCATGGAAACAAGGTCTCACTATGTAGTCCTGGCTGGCTTGAGATTCCCTGTATGGACCAGGCTGACCCCAAACTTATAGAGATCCAGCTGTCTCCACCTCTGGAATGCTGGGATTAAAAATGTGCACTACCACACCTGGTACCGTATTAATGTTGTTAACAGCCAATTAAAATAAGGGCCTAATTTTAAAAATCAGATGGACAGAGCTAGAACCTGATGTCCAGGGTCCAAGTCCAGAACTTCTCTGACCCCATCCTGTAGTTCTTTGCTGGATACCATACAAAGCAAATTGAACAGATCTGGTCTCTGCCCTCTGAAAGTTTGGACTCAGATGGACAGCCAGGATGCCGACAGACATAAAAGACCAAAGTGATTAACGGTCAACACATGCCAATAAATAAATGAGCTAAGTAGATAAGGAGAGGCACGTTTACCTGGTCTACTAGTATTCTTTTCATTCCAGTCAGGCAAAAAGGACAGTATTAGTAAAGCAAAGGCTTAGGGCGAATCTCAGTCTGCCTACTCACTTTTCCCAGATGGAAAAATATTTGTAGGAGGTAGAGAGATGGCTCAGCCCTTAGGAGTACTGGCCTCTTCCAGAGAAACTGGGTTTGATTCCCAGGACCCAGACAGCTCATAATCATCTGTGACTCCGGTTCTGACCTGGTGACTCCGGTTCTGACCTGGTGGATCTCTGCCTACCGCTCTCCACCCAGTCAGTAACATCTTCAGCGTTACCCTCCAGGCAAGGTCTATAATGACGGCAAAAGGATAAACCAACTCAATATCCATTTTAGTGTTGAAGCACACAGTAAAGATACATCCTGACCTTGCTGGACAATGGTGGCACATACCTTTAAGTCCAGCACTTGGGAGGCAGAGGCAGGAGGATCTCTGTGAACTCTAGGCCACCCTGGTCTACAGAAGGAGTTCCAGGACAGCCAGGACTACACAGAGAACCACCGTCTTGAGGGGGCGGAGTGCCGGGAAGGGCAGATACATCCTTACCTCTGTCAAATGGCCAGTTCCCATAATGGAGAGGTGGACTTTTAAATTTGAGAGCCTTTATAGTATTGCCCTAGAGCAGTGGTTCTCAACCTTTCTAATGCTGCAACTCTTTAATGAAGTTCCTCATGCTGTGGTGACCCCCAACCATAAAATTATTTTCGCTGTTACTTCAGAACTGTAATTTGGCTACTGTTATGAATCGTAATGTGAGTAGCCATGTTTTCCGGTGGTCTTAGGCAGCCCCTGTGAAAGGGTCCTTAGCATCCACAGTTTGAGAAGCGCTGCTCTAGAGAAATGAGGCCACCACCTGCAATCCTTAGCTTCCTTGCGATTTAAGGGAAAGCAGAGAGAAAGCCTGGCCTTAGGGAACTGGGCGCAACTTCCTCCTTAGGGTTTGACCTCCTGGTCTGTCTATAGCAGAGGGCTGTAGGACCCTTAGGTTGCACTTGTGTGTGAGTCTTCAAAGAGGTTCATTCACTCTATTAGGTAGTAGGGTTAATTTGTTTGTAATTTATGTGACATGTGCCTCAGAGGCATGCACTGAGGTCCAATTGAGATTTTTTTAATTGGAATTAATTAATTAAAGAGGGCAGCTGAGAGGGGCTGGAGTCAGTGCCAAACTCTGTAACCCTAAACCAGCCAACCCATCCAACCGGCTGTGCCACCTGAGAAATGTCCGCAGGTTCTCAAGAGGAGACCCCGGAAGTAGGGCCGGAATTGGGGGCTGCTAGGGAATTCTGGGCACCTCAGATTTCAAAGCCCTCGCCCGAGGCGTGATTCTTGAAGACTCTTAAGGGTAACTTGGTAGCTGGAAAAAGAGAAAAAAAAGGTCAAAGGAGACGCGTGTGATTACCAAGGGGGCTGGAAGAGCGGTGATTGGCAGAAGCTGGAGGATCAGCCTAAGAAGAGGACCCTGTGAGCGGAGTCAGAGGAGGAGGAGGAGGAGCCTGGCTGTGCAGTTGTGGGGGCGGACAACACGTTGCCTGAGGGCTCAGCCTTCAGAGGTATTAATTAAACCCAGACCTGAGGTTGTTAACAGAGCTGTGGCAGCTTTTCATAGGAGTTGGGTTAATAACAATAACAATAAACAATTACGGGCCAGGAGACCTTATCTGGAGTTTTTCTTAGAGGTTGTACCAGTAAGTCTTTAATTTCCCCAGCCCCTTGGGGCCACCTTTCCTAGAAAGTAAATAAGGTTTGAGGATACCAATTGTCCTCGGTACCTGAGGATGCATCTGGAATCCCTCACTAGCCATCAAGGCCTACTACCTTTGGTAAGGTGGTTTTGTTTATTTCTCAGGAATAATGCCCGGGATTTCTTTTAAGATTTCATGGGGGCAGGAGGGCAGAGGGCTGGCTGGAGGAGACTGGAGTGGGGGCTGGCTCAGCCGCTCAGAGCACTGACTGATTTTTTGGAGAACCAGGATTTGGTTCCCCACCCACCCCCCCACCCTCCCACTCCCCACCCCCAGCCACAGCAACTCACAGCCTCCTGCTAATTCCAGTTCCATGGTTCTGACACCCTCTTCTGGTCTCCAGGGATATCAGGCACTCATGTGGCATACACACATACATGCACACGCTCCAGCATACTCACAAATAAAAGGAAATCTTAAAGAAAATAAAGGATCTCATGAGCCGTTAGAGTATTTTGCATTGTTTAGTCTCTGAAAGGATACTTGGAAGAGTGTGGAAATGTAGGCACCAACACAGATGCTTGGACAGCTTTGGTGGGAAAACCGAAGGCTGCCTGAGCGCACTAGGCAGGACAGTCGGACAAGACCAGGACATATGTGGAGTGGAGAGCTGAGAAGTGCTCCGGAGATTGGAGGTTGGAGGGCTGCAGGGAGAGGTCTGGGGGGCACAGCCCCGAGCCTTTACCTTCAATCATGATGATAACCTAGCCAGGCATGGCGGTGTACCCCCTTTAGTCCTAGCACTTGAGTGGCAGAGAGAGGCCGGTGAATCCCTATGAATTCAAGACTAACCTGCTTTACACTGTGAGTTCCAGGACAGGTGGAGCTACACAGAGAGACTCTGGGGTGCGGGGGAGGGGGAGAAAGAGAGAAAAGATTGGGGGCAGGGTAGGACAACTAATCCACAGACCATGGAAGGAAATTTAGAGGAGGAGTTGGGGGTGATGGATGAGCAGGGGAGGGGGATGCTAGACTAGATGAGGCATCTGTAATGGATCTTTGGGGAGAAGGCTTTGAGCAAACTTTCTTGTCAGTAGAGAGACCAACCTTGTAGAGTCAAACCATAGCTGGTAACAACAGATCATATTCACCAATCCAGTGCCTATCCCATTGGTTGTAAGAGTGACTTTATCCTAGACTGCAACGTAGAACAGGCTTTGTACAGCATGCAGATGGATTGGCTGATTCAATTTCCGAGCAGTTCAGGTTGGGTTCCAACATGAAATCCTTCTGCCTCAGCCTCCCAGTTGTGGGGTTACACGTGTGTGCCACCATGTCCATTTAGCACCTGTTTTCAAAAGAAAGCGGGGCAGCAACCTCAATGTATGTCAACAGACTGACTATCCTGAGGGCTCTTTAGATCCCGGGGAACAAGACTGCAGCACCGCATTAGTGAAGGAGGAAACACAGAGCTGGGCCGCAGAAGGGTCTGTGTCGTGAGGCAGGAGGGACCCACTCTTCTGACCACCATCCACCCAGAACCATCATCTGCCTTCCCTCCTCTGGTTACCACATAGAACTATTTAAAAAAGACACTAGAACTTTCTGGAATTGAATATCAATTTACCTTGTAAACTGTACCAGAGAACAAAGTGAAATGTTACTTGGTGATGCTAGGGAATGGAATGTTCTGGTTAATAAAATAACTGGTTAATAAAGCACTCTTTTGAACGGATAGTAATATTTGGAATATACTTAAATTAAAATTACTCGTTTCTCTGAAATCCAGATTTCACTGACTCTTTCGTTTGGGCAGCCCTGCCCACAGGTCAACCATTAGATTTGCATCCATGGTGGTACTTAGAGAGGAAGTCAATAAGAGAAAGAGAACAAGGGGCTTCTTGGTTCCTTAGAAAATGGGGACCAGAGATGCTCATATATGTGTAATGGCTTCTAGGAACCCAGAGCAGGTCACTCCCAAATCAGTCAGGTATGTGATCACACTGGGTACCTGGCTGGGACATTACCGAGTCTTCAAGTGGCTGAATGACAAGTTAAATAGTGTTGCAGAAATCTCGGGAGGGATTAAATAAATAAATATTAACTAAACAAGTATCATATATGGTAGTGGCAGCTCATGTTGGTAATCCCAGCACTCAGGAGGCAGAGACAGGTGAATCTCTGTGAGTTCGAGGCCAGCCTGGTCTACAGAGCAAGTTCCAGAACAGCCAGGGCTATACAGAGAAATCCTATCTCAAAACACCTCCCCACAGAAGGTATTTCCAGTTCACTGAATGGTTCCTCCTGTCCTAAGTCTAATCACTGTTACCCCCATATAATCAAAATAACTAAGGCAAAGGTAGGTATCTCTCTTTTACAGACAAGAAAACTAAGGTATAGAGACCACAAGTAGGAAATGACATAGGTCTCATTGTTCTTACACAGCAGAGGCAAGAGTGAACTGGGTAGCCAGAGCCCGCAACTGTGATTTTCTTTCCCTAAGAGTCCATGTATGTATATGCACCATACACATACCTGGTGCCCAGAAGAGGGTGGCAGATTCCCTGGACCTGGAATTATAGCTGGTGATTTACCGTATGGGTGCTCAGAATTGAACGCCAGTCCTCTGCAAGAGCAAACCACTGGGCCATCTCTCCAGTCCCCACACCAGGTCTCTTAGCCACAGTGCTGTGCCGCCTGGCACCCCAAGCTCCTCCCAGATTTCTTCACCGGCTCCTGTCATGAGTAGAAGAGTGGTCCCCCAAAAGACCAACATCTCCTTCTCTGAACCTGCAAATATGTTACCCTACATTGCAAGAGGGCTTTTCAAGGTGATTCCCATAAGAGGTGTGGAGATTATACTGGATTCTTATGGGCCCAGCACTGTAATAGTTCTTAGAGGATTGAGACAAAGCGTTGGACTCTGAGATAGAGTTAGGGAAGTCAGGGAAGCAGGATCGAGACCACGTGATCTGACTGTGGCGATGGACAAGGCTGTGAGCTGAGGAATGTGGGCGGCCCTGAAAAGCACGAGTGGGCAAGCTAGGACCCATTTCTCCCCATTTCTGACACAATGCTGTCCGCCTCAGCCCAGTGAGACTTCTGGCCTCCAGATCGGAAGGCAACACACGGGTGCTGCGTTCCGCTACCGGGTCTGTGGTGCTTGACTAGCGCAGGCGCAGAAAATACATCCCACTCTCCACAGAAACCTGAACTGTTTTGCGAGATGTTCCGGGACTTGCCCAAATGTGGCAAGCTTCACTGTCCCTGACTCCCCGAGGTGTACTTGTTGAATATCTCCAGCGTCTACAACCGGCCGTGCTCTAAGCTTTTCCCACATCAGGCCTTCCGCCTGGAACACCCCATCCTTACCTGTTTCCCTGGCCGAGACCTCACCCTTTACATTTCAGCTGAAAGGCTGCCTCCTCTGGGAAACCTTCCATCCTTCTCCTAGGGGGCTTTGGGCCACGTCCTCTGTAGTTTACTCAGGTAAAAACTGCCTGAATTCTAAGGGATTCTTTAGTCCCTCCCTGGATTGTAAGCTACTTGAGAAGAACAGGGTTTTCTCTTTCGCCTTTGGTATTCTTTAGCAGCCGTAAATAAAGGCTTCCAAGGGCTGGAGCTATTCCTTGACTACCAGTGTGCCATGGACCAGTGACGTGGTACTCCGACTCCATTTTCCCACCAGTAGAATGCCTTGGGTGAGCTACTCTTTCCTTTCTAACCAGAGATGAGGTAAAGGAGATGAGACAGCATGTCAGTTAAGAAGAGAAGGCACTGGGCTGGGATGTAGTTCACGTGGCAGAGTGCCTGTCTACATACACAAAGCCATGGGTTTGATCCCCAGGAGGATATCAGCTGAGTGCGGTGGTGCCCGCCTGTAATCCCAGCACTTAGGAAGTGGATGCAGGAGGAGCAGAACTCATGAGAGTCTGTCTCAAAAGAAGGAGGAGGAGGAGGAGGAGGGAAAGGACTTCCTCTTCAAGTTCAATCTCTTGGGCTGAGATATGAGTCTGGAGTCAGTCCTCTCTACGAAGAGCCTTGTCTGCCCTGCTCCTTCCTTACCGTACCTCCAGTTTACCGTTTACATTGGTCTTTAGTCTAGGTGAGTTCTCCCATGTCGACAGGTGACAATTCTACAGAGGGATTTCCCACATTCCTTGGATTCCCGGCTTCTTCCTAAGGTGCACACTGCTCTTCGCAACCACTTGGACCGCAGATTTCCCCATAGGTAATTGAACTGCACGGTATTGCGAAAGATGTCCTCCAACCTCCAGACTGCCCCCAGGGCTCTGCATGGTGCGTCTAAAGGCAGGGATTCTGTCTATCAGGAATTTAATTGATGTTGTATAATCGGTTTCTCCACCCAAACAAGCTGTGGGCCTTGGCTGCTCCAGTGGCTGCCTCTCAGTGCACACCCTCCCATGTTTAATGAGAAGCAACAGAAAAGAAAAGAAGCTCCATCAAGTCCTACAGTGACTCGTCCCTGTGCTGTGCTCTAAGAGACTCTGAAATGCTCTCACATTTACGCCCTGCCTGGGGAACCAAGACTCAGGCAAGTTATGCAGCTGGACAATATCAGGTGTGGTATAGTCAAATGTATCAAATAACACAGCTTATGCAATGGAATTAGAATTCAGAGAAAGGAGAACTCAACCAGGGCTTGACAAGAGGGGGACGGTGGCATAAAGGACATGAAGTTGAGTTGAGGCACTGTAGAATGAGTAGGAAAAGGGGGTAAGTGACGGTGAACCTAAGAGGCCTCCTGATGTGGGGACTCACTGCGAGGTTCCACAGGGAAACAGAAAGAAAAGGGGCTTGGGATGGAAAGGGGGAAGAGGAAGAAGGGAAGAGAGGGAGGAAAAGAGGGAAGAAGGAAGAGAGAAGGAATGGAGAGAAGGAGGAAGGAAAGAAGGCAGGGATGGAGGGAGGCAAAGAGGGAAGGGTGAAGAAAGAAGAAAAGGGAGGAAAAAGTAAAGAAGAAAGGAAGGAAGAAGGAAATGAGAGGAAGGAAGACTGGGAAAAAATATGGGAGATGGGAAAGGAAGGGACTATTATCTTCCAGCCCCTTTTGAGGAACTTTTTAGAGAAAGGATTTTTTGGTGTAGCCTAGAACTCACTCAGTAGACCAGGCTGCCCTTGAACTCACAGAGCTCTGCCTGCCTCTGCCTCCCGAGTGCTGGGATTAAAGGTGTGCGCCACTGCCACCCAGCAGGTCTCATCCCCCTATGGTGTGACCTGCCCTGTGATTTGGGAAACTCCACACTTAGGGCAGCACTTTGACCATGTGATTTTCCACCCTGTTTCACTGTCCAGCCCCAAACACTTTCACCGCTGCCTTCCCGCTGGCTTTCACGGGCACAGCACCTTCTTCCCCGGCATTCTTGGGAGCTATCACAGTTTCGTGACCAGGAATTCTACCCCTTGGAGACAGTGCCACAAAGTTGCGGGGAGAGACCCAATTATAAGAGGCCCCTAAAAGAGCACCAGGAGACTAGGCCAGCATGTTCTGGCTCCCATCTGCTTCCCAATTATCATGTCTTTTCAAGATGATCCATATGGATGTTGATACTTAAGGAAATGAGAGCGAACAGCTCCAAAGGGTTCTTGCTTATGTTGGTTTAGAGTTGCTTATGTGCCTTCAGAGCAGAGAATATTGAACGGTTCCTAATTTGCCGTGTTGTCTGGGGCAGATAAGCAAGAAGGAGGAATTCGTAGCATCTTGCCTTGGTGAGACAGTTGGAAGACTTTTCTTCTGCTTATCGTGGTTAAACACCCACCCCACGTCAAACAACCACAGGAGGTGTTAGAGTCTTCCTTCAAGGGCAAGTATCACACTGCACACAGGGGAGCCGCCTACCATTGTAGCTAGAGCTAAGGAGAGGGGGTTTCTTTCCCCACAAGATGGCTGCCCTCTGGGTCAGGGCCTGGGTGCTGTTATTTCCTAACTGGGTGAAATGGTAACTTCCGTTGTGTGAAGGGTGTGTGGGCAAGGTGAGCCTGTGCATGGGCACACACGTGATCAATGCCAGACATTAACAATGTGTCTCCCTCAGTCACTCGCCATCTTGGGAGTTTGAAACAGGGTCTCTCACTGAACCTAGAACTCACGGACTTGGCAGGACTGGCTGACCAGTAAACCTCAGACAGCCACTGGGCCGTGCCTCCCCTGTGCTAGGATTACGATGTGGGCCTTCACACGTGGTTTTTTACATAGATGCTGGAGATTGAATTCAGGTCCTCATGTTTGTGTGGCAAGCATTTTACTATCCAAGTCCAGCCTCGAAGGGCTTGTTTTTTTGTTTTGTTTTTTTGTGTTTTGTTTGTTTGTTTGGTTGGTTTTTCAAGACAGTGTTTCTCTATGTAGTCCTGGCTGACCTGGCACTAGCTCTGTAGACCAGGCTGGCCTCAAACTCAGAGATCCTCCTGCCTCTGCCTCCCGAGTGCTGGGATTAAAAGTGTGCACCACCACTGCCCAGTAAGGACTTGTTTTTTAACACAGAAATTTTAGAGTCTAATTTCTGCCCTTGTGTCCTGTAGGGTGCTGACTTCAGGCATGGAGAACAACGTGGTGCCTTCAGGACCGTGCTATGTGAACATCTCGTTAGCATTCCTCCCAGCAAGGCCCTCTCTGTGAGATGAAGAGATGAGGAGGGAAAGCTAAGCTCTGTGGGACCATGGTGGGAGCACATCAGGACTCGGAGAAGCCAGGGGCACCGCTCTGGCGGGCTCTTCACTGCGTTGTCTTCATCAGTATCCATCCTCCCTGGTCAAGCATGGCCCCCACTCCATAGCGGGAGGCCCATCTTCCCCCAACATTAAAAGAGCTACTTTAGTGACTATCATAGGACCTGGTCATAGCCTCTGTTCTTACATATTTGTCAAATGAATTGGCTGTAGATATGGAAAGGAGTCCCTTGGAAAAGTTTCTGGTGGTGTTCAGATGTTGACAGTTATGTTACTGATATTTGTGTGCTGTGGATGGGAAGGGACACTATTGGGGACCTGAAGGGACACTATTGGGGACCTGAACGGACACTATTGGGGACCTGAAGGGACACTATTGGGGATCTGAAGGGACACTATTGGGAATGGGAAGGGACACTATTGGGGACCTGAAGGGACACTAATGGCAGTAAGAATGAAAACTTGTGGCAGAGCCCTGAAAGCCCCCAGAAGCTCATATTGTATCTAATTAACTTCAGGAAACTGTTGTGGTTTTCTTGGATCACCAGTATGAGAAATCAAGCGGGTAGAGGTCTTATAGGCAAAGGGGTGCGTTTGATATGGTGGCGTCACAGTGAGTCTTACGGCGGTCCGACATGGTAGGATGCTCAAGGGATGACTTTCGTAGCTGAAGGATGGATGTTTTGCCTGGGTGGGTGTCAAGACACCGGCAGGAGTTCTAGTGAAACTTGCTTTTCTGTGTGTGAAACTCCAGAGAATTAGCAGACTGCTGGCAGAGGTCGAGCTGGGACAGCCACTGCCAGGGAGGAAGGAGATGTCTCCGGGCTCAACTCAGGAGTTCTTCAAAGAGAAAGAGTTGTCTTTCTCCATCTAGAGAGTCTCCTGAGAGCAGAAAACGTATCTCATATATTGCGCTACAGAGCGAAGTAGCCTGCCTTGCTCACGGTAGCTGGGTAACAAAAGCTAGCTTCAGGAACACACGCAGGCAATGGCTCTGGGAGATGTGGGTCCTGGGAGCGATGGTGGAGGCTGCTGGAGCACTGTTTATCACCTTCCGTCCTCCAGCTTCCATAGCCTACTCATTGACCCACTTTCTCCCTTTAAGCCAGAAGGGGTTTGCAGGGGCCGCTGCTCTTGAAGTGGCATGAGTAAATGGAGAAAGGAGACAGGGCTCCAGTCTGCAGGCCACTGAACCACTCCCTTCCTTCCCCAGTGGGCACCCAGTGGGCCGGAATCCACGTGTTTTGTAGGATTCCACTCAACCCTGTACCTACTCACCAGCCTGCTGTGCACATTCCCTTCCAGCCCTTCTCGCTTTCATCTCACCTCAGCAAGCAGAGACTCGTCACCGCTGTGAGCTGGAGTTAACAAATGTGCACACAACACACGCAGACTCACACAACACACGCGGACACACACGCACCTTTCTCAGTCTATGATCCTTTGTCTGGCCCTTTGCTCCAGGGCCTGGCCCATCTTTATGAGATCTAGGCTCTTCCTATCCCAGGATGCTGAATCTGGCCTCTGATGGACGGAGCTGGGCATTCTGCACGTCCCCAGCCTTGCCTTCCCTTGGGGGCTTGCAGAAGATCCACCCATATGGCAGAACCTTCCAGAGAGACTTGAAACCAGGAGCCTGACCTCATGATGCCCGCAGCACCTGGCACAGAGGGTAACAGCTCTGATGTCCTGGCCCCAGCCCAGTTCTCTCTTCTGGAATCCACACCTTTCCTGACTCTCCTCCAGCCCTACAAGAAAAGCCCCAGCTTGGAGAGAATACGCCTGGCCTTATGAAGGACAAGGGAAGGGAAGAAGAGGTCTCTGCTGAAGGACCTTGACCGACTTATTCCTTGCTCGTGTGTCTCAGTTTCCCCAGGAGAAACTCTGCCCTTGCGTCCATGGTTACAAAGGATCTCAGAACTGCCAGAAACCCTAGTCATGTTGTGTTCCCTGGCTGCCGGGAGCCACCTGCCCCACCCCGTGCTAGCTGATGACGCTTGACAGCCAGGCAGGGTCCTGCAGGATGAAAGTTCCAAGAAACCGGAGCAGGAATAATAATGATAATCATCAACACTGATGGCGTCTTAGCCACCCGGGAATGCAGGGCCCCACGCCCTGTGCCTCACACCCCAGGACACTGCAAGGGCTCCTTTCCCTGCATTTTATTGCAGCGATCCCACACTCTGCCATTCCCAGCCCAACCCATCGGAGTTTCCAACAGCTTCAGTCCAGTCACCAGGCTCATCCGCCACCCAGCTTCCATGGGAAGATTTGGCTTAAGAAGACCAAGCCAACAGTCGAGAAGGACGCCCAGTGCTTGGAACCTCCAGCTCCGGGCTTTCCCAGAGAAGCAAGCCACCTGCCCCTGGCCCCGGGCACTTTCCCACACACCCAGCTGTCTGGTCAGTGCAAAGGCCAGAAGCCTCGCAAGTGCTGGCCATCCGAATCTCTATTTCCGAGTAACTCACCGGCGGGCCCTAGACAAGTTTTGTCTTGGCTTTCATTCATCTAGAAACTTCCCAAGGCTTGTACTGTCATGCGTGAGAAACAGGGGTCTAGGTTGGGGGAGTGTCTCTCATTTCCCACACACATTAGCAACCCTACATTTCTCCCATATTCTGAAGCAACTACCCAGTTTGGCCACACGTGTCCCATGTTTCTCCATTTGTGGGATTGGTTCATTCTCTGGGAATGTCAGTATCTCCTTGTTCAGATTCCCTGACCCTTCAAGGCCCGGCCTTGATTCATGACTCTGTCTGACCCCTGTCCCACTTTGGTTCCTCTTCACCAGAACCTCTCAAGTCCCTTTCCATCTGTGCCATCGTGACCTGCACATCTTAACTTACACACGGATCCTCTGTGCCCTGGCATTTCCTCCGTGTGTGCTGGTACAAGACTTCACAGCCAAGGCATAATAAGCTCAGTGAACATGAGTTGGATAGGAACTGTGGAGAAGAATCATTTCTACCCTGTTAAATTCCTCACGCAAATGTACTTTTAAATGGGATGCATAATTATTTTTACTACAAAATATAAGTGGTGTGGAGAAACAGAAAGAAAGACAGGAACCCCACCCTAACTTCCTTGGCAGGTGGGCTCTAGGTACTTATACCTCCATGAAGACTTCGTCCCCATGGCTTTGATCCCTAGGCGGACACATGCAATGCCTTCTATGGCCAGTCATTGGCCCAGTTCGTTATTGTCTAGAAGGAGGTGGGCTCTTCCTTCCAAAGACAGTTACCCTCTTTCGGCTCCATTTTCCTAAGCCCCAGCAGCCTCCATGCCCCCTAGGAGTCAGGCCACAGGGACCCCTAGATTCATCTGGCTGAGAGATCAAGAGTTGGAGTACTATAGACCCCTGGCCTACATGTTCACTTGAACCCCTTGGAGGCACACACACCCCAGCTGTTAGTGTTGTTAGGAATAGGAACAATAGCTCGGCAACGTCCTGTATTTACCTAATGCTTTTTTCCAGGGAGCTCAACTAATCTTTCCCATCTCCAGAAGGAAGGGAAAAGCTAAGGCGATGAAGGATGAGTGAGCCATTGCAGCCGCGCTCCTGAATACAAGGACCCTTTGTTCTGCATGATACACACAACCCTTAGTGGTTCTGACGTGGAGGGCTGTGGAAAGGCAGCTCCTTCTCTGAGATCCAAGACCCATGATTTAAAAACTTCTGCTGAAATTAAGGTGACAATCTCCCACATCAAGGTATTACATCTTGCTGTTGTTATTTTGAGACAGGGTCTCACTGTGTAGCCCTGGCTGTCCTGGAACTCACTATGGTTTTGAACTCATTGAGATTCACCTGCCTCTACTTCCCGAGCTCTGGCATTAAGGGAATGTGTCACTATGCTTAGCTAAGGTATTATATCTTATCAGCAATAGCATTTGAACATTAACCCTCAATATATAATTATATAATTTATAACATATAATTAATGTGTGTGTATTCAAAAGTTATACGTTTGTGTGCTTGTTAGTAGAGGCTAAAGGAGGACATGGGGAATCCTACTCAATCACTGTCCACGGTATTCCCTCCCTCGAGACAAGGTTCTCTCACTGAACCTGGAGAGCTAGGCTGGTAGTTAGCAAGTGCCAGTGATCCTCCTGTCTCCGCACTGGGGTTACAGGTCCGTGGACTCAGTCACACTCAGCCTTTTACATAGTTGCTGGGATCAAAACTGAGGTCCTCATGCTTTCAAAGCGAATGTACTTACCCCAAATGAGCCTTGTGTAGCTCAGACTGGCTTTACACTCGCTACTGAGTGGAGGCTGGCCCAGACCTCCCGCTCCTCTTGCCTCCACCTCCCAAGGCATGCATCACACCTGGCTCAGTTATTTCTATATTGTACACACAGCCTGCTACCACTAATATCTCAAGCCATAGTATGTATTTGAGGTCAGTCTCATTTTTTAACAATGGCACAGTGGTCCACTTCAAATTCTTCCCTTAATAATGGCAAAAATTATTTTGACCATCTTCCTGTTCCATGTGGATAACACATCATTTTAACATCATAATGGGACTATCGACAAAGACATATGAAGAAGAGGTCAACTTTGCTCTTTCTTTCTTCCTCACCTCACTTTTTTTCTTGTTCCTATCATGCTCCCTTCAGCTCCCATCACGCTCCCATCACGCTGCCTTCACGCCCCCATCACGCTCCCATCACACCCCCATCACCCTCCCATCACGCTCCCATCACGCTCCCATCACACCCCCATCACCCTCCCATCACGCTCCCATCACCCTCCTATCATGCCCCCATCACACTCCCATCACGCTCAGATCACGCCCCCATCACGCTCCCATCACGTTCCCATCACGCCCTCATCACGCTCCAATCATGTTCCCATCACGCCCCCATCACACTCCAATCATGTTCCCATCACGCCCCCATTACCCTCCCATCACGCCCCCATCATGTTCCAATCACGCTCAGATCACGCTCCAATCACGCCCCCATCACGCTCCCATCACGCCCCCATCACACCCCCATCACACTCCCATCACACCCCCATCACTCTCCTATCTTGCCCCATCACGCTCCCATCATGCCCCCATCACGCTCCCATCACGTTCCCATCACGCCCCCATCACCCTCCAATCACGCTCAGATCACGCCCCCATCACGCCCCCATCACGCTCCCATCACGCCCCCATCATGCTCCAATCACGCTCCGATCACGCACCAATCACGCTCCCATCACCCTCCCATCACGCCCCCATCACACCCCCATCACGCTCCCATCACACCCCCATCACTCTCCTATCTTGCCCCATCACGCTCCCATCATGCCCCCATCACGCTCCCATCACGTTCCCATCACGCCCCCATCACCCTCCAATCACGCTCAGATCACGCCCCCATCACGCTCCCATCACGCCCCCATCATGCTCCAATCACGCTCCGATCACGCACCAATCACGCTCCCATCACCCTCCCATCACGCCCCCATCACACCCCCATCACGCTCCCATCACACCCCCATCACCCTCCTATCTTGCCCCATCACACCCCCATCACGTTCCCATCACGCCCCCATCACCCTCCAATCACGCTCAGATCACGCCCCCATCACGCTCCCATCACGCCCCTATCATGCTCCAATCACGCTCCGATCACGCACCAATCACACTCCCATCACGCTCCCATCACGCTCCCATCACGCCCCCATCACGCTCCAATCATGCCCCCATCACGCTCCAATAACACTCCGATCACGCTCCAATCACACCCCCATCACGCCCCCATCATGCACCAATCACGCCCCCATCACCCTCCCATCACCCTGCCTTCACCCTCACCCTCCCATCACGCTCCAATCATACTCCCTTCACACTCCCATCAAGTTTCCACCAAGCTCCCTTCACGTTCCTATCACACTCCCATCTTTTATTTTTTTGTTTTTATTGAGCTATATAATTTTCCTCGCTCCTCTCCCTTCCTATTCCTTCCCCCTCAACCCTCTCCCATGGTCCCCATGCTCCCAATTTACTCAGGAGATCTTGTCTTTTTCTACTTGCCATGTAGATTAGGTCCATGTATGTCTCCCTTAGGGTCCTCATTGTTGTCTAGGTTCTCTGGGATTGTGATTTGTAGACTGGTTTTCTTGTTTTATGTCTAAAAGCCACTTATGAGTGAGTACATATGATATTTGTCTTTCTAGGTCTGGGTTACCTCATTCAATATGATGTTTTCTAGATCCATCCATTTGCCCGCAAATTTCAAGATGTCATTGTGTGTGTGTGTGTGTGTTTCTGCTGTGTAGTACTCCGTTGTGTAAATGTACCACATTTTCCTTATCCATTCTTCAGTCAAGGGGCATTTAGGTTGTTTCAGGTTCTGGCTATGACAAACAAAGCTGCTATGAACATAGTTGAGCACATGTCCTTGTGGCATGATTGAGCATCCTTTGGATATATACCCAAAAGTGGTATTACTGGGTCTTGAGGTAAGCTGTTCCCTAATTTTCTGAAAAATTGCCACACTGACATCCAAAGGGGCTGTACCAGCTTGCATTCCCACCAGCAATGCAGGAGTGTTCCCTTTTCCCCACAATCTCTCCAGCATAAGTTGTCATCAGTGTTTTTGATCTTGGCCATTCTTACAGGTTTAAGATGGAATCTCAGAGTTGTTTTGATTTGCATTTCTCCGATGACTAAGAATATTGAGCATTTCCTTTAGTGTCTTTCAGCCATTTTAGATTCCTCTGTTGAGAGTTCTCTGTCCATTTTTTTAATTGGATTATTTTGTTCTTTTGATGACCAATTTCTTGAGTCCTTTGTATATTTTGGAGATCAGGTGTTAATAGGTGTGTGGATTGATTGATATCTGGGTCTTCAATTCGGTTCCATTGGTCCTCCTGTTTGTTTTTATGCCAATACCAAGCTGTTTTCAGTACTGTAGCTCTGTAGTAGAGTTTGAAGTCAGGGATTGTGATGCCTCCAGAAGTTCCTTCATTGTACAACATTGTTTTGGCTATCCTGGTGTTTTTGCTTTTCCTTATGAATTGAATATTTTCTTTCGAGGTCTGTGAAGAATTTTGCTGGGTTTTTGATGGACATTGCATTGAATCTATAGATTGCTTTTGGTAAGATTGTCATTTTTACTATGTTAATTCTATCTACCCAAGAGCATGTGAGATCTTTCCATTTTCTGGTGTCTTCTTCAATTAACTTCTTTAAAAGATTTAAAGGTCTTCCGCTTGTTTGGTTAGAGTTACTCTGAGATATTTTATGTTATTAGTGGCTATTGTGAAGGGTGATGTTTCTCTGATTTCTTTCTCAGCCCATTTACCATTTGTGTAAAGGAGGGCTACTGATTATTTTTTTTAGTTAATCTTGGAACCTGCTACACTACTAAAGGTGTTTATGAGTTGTAGAAGTTCCTTGGTAGAATTTTTGGGGTCGCTTATGTAAACTGTCATCAGCAAATAGTGAGAGTTTGACTTCCAATCTGTATCCCCTTGATCTCCTTTGGTGTCTTATTGCTCTAGCTAGAACCTCAAGAAGTATATTGAATAGATATGGAGAGATTGGACAATCTTGTCTTGTTCCTGATTTCAGTCCTCACTTTTTTTTCATCTCTGCCTTTCATTATTAAAAAGTGTTTATTCTGTGGTGGTGGTGGTGGTGGTGGTGGTGGTGGTGTGTGTGGGTGGTGGTGGTGGTGGTGGTGGTGGTGTGTGTGTGTGTGTGTGTGTGTGTGGTGGTGGTGTGTGTGTGTGTGGTGGTGGTGGTGGTGGTGTGTGTGTGTGTGGTGGTGTGTGTGTGTGTGTGTGTGTGTGTGTGTGTGGTGGTGTGTGTGTGGGTGGTGGTGGTGGTGGTGGTGGTGGTGGTGTGTGTGTGGTGGTGGTGGTGGTGGTGTGTGTGTGTGTGGTGGTGTGTGTGTGTGTGGTGGTGTGTGTGTGGGTGGTGGTGGTGGTGGTGGTGGTGGTGGTGTGTGTGTGGTGGTGGTGGTGGTGGTGTGTGTGTGTGTGGTGGTGTGTGTGTGGGTGGTGGTGGTGGTGGTGGTGGTGGTGGTGGTGGTGGTGTGTGTGTGGTGGTGGTGGTGGTGGTGTGTGTGTGTGTGTGTGTGGTGGTGTGTGTGTGGGTGGTGGTGTGTGTGTGGGTGGTGGTGGTGGTGGTGGTGGTGGTGGTGTGTGTGTGTGTGGTGGTGTGTGTGTGTGTGGTGGTGTGTGTGTGTGTGGTGGTGTGTGTGTGTGTGGTGGTGTGTGTGTGTGTGGTGGTGGTGGTGGTGGTGGTGGTGGTGGTGGTGGTGGTGGTGTGTGTGTGGTGTTGTGCACACATGTCTGCAGGTGCCAGTGTATACCTGGAGCTCAAATGAGGTTTTTGGGTGGCTTCTACCACTGTCTACCTCATTCTTTTGAGACACGGTCCCTCACTGAACCTGGAGCCACGCTGGTGGCCAACAACTTCCAATGTCCCTCCTGTCTGGGTCCCTCACACACCAAGGCTACAGGAGCCGACAACCATATCTACATCTTTTACACAGGGCCAGAGTTCTAAGCTCAGGACTCCAAGTAGTGTGTATGCTCACCCACTAAGCCATCTCCCCAACCCTCCCTTCTTATGCTTTTTTCTTTTGGAGTGTACTTGTTATTTGTGTGTTCAGGTATACACACAGTGGAGGGGCTTTATGAAGGCCAATGTTTGACACTGGATGTCTTCCTTAGTCACTTTCCACCTTCTTTTTTGAGACAGGGTCTCTCACTAAACTTAGACCTTGCTGATTCAGCTAGACTAGCCTGGCAAGAAAGCGCAGGATTCTCCTGTGCTACCATAACTGGCTTTTTTTGGTGAATTCTGGGGATCAATTCAGGTCCCCAAGCTTGCCTGGTTAGTACATCTCCTCAACCGTGGTTTGTACATCTTAACCTTTCTCTGTTTGTCTTTCCTTCCCTCCCCTCCTCCACTCTCCCCTCCTTGCTTTTAACAGGGTCTCATTATATAGCCCTGGCTGGCCTGAACTTTGCTGTGTAGACCAGCCTGGCCTCACACTTGAGTTCCTCTGCTTTTCCCAAGCAGTGAGAGACCGGGCATGCACCACCATGCCTGGCTTGCCATTTTCTCGTGTGCTAGCATTTTCTGAGTTCAGATGATCTTTATCTGCATTTTTTTGGGCAAGAATCTCTTTAAGGCATTTTTCTATTTTGTAAAGTTTAACTTAGCGCAAACCCAATGATAATACATATGCCGTTTACGATGCAGCATAGACGATGATGTTTGACCATCTTTCTGACTACAGTTATAGAACAAAGGAACCTTCTTGGCCCTGGGATGCTTCCCATCTCCTCTCCCCGGGAGGCTTCATTCGCCATACAAAGCCAGTGACTCCATGTCCTGTGTGCATTAAAATAGTAGTAGGGGCTTAGTGGCAGAGCTATGAGTTATAAACTAATCTCTAAAGGCAGTGATGATGAGGTCTGATAGGGATGGTGGCACATGCATTTAATCCCAGCACTCAGGAGGCAGAGACGGTGGATTTCTATGAGTTTGAGGTCAGCCTGCTCTGCATAGTAAGTTTCAGGACATTCAGGGCTATGTAAGGAGACCCTGCCTCAAAAAAGAAGAATAAGGGACTGGAGAGATGGCTCAGAGGTTAAGAGTATTGACTGCTCTTCCAGAGGTCCTGAGTTCAATTCCCAGCAACCACATGGTGGCTCACAGCCATCTATAATGAGATCTGGTGCCCTCTTCTGATGTACAGGCACACATGCAGGAGGAACATTGTGTACACAATAAATAAACCTTTTAAATAAATAAAGTGAGGATTGCTTAAGTCTGAAGGGAATCTTTTGCACCTATCACTTGCACCTTCTCCACATCTGCCCTCCCCCCGGCCTCCAGATACCTGGCCATCTCAGCCTCCTCCTGCAACTCACCTTTCTAGAAGATTCCTGTAACCCTTCCTCCCGCCTTAATCAGCCTTGTCTCCAGTAACGTGCCTACTACATGTACATCCTGCTGAGGGACCGTACATCATGGAGATTTCTCCTCTCTCCTGTCATCTTTCCAAGTTCCTCTGCTTGCTGAGAGTTTCCTTTTTGTCTTCTTTTGTCTATTGCCTGGCCAAAGCTGGGGCCGTTTGACTTGTTGGCTTCCTTGGCAAAATCTTCTTTGCCTCTCATTTACCCTCCTCAGCTCTACTAGTGAGATCTGTCCGACAAACAGATTTGATTCAGAAGCACCTTCACAACCCCTCCTTTTGCCTCATGCCTGTGCTATAAGGTACAAAAGCTGTTGTCATGGTTACAGCACTGGCGTTCTAACCCAGGGCCTCAAGTGCGTCAGGGGAGGGGATTCTGGCTTTGAACTACACCCTAGCCTCCAAAGTGCAAACTATTCTTATATTTGATTTTTTTTTTTGACACAGGGCTCTCTTTCTCTGTGAAAGACCACCCATTGGCATTAGTGTCTTAAGAGCGCCTCTCCCAGGCTGGAGAGACGGCTCAGTGGTTAAAAGCACTGGCTGCTCTTCCAGAGGTCTGAGTTCAATTCCCAGCACCCACATGGCGGCTCATAACCAGTTACTCTGAAACTCTAGTCCTATAGGACCCAATGCCTTCTTCTGCAGATGTACATGTAGACAAAGCATCCATTCGCATAAAATAAAAAAACTATAAAGAGCTTCTTTCCCACCTGTACTGCCCTCCATGACATGCTCCCTCCCCTTGCAGGGACCAATAGCTTTGATTAGCTCTCTTAATCCTCCCCACGATGGTCCCAGGCCACCAACTACAGCCGGCTACAGAAGCAGGAGAGAGTCAGGCACTGGTCCAAGGTCACACAGCTACTAAGGGAGAGTCAGGCCTCCTGTACCTGAGCCCCAATCCACACCTCTGTGGCACTGACACTGTGCTGCCTGGATTCTGCCATCTGCTTCGCTGGTCTCCCTTCCTCCTAAGGAGTAGGTAAGAGTCCAGGTGAGCTAAACCCCCTTTCCACTCTCCCTGGGGTGGGGGGGAGCTGGTGCCTCCATGGCTCCTTCCTCCCAGACACCATAACGAGGATGACAGGCTCCTCCTCTGGGCCTCCAGTCCCATTGACCTGAAGCTCTCTGCTCGTCCACCTCAAACCTGGCTCAAGGCTTTTCGTGGGGATCTGAACCTTGCTTTCAGTGGACCCAAATCATTGCTCTGGGAGAACCTGCCTGTGTAGCCTGTCCACCGAGGACACTGGCAGAGCGTGCCCCAGAACCTCCACCTGAGCCACCCTCAGCCATTAATAACACCTCGCACTTTGGGGCTTTTTCTCTAGACTGCCTCCCCGCACTTCCTTCCTGTGCTTATTACTCTTTACAACAAGGCTGGGTATTTTTAACCTGAGGTTTCCATCTATCTCTCATCTGTCTGCTGGGGACTGGGCTGAGCGGGGTGCTGGCATGCCGACAGGGCTAGGAGTGTCTGGCCAGTCATCACTGCTGAGACTGGCCTCTGCCCTGACCTCTGAACAGAGCTCTCTCTGGCTTGCTTTTTTTTTTTTTTCCTTTTTTTGTTTCTTTTTGGCTTTTTGAGACAGGATCTCTCTGTAGCTCTTGTAGACCAGGCTGGTCTCAGGCCTAAAACTCACAGAGATCTGCCTGCCTTTGCCTCCCAAGTTCTGGAATTACACCACCGCCCAGCTCTCCCTAGCTTTTGAAATGGCTCTGGGGCAAAGCTTTGGAAACTGCACAGGATACCGGAGAAGTTCACACCGACAGTGCTGGGAAGACTGTCTGTCTGTGCTAGGTAAAGACCAAGGAACACCCGGAACCTCATGCTCAGGCGTCCTTGGATCAGCCACCAGGCTATGTCTCCATCCACTTTCCTGATCTTCACTATGAGCGTGGTCGCCCTTAGGTCTCAAGGACTCGCTCCCCTCTCCCTTCCTCCCTTTGTTCTCCAGTGCTGGGGAGCTGAACCCGGAGCCTTGAGTCTTCTGTGATATAACTCGGAGGGCACCATGCTCCCTCCTGGCCGCTCCCCACATCTGCCTCCATCCTATCTCAGTCCCATCCTGGCACTCCCATCATTTCCTACTGCATCCTCTCTGCCATCCTCACCTGCATGGAGTTCCCCACCCTTCCACACCTGTCTCACTTCTCTGCATCCGGGTGCTTCCCGAAGAAACTTAGTCAAAGTCCAAACAACCACAAAGAAAAGATGACTGGGTGTTCAGAGTGTTGGTGTGTGTGTGTTTCTTCCCACATCCAGTTTTCTTAAAAAACAAAACAACAACTAAACAGATTGATAGCAGAGAGGTTTCTTCCCCCTCCTCCCCCTCCTCCCCCTCCTCCCCCTCCTCCTCCCTCTTCTCCTCTCCCTCCTCCCCCTTTCTTTTTATAACCGACGGTGACTCAGCCCAGGCTGCCAGGCCCACATCTAATGTTCTCCAAGGTAACTGATAGTCATAAGGATCGCCCGGGGCTCTATGGTCTCCTACTTTGTACTCTGAGTCACACTGTAAAGGATTAGATATATGTGCAACCTTGTGTTTATATCTGACGGTAGCTTTTAAAGGTGTATTTATTTATTTTATGTGTATGGCTGTTTCGTCTGCTTCTATGTCTGTGTGCCACGTGCATGAATTCCCACAGAGGCCGGGAGAGAGCAACAGATCCCCTAGGATTGAAGTTACAGAGGACTGTTAGCCAACACGTGGGTGCTGGGACTAGAACCTGAGTCCTCTGGGAGAGCAGCAAGTACTCTTAACTGAGGAGCCAGCTCTCCAGCCCCTCTGGCAGTAGTTTTTATAGTGTTAGTTCCTTTTGAACATTTGCCCTCTGATGTCTGAGGGACTTTTCGGTTAGGCAGCCTATCTGCCCTGTGGGCTGGCAGCATTCAGGACTTGTTGACTACACTGAATATCTGTCTTTCTCATCTTCAGCCTCCACCCCAGCCACACCTCTGTTTCCCACTCTGGTAACTGTCCTCACCACTCCTTCTGGTTCAGCTGCCCCACAGCCCCGTGCAGCAATGCCTGCTGGCCCCACTGAGAGCCAGCTCCACTCGCTGCTCCTTTAGTGGTGGGTTTGGTGAGGGGTTTAATCTGCAAACATTAATCGGGCGTCCCAGGGAACAGAGAGAGCTGTGTGGGGCAGACACTAAGAAAAGCACAAGGAAATATGTCAGTATCACCTCTAGGGCGGCGCATTCTCATGCCTGTCTCCTGGAGAGCAGCTTCACTTAAGTCCAGAGGAGCCACAGCAGAGTGGCGGGCGCTAAGGGGACCTAAGCAGGGTTAATCAGAAAAGCCTTCCCATGAGTAGACTGGAGCTAGACCTTCATTATCAGGAATGCTGGCCAACCTGGGCAAACAGGTGCACGTGGTAGGCAGCCCATCCTGGCAGTGGGACCAAAATTCCTTATTACCTCCACCAGGAAGTTGCCTTCTGAATCCTAAGCTGCTCCTTCCTCTCTGGGTTAACTGGCTCATAAAGACTGGGGGCCAGCTTCACCAAGGAGGAAGTGGACTGGCTTCCTGTTTGTTTGTGACTCTCAGAGCTGCGGGGCCCAGCCACGTACAGCAATCCAACAGAACAATCTGGTCGGAGCCAAGAGTCCTGAGGAGCTCGTCTGCCCACCAGCATACCCTCTGCAGCTGGGCGTCTCAACACTCCATCCCAGAGCAGGGGGTACTCAGAAGAGCAGATCTGGAGCAGCTAAGCCTGCAGATCAGGAAGAAGGCAGCAACTTCCTCAAAAAAGCCAAAGTCACTTAATTCGCAATGCTAAGCCACTGGGAAGCTCAAGGCCCAGAGCGTTGCTGTCATCCTTACCCCAAAGGTCGTTTCCTGGAAGAGACCCTGGGTACAATCTCTTTTTTTTAATTAATTAATTTATTAAAGATTTCTGTCTCTTCCCCGCCACCGCCTCCCATTTCCCTCCCCCTCCCCCAATCAAGTCCCCCTCCCTCGTCAGCCCAAAGAGTAATCAGGGTCCCCTGCCCTGTGGGAAATCCAAGGACCATCCACCTCCATCTTGTTACCTGTGATCAAACCAAGTGTGGGGCATCTCAGGTCTTTTTAAGACCCACACAGCAGGGGGCTGGAGAGATGGCTCAGGGGTTAAGAGCACTGGCTGCTCTTCTTAGAGCACCCAGGTTCAATCCTCAGCACCCACATGGCAGCTCACAGCTGTAACTCTTGTTCCAGGGGATCCACTTCCCACAGACAGACACACTTGCGCACAAAACATTAATGTATAAAAAAATCAAAATAAATAAGTTAAAAACAGGAACCAGACAGCAGCAAGTGTAAGATTTTCTTAGCAACAGTAAAAGCCAACTAGAGACAACAAAAACTAAAAACCCTTCATGAATCCACACGAAAGAAAAGATGACCTGAATTTGATTGCCCAAATCCTACAGTGACAGAACTATTTTGTTTCTTTTGGTCTTGTTTTTGGAGATAGGGTTCCTCTGTGTAAAATCTCTGTCTGTCCTGGAACTCAAGAGATCCGTCTGCCTCTGCCTCCAGAGTGTTGGGATTAAAGGCGTGCGCCACCGCTGCCACCAGCACACTGAATCATCGAAGTTCTCCACACGTGTGCTGTGCGTGCACAAACATTCCCTCCCATACACACACACCAGTGTAATGCCAAAAGCACAGAAAGACTAGCGTGTGCGAGAGTCCTCCTACCATTTCTCTCGGTTCTCCCCGAACCACTTTTTGGTCACTTAAATTTCCTTCTTCCACAAAAAGAAAAAAAAAATTCAGTAGGGCAATACTCTTAGCCTTTGAGAAAGATCATATTTATAGCACCTGATTATCTTCCTCCTTCCAAAAAATGAATATTTAACATGATTCATGTATGCATGTGATGTGTGTGTGTCTGAAATATTACCTGTGGGCCAAGAGAAGATGGTTCATTCTGTTTTCTTTTTTACATTGCTCTGTGTCGTTGACAGTCAGGAGTATTAAGCTGTCGGGATTCTTCTAGACGTGCAGGATGAAGCAGGGTGGGGCTGGGGTCAGTGATTCCCTGAGACTGTGGCAGGGAGGAGGTGGGAAGGACGCTTCGCTCTCAGATCTGAATGCATTAGTCACTTAGTCACGGTGCAGAGGATTCCACATTCTGCTTTGTGGATCCCTTAAGGCAGAAGCAAAAGCCCTCTAACCATTTGGCTCCCTTCCAACCACTCCCTTTTTGTTTCTTCCCCATTTCGCCTCCTTATAGTTTAACTTTTGGCCTGAGCCAGATAATAAAGAAGAGAGATCTGAAGGGGAAAGAAGAAACTCAATATTATAGGACCGTATTTCATCCTCTGGAACATCTAGCCTAGGACTGCCCGTAGTATGTATCCATGACCCTGGCTGGAAGCGTAAATAAACAAGCTCATATACAGCATTCGCCTTTTCAGGTCTATCCATTCATAAAAATACCCATAAGACTTCAGGTCCTTAAGCACTTGACCTATCCGATTTTAAAAAATAATTTAATTTTATGCACATTGGTGTGACGGCGTCAGATTCCCTGGAACTGAGTTACAGACAGATGTGAGCTACCATGTGGGTGCTGGGAATGTTTGGACCCAGGTCCTCTGGAAAGGCAGCCAGTGCCCTTAACCACTGGGCCATTTCCCCAGCCCCAGCCTATTAGTTTAACTGTGGCTCTTCTCCCAAGTGTTTTGGGAAACTGAATGGAAGACTAGTGTCTCAGAAAGAAAATCTGATGTTCCTTTCGTGTCCTATAAATTCATTAACAACTGGATAAACTCCCTCAAACTGACCTCAAGCTACTAAAGCCTAAACATTCAGCACCCGAGAGCCTCACTGGTGTAAGAACGAGCGGGACTAGGGCTGCCCCGGAGGTTCGGTTCTTCCCGGTAGAAACATGGGCGGCACCAGTTTGGCCCGTGGTTGGGACAGTTTGCTTATTTAGAGCCACAGATGCCCAGGGGGTTCTATATCGGGAAGTCATCTACAGAGGGTCACCTCAACCTATTTGCTTATCTTCAGTGTTGGCCAAAACACATGAATCTTTTTCTGAACGTCTTGTTCCTGTCAATCTGCCTGGAAGCCGCGATGGCAATCAGGCTGCTGCCATCTGGTGGAGAAGAGCGGCCATAGCCACGGTGCAGAAGAGCAGCCGGAGCCACGCCTGGCTCCGGTTTGGCGCTATGAGAAGGGTGACTTCTGAGAAGAAACTCTGGGTTTAAAACTTGCCCAGCACAGACCCTTCCCACAAACAACAGCAGCTCTAAGACCTCGGCAGGAGCCAGAAACACTCCGCAGCCATGTCTTGCCGCTTATCTTTCCACAGCACTGTCAAGATGACGAGGTTAGCCAACTTTATGTTGCTGCAACCGAAACACCTGAGAAAAATCAGCTCACGGGGGGAGGGGGGGAATTTACTTGGACTCAGAATTTCTGAGGCGTCAGCCATGGTTAGCTGGTTCCATTGCTTTCAGGCCTGTGATGAAGCAGAAACTCAAACCAGTGAGAGCAAGTGGTGGTGGTGGTGGGGCACTGCTCACTTCATAGCGGTTGGTGGTGAAGAGGAGAGGAGGGGAGAGGAGGGGAAGGGAAGGTAGGAGGAGAGGAGAGCCAGTTACAAGCCCACGCTGACTGACTTCTTCCAATGAGGCCTCACTGCCTAGTTTCCTCTCTCCTAATGTCATTAAATTGTGAATCCATCAATGGACTAACAATGTGTGTGTGAGTGTGGTGTGTGTGTGTGTAGAGTTGTATGCATCAACCAGCCTGTGTGCAGAGACCAAGCCTGGTGTCCTGCTCTAATACTCTGAATTGTCTTAGGATAAGGTGTTTTGCTGAACCTGGAGTTTGCTGTTTATTAGTTGTTTTTTGGCTAGGCTGTGGCCCAGAACCCCAGGATCACTGTGTCTCTATCCAAGTCCACGCTAGAGTTACAGGCACAAATAGTGATACTTGCCTTTTTATAGGGGTGCTGGGGATTTGAACCCAGGCTTTCATGCTTATGTGTAAAACACATCAGCCGCCCCCCCCCCCCCCCATCACACCTTTGGACATTGCACTGGGAACCAAGCCTTCAATTCAGGTGCCTTTTCCATCCAAAGGACGAGAGTCATTTCCTCAGGGATTTCTGCTGCAGCCGCTCTTGTTGTGATTTTATTGTGCGGTACTACAGATGGAAACCCCGGGCCTTGTGCATGCTAAGCAAATGCTCTCTCCTTGAGCTACATCTCCATCCCTCTCCATTTTGTTTTTATTTATTAAAAAACAAGCAAACAAACAAAAAACCAGGGGCTGGAGAGATGGCTCAGTATTTAAGAGCACTGGTTGCTCTTCCAGAGGACAGGGGTTCAATTCCCAGCACCCACATGGCAGCTCACATCTGTCTGTAACTCCAGTTCCAGGGTACCTGACACCCTCACCCAGACACATGCAGGCAAAACACCAATGCACATAAAATAAAAATAAATCATAAAGGGTAAACACATATCTAAAAAAACAAACAAACCCAGGATGAAGAATTTGTCAAACTGACCAGCGATCTCCCAAGAGCCAGAATTCAACCCCAAAGCTCTCCAGTTCTAAAACTTTCCCTCTACTTGGAATTGCCTTCTAGAGTGAGAAACAGGGAAGCTCCACCCAGTGGCCATCTTCATCCTGGCAGGAGGCACTGCCGCAGGTCACTGGCATGAGGGGCTTCAAACGAGAAGATTCTGCTCTGGGTCCTGCCCGGTCTAGTCTAGCTGGTGACAAAAGCGTGTTTACGAGAGACAGGAAAGATCATGGTAGCCCCTGTGAGTGCAAAGGAAGGAGTTCCAAGCCAGGCAGCCCCAGACACTGAAACAGCTGAGAGCCAAGTGACAGGCTGGGAACAGCACCAGACAGCGTGCAGACAGCTGGACTTCTCTGGTGACTCTGCTACCCGGATCCTGTGGGATGTCGGGCAAGGCTCCTGGCCCAGCACACCTAAAGGAAGGAGGGTTCCCAAGGAGCTAACAACTCCCTGCTCAGTTCCATGCTGTCTAGGATGTCCCTGGAGTCCTGGAGGAAAAGATGTGTCAAAGAAGACCTTGACGAAGGTAGAGGCAGTGGTGGCTCAGGGTAAGGGGAAAATCCCCCAAATTGCAAAAGATCGTTTGGCACAACCTCCCATAAAGAGCATTTGCAAGTTCTCTTTGGGTCTCTGACTGTCTCAGAGGGACATAACCTTAGCTAGAGGCTGGAGCTACCGAACCCTGACTTTTGGGGTTCAGGGGGCTCATCTCTGCCCTTGTCTCCATCCTGGGCTGTGTCTTCTTGCATTGTCAGGTGGTCCAGCAGCAAGCAATTCCCAGAGGACAAAGCTGTGGAAGTAAAGGCATTCGACCCACATCTAGAGCTCCTCAGACCCACTGGAGACTATGTGGTTCCCCTTCTTTCCTAATCCCTGTTTGCTCCCCCATCCTCCTTCCAGGGCCTTGGGGATGTGTACAAGCCAGTGAACAGCAGACAGTGTGGGTCTGTACGTCAGAGTCTCGGTGTAAGTCCTCCTCAGGTCATTGCAGCCTTGGACACAATCAAGGACCCTGGTGACAACACACTGTACCTAACAACTCCTCCTGGGACCTGAGACCTCCAGATTCCGGAGCTCTTCCCAAGTCAGGGGTCAGCCATGCTTTCTAGAAAGGGAGAGACGGTATTTCAGGCTTTGTGGGCCACACGGCTTTGCTGCAACCCTGCAATGCTGCATGCAGACGGAGCACTTAGGAGCATGGATATCTGTGCCCCAGACGAACTCAGCTGTGGACATTAAGCCTGGACATTTTCATGTATCACAAAATATTCTCCTTTGATTCCCCCCTCCAACCCTTCAAACATGTGGAAACAGCTCCTAGCTCGTGAGCTGTATGAAAACAAGCAGTTACCGTTAACTGGCTCGCAGGTGACTTACAGCTCGTGCAGCCCATCTTAGAGGGGCCCAGCCCCTCACAGCTCATGGCTTCTCCTGCCAGGCAGTTTTTCTCATCTCCCAGGAGGATGACAGCCTTATGCTCCCCCCACAGTAGCCCTGCCATTCTGGCTTCACCTGCTCTTCGGCGGTCGCTGGACTAGAAGGGACTGTAGAGAAACTGCCTCTCCTCCACCTACTCCAGCGTCAAATACGAGGCATTCTCTTCTGGCTACAAACAAGGCCCAGTATATTTCCACCCATTCTCTCTGCCAGTTCTGTTCATCTGGGCTTTACCAAGGTACCTAAGCCTCTACCAGCTGGGGCAAGTCTCATCGCTCCTTTCCCACTGGATTCTCAATCCTGGTGTTGCCAGAGTTCCGGGGCTCTTCTTTATAAAGGGAGACGTCATATATGAGAAAGGCTTCAAGGAGGCCAGCCAGAGGGGAAGTTCTAGGGAAGAGGGGTTGTAAGCTGGGCTGGAGGCAGGGCGAGGATAGGGATCAAAGAGGAATGGCAGAGAGGTGGACAGGTGAGTGGGCTGCTGGCAGGTGACCATAGAGGGTCAGTCTCTGCTCACGGGGCTACCATATGGAGGGAGGGACAATTCTCAGGAACGGAAGGGTGCTGTGAGCAGGTATCCTTCCTGACACGGAGAACACCATGCAGAACGGCTTGATGTAAACTCAGTGTGCTTGGTGCACGGTCAGGTCCTTCCAGCACTTGGGAGGTAGATGTCAGAAGGACGACGAGCTGCTGGTGAGTTTGAGGCCAGCCTGGGATACATGCGACCAACCCCAAGCAAGAGCCTGTAGCATGAATTCTAATCAGTCTAATAATAAAAACTCAGCTACTGGGGGAGGGGATGGAAGCAGCAGAGCAGCAGCCACCAGAGTTCTTACCTCTACCAATGCTCAGACAAAGGAGCCATCCTGCCCTGCAGATCCTCAGGCGGCACCTCAGACTGAATCCTCAGACTGCCTCCGAGCTCCTGTCTCCTCCCACCTTATATTCCTCTCTTAGTCCAGCCATATCCCTCCTGTCTCCACCTCCCTAGTGCTGGGATTAAAGGCCTGGGATCCCAAGTGCTGGGACCACCTTTGTGTGGCCTTGAGGTCTGTCTGCCCCTATCTCCAGAGTGCTGGAATTAAAGGTGTGTGCCACCACTGCCTGGCCTCTATGGCTAACTAGTGGCTAGCTCCACGCTATGATCTTCAGGTGAGCTTTATTTGTTATAGCACAAACGAAGTATCACAAGAGCCTTAGCTCCCAGCTCTTCCTTCTAACTCAGCCCCATGAGCTCTGTTCCTTTTTCTATTCACTTGACAAACATCAATTCCCATAAGGACCAGTCACTCCCAGGGCAGAAAGAGGAACAGTACCCTGGGCCAGTGAATGGTAGCGGAGAGAATACGCATCTGCATGAACACAAACATGCATGAAGAACTCCACTCCAGGCTGGAATGCTGAGGGCCAGGGAGAGGCAGGGGACCATTGGCAAAAATGTTGTTGAGGAGAAGCAACTGAACAAAGACATGTTGGGGTAGGACAGGCTGTCCAACATGGGGTGACTGTGAGAAGAGGTGCAACATGGTATGGGGGTGGCAGACAATGGTGAGGACCAGTGTGTTTTCCGGGGAGGGGCTGTTGACAAGTGAGCCGTGTCCCACAGCCTCCTATGACCTTCTTACCCAGGTTACTTCCTATTGGAGATAGTGGCTTTACCCCAAATTAGTGACAGATGGCAAAGGTCAGAGGGAGGTCCTAACTGCGTTGCTCCCTTGCTACTGCTGGGAGGCCCTACTAGAACTGGGCACGGTGGCATGGCTTGTGTGTAACCCTAGAACTCAGGGTAGAGGCAGAAGGATCCGAAGATCCAGGCTAGTCTGTGCTACACGAAAGCCTGCCTTCAAATAAACAAATCAATAAATAAAGTTTAAAAATAACGAATAATGGGCTGGAGAGATGGCTCAGTGGTTAAAAGAGCATTGCCTGCTCTTTCAAAGGTCCTGAGTTCAATTCCCAGCAACCACATGGTGGCTCACAACCATCTGTAATGAGATCTGTGCCCTCTTCTGGCCTGCAGGAAGAGTACTGAGAATACTGTATACATAATAAATAAATTAAATAAATAAATAAATATTAAAAAAAGAAAAAAATAACGAATAATGTCATTTGCTAATCAATATCTATCTGAAAGTCTCTCTCTCTCTCTCTCTCTCTTTTAACAGAAACCCACACAGGAATGGCTACCCCCTCACCATGAATCTGTCAAATTCTCAGAAGTGAGAAAAATGGCAAGCCCTTAAGGTTTTCATTCCCTTCCCTGTCCAGGGTCCACTGTCTGAGCATGCAAGCCTTTGAGCCTGAACAACGAAACTATTCATCTTCCATGGAGCCAACAGGGAGGAAGCCACTTCCTGTTCTCTCCCTTTCCTGGCCAGGCCAGGACATGGCTTTCCATCCCAGGCTGGGAGAATGGCGTTGATAAAGGCCCATTGTGACAGTCTCACAAACCCAGAGGCCATCAAGGGGCTAAGAAGCCACTTAACAGCTCTTGAACATTTGTGGAAAGAATCACTCTGCGGAAGTGGAGGCAGAGAGAGGCCCCAAAGTTGCCACTGGGAAGCACCTCTGCCACCCACGATAGGGAAGCTGACAGCAAAGCCAGTAGGGGACCAGCCTGCCTGCCACATCACAGGCTGACCTGAGGCAGAAGGGACCCAGGCACTACCAACAGGCAACTTTACAACTCAGGGCTCCCGGACACCTGGAGATGAAACCCAATCTCCTGTCAAATGCAGGAAACACAAGGGTCCTTGAAAGGGCCTGAGGGAGAGGAGCCTCCTGCCTCCTCCTCCCAAGGGTGTCCAAAGTAATAAATGGCAGGAAAAGAGGAAGGCCGTGGCGTGGATGCTGGTCTGGAACTTATTAGGAATCAGGCTTTTTGCTGCAGTCTTCAGTGTGCCTGAGTCAGGCACCTCATCATTCGCAGGCCTCCCAGTCTCTCACAAGCAAATGGCCAGGCAAGAGGGGATAGGAGGTCTGGGACCGCAAGGGACACCCAGGTGAGCGGCGAGATGGAAACTTTAGGGTCAGGCTTGAGGGCCAGGAACCCCTAACATCTGTGTTCCTTGGGAGGTAAGAGACCAGATTCTGCATAGGCCTAGGGAAGGGTGTATGAAGAGTAGTGTTGGGAGATTCCATCCTTTAGCTCCACCCCAAATCTGTCCAACTGTTCAGCCTGGTCCGGTGGGAGAGGAATTGGAGGGTCCAGGTCAGACAGGAACTTGAGTCTTCCTAAGGGCCCGTCTGTAAGGCCAGGAGGTAGAAGGGAAGGGGTTCCCACCTTGTTCCTAGAAACACCAGGCGGGTGGTTGGTAGTGTTCACCTCTCGGTCCTACATCAGCTCTCTCTCTCCACGACCTGAATGCTTGCATTTGGTAACCTCGGATGTCAAGGCACTGCCAATCCCACGAGTGAAAGTGAAGCAAAATAACCCACTGCTTCAAGCCACCTGATGTCTAGATGTGGGCGTGGCTGTGGGCATCTGATACCAACTGCATCCATCCTGGGGAGCAGCGTCCAGAGTTGTGGGCAGAGCAACCCTGTTTGCAGTAATACTAAAATACAGAAGACAATTAACCTCTTGCCCCTGTCTCACCTCCTACAAATTCATTTCATGACAAACTCACCCGAGGTTTGGTAGCAAGGCTCGCTTCAGAATGGGGTGGGACCCACCACACACCACTAGGCATTTTCTCAAACCAAAGCATTTTCTGTCTTGCTCGATATTCCTTCCCATCTGGTGATACAAACGTGCACACGCAAGCAACTGTTGGGACACTCTGTTCTGATCCTCTCGCTCGCTCGCACAAATTGAAAACAAACCCCGAAGGCAGCTGGAAGGTCTGGGTGTCATTTATTGACAGCAGCTTACATTGTGTTTTCTTCCCTTGATTGCTTCCTTCGGAGCACTGGCCCCGCAGCCCTTGGGAAGGAAGGGCAATCTTTTAGAGGGAGCAGGAAGGCAGATGCACATGTCCTTGGCAGGTGTGCTCAGCCCCGCAGGATGCAATCCTTCAAGCTGCAATCCCATTGGGCATTGGAGAGGACCAATGTGGGGAGTGGAAAGGAAGTCTTCAGCAGGACTCACATCTCAGTCCAGGCCTCTTGTGCTACTCCAAGTCCATCCCGGTGTTAGGGCTCTGACGGAGGCAGCACAACTAGGCCCACCCACCTTGCTGGGCGGATTCCTCGCTCCATGCCCTGTTCGCACACACCTGCTTCCACTAGTCCCAGTCAGAGGGAATGGGCCTTACGGTTAAGATAGACCACTTCCTCTGGCCTTCCCCAGCTGTGTCCGTGCAGGTTCAAACGGCTGGAAAAACTGAGGGCTTGCCTTTCTGGTTCAACTGTGTGTGCCACCTCCTCAGATCTTCAATATACGACCGGATGGAGGCTATAGGTCTACCCAGGCCACCAGCTGTGCGCCTATCCATCACACACTGCCCTGCCTGTCTTCTGCCAACTGTCAGCGCCTGCGGTGGGAGGCCGGCAGGCTCCAAAGGCGCAAAGCCGGTCTGCATAAGCGCTTGGCAACTCTGTATATGAAAGTGGATAAAAAAGCGGAACAACAAAAGTTTCATTTGGTAATTACAGATCTGAAGTGATTCTGCTTTTATTTCCTTCACGTTAAGCCAATCATGGAATTTCACAGTGATTTCTGGGGTGGGGCAGAAGGAAAGTGTGTTCAGAATGATGAAGGCCACGGCCTGGTTGGCCTGAGAAGGCACAAGCAGGGGGCCTCACTGGGGAAGCTGGAGGAGTACCGACTGCCCCGCTGGCAGGTAGGTGATGTTCCGAGAGCGAGAGAGCTGATAAGCAATGTCCTCAGCTGCTTCCAGCTTCCGCAGCTCAATCAGGCCATCGCCTGCCGTGGCCAGGGAGTTGGCGATCAGCTCGGCTGCCTTGGAGTCGCCCTCAGCAGAGATGATGGCTGCCTTCTTCTGCTGCTCAGCCTGTAAGAGAGGGGTAGAGAGCCCGGGATTACAGGATAGCATTGTGTGTCAGGCACCCTCAGAGTCCTCAAGGCACTCTGGAAGAATCCTTCCCTCGTGATGGAGTCAATACTGTCCACCCAGCCCTTCTCTTTCCCTTCAGGCCCACTTGTCATTGTAGGACACACTTCGCTTAGCTGTACAGACGTGGTCACTCCTACTTTGATGCAAAGCCATGGAAAATAGAAAAGGGAAGTTGGAATCAATCCTCAGGCCCATCTTTCCCTCCGATGCCAGGTCAAAATGACTTCCACAACCAGAACAACCAGGTGTAGTGACTAACTGTAATCTAACAGCGCTAAGGTGGTAGGGACAGACTGGAGGACCAAGGTTGAGTTCAGCCTGCTTTACATAGGCCAGGGTTGCAGAAAAAAAACCAAAACCAAAACCACTCTAGCAGAGTTGGGCTGAGGTGCAGCACTCTCCCAGCCTATGCAAAGCCTGGGGTTGACCCCTAGGGCTGCAAATGAACTAAGCACCCAAAAGAGCTCCACAGCACAGTGTGCTCCCGTGAGTCACCTTGAAGTCGCCTGTGGAAAACACTGACTTCTCAACCGGCACCCAAAGATGACCTTGGCTCACTGTACCAATACCAACAGAATGACATCTATCAGGATATATGACTTTCAGATGTGGGAGGGGAATTTGTCCTTAAGACACCGATATCAACAGTCTTCCCTCCTGTCCTCCGTATTGGCGCTGGACAGAATCCAGCACACGCTAGTGAAGCACCCTTCACCAAGCTAACACCCAATTCAAAATGTTAAGCTAACTGTTCAACAAATGTTTCCTATGCATCCAACATCACCAGGTGGTGCTACACCTGACAGGCTCTGGAACCACAGTAGACACAAAGTAAAGCACATTCCTGCCCACTCAGAGTTTACGCTTCCTACAACTGAGTCCCTCTTCTAGAGTTTAAGAATTAAACATCCTTAGATTAGGAAAACTAGCAGTGGGGAGAGACAGGGAGCAAACAGCCTTTGCATACACCAGGAAGAACAGGATACTGGGATACTGCGCAAACACATTGTGTTCTACTCCTCTCTCAAACATCTGGATGGATTCAGCCACAGAACCCCCCCAGGAACCGATAGCACATCTGGCATGTTTGATCTTCTCTGCTGTCAGTTTCACTATGTAACCACGGTGTAAAAGTAATTCCTCAATGAAACTGCAAAGAGTCCAGGAGTAACATTTTTTATGTGTAGGAGAGGGTTTTGATCTTGGGCGAACAGGAAAAGAGTGACCCTTCCGTGATTTAGAAGCATAACCCCATATCCCTGATGGCCTTCAAAGCCTCTGGAACTGATTGTGGGAGTAAGGTTCCTCAACCTTCTTCTGGTTATCCAGACAGATGACAGATGACGAATTTCTAGGCCACCCAGCAGATGGGGAAGCCGAGCACAGGAGATGGGGAAAACTGCTCCCGCCATCTGGTTGAACGCTCACCTTTTCCACCACAAATCTGGCCCTCTCCGCTTCCTGCTGAGCCACCTGTTTGGCTTCCACTGCTTCTGTGAACTCCTTCCCGAAGGTCAGATGTGTCTATGGGGAGAAAGTGAGTACAAGCTGAAGCAGTAATTGCTTAGACAGCATTGCTCGGAGGCCTCCCTGGCCACTCGAAGAAAGAGGCCAGGAATGGCTCTAGCAGCAGCTGGAGGCACAGGGAGACGCTCTTCCATCTTGATCCCTCATTCACACCTCTGTATTCTTAGCTGCTCAAATTGTGCCCTCACAGAATTTTGTCACAGTCACTGTGGGCACCTGGGGCTTTTGATGGGGTCCATGGACACCAGAAGGATCTACTCAATCAATCACTTCCCTAGAGGAGACTTGTGGGTTCCAAGACCCCCATGAATGACTATTGCACTTCCAACATCTTTTGATGCCCTGTTCCAAGACTTGGGTGGGGGGAAGCAGATGGAAAACTGAGCCCCTGAGAGCACAGGCTCCAGCTGGTTCCCAGGGACACGAGAGCCTGATGCTCTCTGCTTATGGATTAACCAGTCCACTTCCTTCTCACAGCACGTCCACTCCTCGACAGGAAGACAGAACGGTGGTGTGCAAATCATGGCAACCCCAACACACTAGGTCTGGTAAAGGTTTTAAAGGAAGAGCAGGTAAAGCCATTGGCCAGGGTGAGAGCTTAGGTCAGACAATCTACAGACCTTCTTCATCACATAAATAGCTGGGACATTTGGCTGACGTGACTGTCTCTAAAGACAGTACAGAACAGGACCAGAACTCGATGCTCCTAAGGGCTAGCCTAGAGCAAGACACTGTACCCAACTTTCTATTGAAAAAGAAGGCACAGGGGCTGGAGAGACTGCATCAGGAGCGTGTGCTGCTCTTGTAGAGGACCCAGGTTTGTTAGCACCCACACGGTGACTCACAACATCTGTAACTCCAGCTATGGGGCATTTGATGCATATTGTAGTACACCTACATACATGCAGATGAAACACAAACACAGTAAAAGATAAATAAATCTAGGGGGGAAACCCGAAAAAGGGCACAAAATGAAGAAAGGCATTGGTTTAGATACCTGATGCAGTTTGCTTCACTTCCTCCTCCACTCCCAAGCTCTGCTTTTTAAAATACAAGTACCCTCAAAGTTTAGTAGAGAAAATCCCGGCCCCATAGCTTTCAGAATTTTTCTCACTACACCCTTAAGTCTTTTGGTTTGTTTCTGGTTCTTCGCTTTTTTTTTTTTTTTTTGACAGACCCTTTCTCTGTAGCCCAGGTGGGCTAGAACTCATGGCAAGACAGGGTTGGGATTACAGGCATGGGCCAATTTTCCCAACTAAGTCTTATACTGCAGCCGCTCAACTCTGACTGATATTCTTCCGTGCTCTTGTTCAAACCCTGGATATGGAAATACGATCCTAAGAACTGAAAAGCTAAATGTGTAATTAAAGAATAAAATTTCTCTCTGAGAGGGCCAGTTGAGGGCAGCAAATTCCCCAGGAAATCTAATTTTCTCCTCGCACCTCTTAGCAGTGGTTTCTTGTGGTCAGCCCACATTTCCCCAGGATGGAGTATGTGGTCAGAGTCTAGAAAGATGCCAAGTTTCTCTTAGGTTTTTACTCCATGCGATCTCACAGCCAAGGTCGTGTTAACAGTGGCAGAGCGTGGGGTACAGTGGGCAGAGCCCAAGGCTGCAGCCTGGCAGGTTGCCAGTAGAGGGAGCCACATGCCTTCTCTTCGGAGAGAGAAGAGAGGCCATGCCTGGGGGGAGCAGAGCTTGTCCAGGGAACGGCTGTTTGAACAGCTGCACAGATGCTGAAGGGAAGCCCAGCCTTTCCCAGGCCAGCCACAGAACGGGAAGCACTCTGCCTTGCTACACGAACAAATCACTCCAAGACTGTTCCCAGAGATTCTAGAAACACAACCCCTTCCCTCACCTCGGTCTGAAACACTATACTGCCCATATTGCTTCCTGTCCAAGTTACAACACCCAACATCACATTAATCCAGAGAATATAAAGTCTCAAGAGGTCAGCATATACCTCAGAGGGGTCTCCTGCCCCTTGAAACGAGGCCTGGGGGACAGCCACTCACTTGCACTCCGTCACCTTTCATTAGGGGTTCCCAGGCCCCCTTAACTAAGCTCTGGATCCTCAGTGTTGAGGAATCCTGGAGCCAGGCTGGGTCTTCTGTAGAGAGGAAGACTCAGCCTCTCCCAGACCTGTCAATCTTTTCCTGTGCCCGATGAGGCCATCAGGAATCACTTTCTAGGGAGCCTGGGAAACAGTTCAGAGGTTAGAGACCATCCAGGGCTATCAGACGTTATAAGAAAGCGTGTGTGGCAGATGGAGCATAAAGAATGCTCAATGGAAAACAGACCCAAGGCAATGGCCTCCGGCACCTGTAGGTTTTCACACCCCACAACCAGTTAAGTGGACATCAGACCTAACCCTGTGTGCCCAGAAACAAAGCCTGTCACCTAGGCAAAAGAAGCCCCTCCCCCAGTCTCCCCAAGGATCTTACCAAGGACACATCATCCAGAATGAGCCCAAATGTTGCTGCTCTCTCTGTGAGGTCATCGCTCACCTGCCGGGAGACCAGCTCTCGCTGGGTGATCAATTCTCCGGCATCAAAGCGAGCCTGTCCCCAAGGGAATACAAACAGAGCACAGGTCAGGTTACCAGGAAGGAGAAGACAGCTGCGCCCACCCACCGCCACCTGGCCAGCTCTCGGCTGTGCTCTGGGCATGGGGAGAGGGTCCTGTTCACTCACCACCACCGACTTGAGGATCTCTGTAGTGATGGAAGGCAGCACCCGCTCATCATAGTCCTCGCCGATGCTGGTGTAGATACGAGGGAGCTGGCTGGCCACCGGCCGGAAGAGGATACGTAGTGTGATGTTGACGTTCTGCAAATCTTAGAGTGGGGAACGCATGGGAGTTAAACACAAAACCACAGGTGACTTCCCTATGCCCTTCCTACCCTAAGTCCACTCCAAACCATACACAGAATGTCGGTTAGAGCAGAGAGGAGAGGGGCGGCTCCGTCTGTTCTGCAGCAGAGAGCCCAGAAGAGCACTTGGCACCGCAGACTCAGGAACTGCGGATGGGGATGACCGGCTTCAGTACGCCCTGAGTGCCCTCTGATGAGAGCAGTTCACACGGAGTGACTGAAGAGTGTTTGGGACTGTGAACACCTTAAGACAAAACACAAGCTAACACCCAAAATTTTAGAGTGAGCCTTTCCAAGGGCTGGTGTGTGCGCTCAAGTCAGGCCTCAGGCCTGGGAGACTTGGACCTGGGACCAACATCCGGAGCCCACTGACCTGGGCCGAGGTACCACTCTGACAATTACTAATGGTGCAGCCCAATGACGCCTTAGCCAAACTGAGAGTACTAGTCTGTGAGAACGGGGAGAAAGCACAAACGGTGGGGGAAACCGGAGGGGAAATCAGTGGGAAGAACACCTTCACATATACAGCAGACCAAGGCTAGGGGACCACACTCAGCCAGGGCCCACCTCCTGCCACCTGAGAGAAGGGGGCAGATCACACAACAGTGCACCGATGTGCAAGGAATTCTGATAAAGTCTAAACAAAGGCAGTGGAGCTCCTGGCAGGGTGAATTCAAAAGGCTCACCATCCACACACCCAGGGAGACAGCCCCTACTGCTCCCTGGCAGGTCAGGCCTGGGCGGAGCTAAAACATAGCCACACTGCATAAGTAACCAGCACCAAGGGCCACCCACGAATAGAGTCCTGATCCAGCTACTGAGAGGGTGGGAAATTCACAAATACACACAGCCTGACCTCGGGAACCGCCCGTCCGATTTTAACAAGTGCAGGTACACACTGCACCCTTAGCACATCCGTGCAACAACACAGAAGGGGTCCAAAGGCGGAATTTAGGAGGATTTTAAATCGAACCTAGTCTTCCCCATTACCCCACCTCATTTCACTTTGCCGTGGGTGAGCCAGACCCAGCACACTGCAAAGGAGCAGGGCAGACTCCCCCTCCTCTCTCCTCTGCCCTAACTTCTCACTCTTCAGGTTCTCCAGCCAAGAGTCAGTACAGGGAGACCGGCAGCTCTGTGCTCCACGCACCCTTGGCCATCTTACGATTCCAGCTGCTTATTTTCACACCTGCCTCGAGGACCGAAGTCCCAATAGTTCTCTTTTTAGTCACCCCTGAACTCCAGCCTTCAAGCCAGCACCAAGCTTGGCACAGCACTAGAAGCAAGCATCTGCTGGGAACAGCCCTGAGGGCACCCAGTGCTCAGCGCACCCAGCCCACAGGATCCTTCTTCCCAAGAGTGTGATTTGCTGCCTGCGCCGTGACTGGGAGGGGAACAGTAAGGGCGCACCACCATTTCAGGCTCTCACTAGATATCCAGTGGGTATCTCAGCGCAGGGCTGCGTGGACCGACCAGTGAGAGAGCAATCGGAGGTCTGTCCTGCTGGAGCAGACACCGTGGAAAGCAAGGCAAAGGGAAAGTCGTCAGTCACAGGGGTTTGGACAGTCACTCTGGGGAGCAAGAGCTGATGGGAAGGGTCAACCGCGGCAGGAAAACACAGGCGCCAAAAGCTGATGGGAAAGGGTCAACCACAGCAGAAAAAAAAATCAGATTTCCTTAAAGTTAGAAAAGCATGTAAATATTTTTCCTAAGATTTATTTTACTTTATGAGTATGATGTTTTATCTGCATGTGCATGTAAGTATGGACACCACGTGCATGCTTGTTGGCTCCCCTGGAACTGGGGTCACCATATGGGTGCTGGGAATTGAACCCAGGCTCTCTGTAAGAACAACAAGTGCTCCTAACCACTGAGCCACATCTCCAGTCCCCAGTATCAAACTCTTAGGTTAACCCTTTGTATGTGTCTCTGAATTTATCCTGTTGCCTGTGTTTACCTTAAATATATATTTCGGTCTACAAATCCACACACACCTCTCCAGGATGATCACATTACGAGTTCTCTACAATCATTTTTTAATTAATTTTTTTATTTACTTATTTTACGTGCGTGCGTGTGTGTGTGTGTGTGTGTGTGTGTGTGTGTGCAACACAGCACACACGCGGAGTCAGAAGACAGCTTGCAGGACTCAGTTCACACAGTACACACATGGAGGTCAGAAGACAGCTCGCAGGACTCAGTTCTCTACTTCCACAGCGTGGTTTTTGGAGATCAAATGCAGGCTTGGTGCCAGGAGCTTTTACTCGCTGACTCAATTCACCAGCCTGGAGCTCTTTTTTTTATTTTTTTGGTTTTTCGAGACAGGGTTTCTCTGTGGTTTTGGAGCCTGTCCTGGAACTAGCTCTTGTAGACCAGGCTGGTCTCGAACTCACAGAGATCCACCTGCCTCTGCCTCCCAAGTGCTGGGATTAAAGGCGTGCGCCACCACCGCCCAGCTTGGAACTCTTTTTTTTTTTTTTTAAAGCTAACCTTTAACATTTATTTATTTACCTATTATGTGTACGGGGGTATGGGCATATGCCAGGGTGTGTGTGAAGAGGTCAAAGGACAAATGGCAGGAATCAGTTCTCTTCTCTTACATATCGGACCTGGGAATTGAACTCAGGTTGTCAGGCTTAGCAGTGAGCATCTCTCTAGACCTTAAATTAACCTTTCAAGTTAGCATTCAGAGTAACAGATTTTATTATGGCATTTCCTTTCCTTCTGTTTCTTCTGAAACAGGAACTCAAATATCAGAACTTAGCCATAGATGACCTGAACTTCTGATCCTTCGCTACGGAGTGCTGGGGTTACAGGCAAGCACCACTACCCCGTTTATGTAGCGCTGGACTGAATCCAGGGACTCAAGCACGCTAGGCCAGCATTCTACCAACTGAGCTCTACCCCAGACACACATCATGGTACTTCCATACGTGAATCATTATACTTTGGTGTGCTCTCTTCCAATGCCCCAAGTACTCCTGCCTGCTCCCATACTAGAAATTCTTTTTTAAGACAGGATCTCTCTACATAGCCTTGCCTGACTTAGAACTCACTCTGTAGACCAGGCTGGCCTAAAGTCAGAGATCCAGCTGCCTCTGCCTCCTGAGTGCTAAGATTAAAGGCGTGAACCACTATGCCTGGTCTCCCCACACAAGAAATTTCTTCGTTTCATTTTTTTGTTTGATTTTTAGAGAGAGGGTTTCTCTGTATAGCCTTGGCTATCCTGAAACTCAGAGATTTAGCGGCCTCTGCCTCCCCAGTGCTGGGATCAAAGTTGTGCGCCACTGCGCCTGGCACAGATATTCTTAACCCCTTGCATCCGGGTAACCCACCGATGTTTCTGGAACGAACAGAACGGCACAGCACACCTCCACATCTCCTCTATCAGCTACACGCAAGACTCACCTTTGCTACCAGTGATGACTGGTACGTTCCGTGGTCGCGAGCGGCAGTCAAAGATAATTGGTTTCTGTACCCAAGGGATGAGAAAGTGAGTCCCTTCCCCTACCACGACATCCTGTACTCCACGGAATCGGTCAAAGATGACAGCTCTGTGTCCAGCATCCACTAGGAAGAAATAATGACAGGTCAGAAAAACCCTGTCACTCTAGCAGGAAGGATTCTACCTTTGCAAGATCCTTGCTTCTTTAAAATTTGCAAAACTTCTTTATTTTTGTGTATGTGTGCATGCCATGATGCTCACGTCGAGGTCAGAGGACAAACAACTGCAGTGGTCAGTGCTCTCCTTCCACCAAGTGGGGCCTGATAACCTGAGTTTTCAGACTTGGCGGCAAGTGTCTAGCCACTGAGACATCTTGCCAATCCTTTTTTTTGGGGGAGGGGGTCACATGCACGTCATGACACATGCGTGGTCGTCAGAAGACAGTTTTGTGGAGCCTGTCTGGTTCTTCTGTCTTTCTTAGCACAGGCTCCAGGGATAAAAGTCCCTCGGGTCCCTCAGGTGCTGTGTACGCTTTCCCCCACTAAGTCATCTCAGTGCCCCTTTCTCCCTCTGAATTAACATCTGAATCACTTAGAGACCTGTCTCTTTCTCTCGTTTATTACGTTTCCTTCCGCGCTGTCCTCTTGAGCAATCACTTTCTGCCCTGTAGGTCTCCCCAGGTACTCCGAGGCTGCTCCTTAGCACCCCTTCCCCTTTAAAGAACTGGCCACTGAGTGTCTGATTAACCAATCCTACCCCACCCCCAACTCCCACCAGCACAATGCCGGGAACTGCCTCCCTAGAGTTCTATAACTCAAGAGATTCTTACTAGATGGCATGCATATATGAGCTCCAATTTAATCAGCTGTTCCCAGAAGCAGGGTCCTCACTATGGGAATCCTGAAATGTAGATGTTCCCACTGTTTTGACCTTTCTTTTGGAGATAAGGTCTCAAGATAAAGCTCAGATCAGCCTGGAACTCCCAATTCTGTCTCACCCCTCCCTGCCAGTGCTGGCAGCGTAAGGGGGGGGGTAAGGGGGGGGTGTCAGCTCCGTGGGATTTTTTGTTTGTTTTTTTCAAGATAGGCGCACTAAGTAGCTCTGGCTGTCCTGGAACTCACTATGTAGAACAAGCTGGTCTCAAACTCAGTCAGAGATCTACCTGCCTCTGCCTCCAGAGTGCTGGGATTAAAGGTGTGCACCACTATGGCTAGCTTGCCCAGAATCTAATAGCTGTCCCGTGGACTCAGCGTGAAATTTAAAAATGGTCCATTGTACAGGTGAAGCTACATGAGGTGGGCCACACGAGCCCCAGATCTCTCTCTCGCCCTCCCTCTCCTCTTTGACTTTTTGAGACAGGGTCTCACTGTGTAACCAGGTGGGTGTGGAACTCAAGACCCTCATCACACCTCAGCCTTACAAGAAGTGGGGTTACAGGAGTAATACCAGACCCTGAAGTAGCTACTTTCTCTCTTTTCCTATTCGAATTGAGAATTGGTCTAAAAACTTTCACTCTGAAAGTAATACTTATCAAAAAGTCATAGAGTCAGGAGTGAGAGGTTCAGGAGTCCAAAGCCAAACTGGGCTACAGGAGACACTGTCTTAAAAAACAAACCAGCAGGATGCAGCTCTGAGCTGCTCAAAGCCACTGCATTTGAGCTGGGTATAGAGGTGCACACCTTTAATTCTAGGGCTCAGAGGGCAGAGACATGTGGATCTCTGTGAGTTCTAGACCACCCTGATCTACATAGTGTCCTAGGACAGCCAGAGCTACACGGCGAAGATTCTCTCTCTCTCAAAAAAAAAAAACAAAAAAAAAAAAACAAAAAAAAAAAACCCCACCAAACAAAAGCCATACAGGAAGTGTATGAAATCTGCTGCCGTTCTGAAAGAATATCAAAGTTGGAGGGAACCCTAAGAGGAAAACTAGTTAGTCCCACCGTCTGACCAACATGAAAGCAGTGGACCAGGAGGAGGGGCTTGCCTATAAGGCCATCTAATACGGTCAAAGGAAACCCAGCTCCAGCCCTGGGGCACTATGAAATGCCCGGCAGTGCATCCCAGAAATTATTTTCTTTGCAACTAGCTGAGCAAAACCTTTCTCAGGACACGGTCTCTCAAACTGAGAGATTTTGTCAAGTTATTTCACCCACGTGCAGAAGAGAACCAATGAGATCCTGCTGCTTTGCAGAGGCATCTGGGTAATAGACATCCCTTCAGACTGCAAATCACTGAAAACATCAACCAGCAACCGGACAGAAGGGGTCATCTTAGACAAAGGTTCTCAGTCATCAGCCCCCAACCTGTGGGCCTTGAGCCCTTTCAGGAGGTCAAACGACCTTTCCACAGGGGTCACCTAAAACCACTGGAAAACAGATATTTACATATTCTGTTACATATCAAATGTAAATAAAGGTGACACTATTAAGTAGTAGATTCGTAACAGTAGCAAAATTACAGTTATGAAGTAGCAACGAAAATGATTTTATGGTTGGGGGGTCAGCACAACATGAGGAACTGTATTCAAGGGTGGCAGCGTTAGGAAGGTTGAGAACCACTGCCTAGGTGAAGACAGGGCCTCTGCTAACACACAGCCATAGTACGTGGGATAAGCCCCCTTCACTGCACACACCTTCGGACAGCTACTAGCGTCAGGGGTGCCAAGTGGGCTACGCAGGTCAACAGAAATCATCCAGAAAGCACCACCCTCCTCAGGGCCTCACCATTATACAAGGCGGAGTTCACCACGCCTCCTGCCACTGCTAAAGCCAGGCCGAACTTTCCGATGGACTCAAACACTTTGGCAGCCATGATTCCTCCTGTTGCACCCACTCACACCTAAACAAGGGGTAAAAACAACAAACAACTTGACAGGAAATCCTCAGGGAAAGCCCTCTCCGATACAAGAGGTCTTCACGTATCCACTCCTGTGAGTGCTAACCCACTCACTGAACACCCCGTAATAACACTGGACATCTTGCAAGATGTAGCGTCACGTTTGCTTCTGCAGGTGTTTTTCCTAGAAAAGTCTAGAGCACCTGGCTCATCATAGGAACGATGCTTCGTACCCACAGAGAACTTAGTACCACAGAAAACCACGCTCCCCTTCCCTAGTTGAACAGGCCACAAAAGTGTCTGTGTGTGGTGTGGTTGATTCTGTGCAATTTGGGTTTAGAAAAAATAAATCATGTACTACAAGGATCATGCCAACAACGAAGAGGATAAAGCCTCTTAACATTGAAGTTAGGCAGTCTCCAACAGTTTTATTTAACCTTCCGTTCCTTTATGAAAATTATTACCGGTGAGGTGCACAGAAAGGTTAAGTAGTAGAACCAGGGTTAGAATGAGGAGCTCGAATTCTAGAAGGCATCGTAAAACTCCTCCCCATACCGGTTAATAGGAAAGCCAGGGCTGGCAGGGGTGCAGTGAGGCAGAGCAGTGCCGGGCTGGAGGTGGGGCTGCGGCGGGGTGGGAGAGAGCTCAGAGCAGACAGACCAGAAACCACTCAGCCTTGAACTTTTTAATGCCCCGCCCCTGTGTTGCCCTCTTCAAATCCTCCCTCCCTTTTGTCAGACCTCAACAGCGAGTCTATCCCGTTTCTCTACGCACATCTATCCCCCGCCGATGACACTGAGACACCAGTCCCTTCTATTTCTACTGGCTTCTGGACTTTTCCTTATCCTGTCCCTTCCCTTGCACAACCCCTGGTTCGCTTTGGATTCCACCTTTTCCCCCTTCTCCACTAGGCGTATCCACACATGCATCCCACGCCCCCACCGCACGCAGGAGAGCAAAGGAGGGCTACAGAGACTTACAAACAGAGGCCTGCACCACCCCTACCACGCTCACCTGCCTCCACTCTGACCTCCACATGAATTCCCCAGCCTCGCGATCTGCGCGTGCGACAGGCAGCGCCTCCCTTTCTCCCGCCCTCTTCAAGATCCGTCCTTTCAATTGGTGGAGGCGGGTACAATGCATTCTGGGAAGCGTAGTTTACTAACTTCCGTGGGCCCGGTGGCTTTACTGAGTTCAACTACAACTCCCAAAAGGTTATGCAGCAGCGGGCCCGAGCAGGAAACCTTCTTCTGTTTGGTGGTCACTGATGGGATGTTGCCGTAAAGCCTTTCGGGGACGGTAGTTCCTAGGTAATACGTGCACGTGCCTAGTAGAGATGCAGCGGGGGCTGTTTGAGAAAGCAGCTGGGCTTCCACCTGGTGGCGGAAGTAACTGGGTGGTGAAGGGGATGCGTGGGCCTTTTGAAAAGGGTGAGGTAGAAAAGAAAGAGACTCATGTCTTGCACTCCCGCAAAAGAGCTTGATCAGAGTCTAAGTCTTCTGGGCACTTGTTTTTGGTTTGTTTGTTTGCTTGTTTTTTGTTGTTGTTTTAGTTGTATTTGTGTACCTTTTCTCAAGTTTACCTGTTGTCAACAAGCGTTTGTTATTTTTCTCCCTGTGCTCCACTTTTCTCTCTCCTACTACTTTGTAAATACAAAGATTCCCTCTTACTTGAGTAAGTATAACCCACGTCTGCGCTCCAGTTTCGTCAGTTGAGCAAATAGTGACTTTTATAACATTCCTCTCTACGATATGATAAAATCTAAAGTGAAATACTGAGGTGATTTCTCGTGAACATGTTGCTCTGTAAATACACAACTCTTCAGGGAATGCGTGCATATACACACAAAGACATGAAACGAGCTGGGCTTGGAGGCAGACCGAGATTTCCAAGAGTTCGAGACCAGCCTAATTTATTTTAGCAAGTTCCAGGGCAGTCAGTACTCTGTAGAGAAACCCTGTCTTGAAAAGAAAAGACAAGAGAAGAGAACAGAAAAGAGATACAAGGAGGAAGAAAGAGACTGCTGGAAGGCGGGAGAGAGGCATAGGGAGGGTAGTAAGCAGTGAATATAAGCGAAGTACTTCAAATTAATAAAAAATAAACTTTGTCAGAAAAAAATGTGAATGATGCTGTTGTTCTTTTTTAAAAAATGCTCCAAGATCCCTGTGGCAGTAGGCAGCAGAAATGGCTGCCGGTCCCAGAGCAGCGGCCCGAGCGGTGGCGGCAGGCCATGTGGTGGCAGACAGCAGGCCCTGGGAGCAGCCAGTCCCAGGCAGAGACGGCTGCTGGTCCCAGAGCAGTGGTGGCGGGCCATGTGGCAGCAGGCAGTGGGCCCCAGGCAGAGACGGCTGCTGGTCCCTGAGCAATGGCTGGTTCCAGGCAGGGAGACACATGGCAGGCAGGCAGAAGACAGAAACATGGATAGACACGACATGCAGGGTGAGGTTGAATGTTTATTCAGGGGGTTATGGAGGAGGAAGGGAGATGGGGGGGACAGAGAGAGAGAGAGAGAGAGAGAGAGAGAGAGAGAGAAGAGGAGAAAGAGACAGAGAAGGGGGGAAGCAGAGAAGTGGGGAGAGAGGCAGAAGAGAAGCTGCCTCTCTGAGAGGAAGATGGAAAAGAGCGAGCTCAGGCTGGAAGCTGAAGATCAGCCTGCCTCAGTGGATGGGGGAGGGAGTGGGCGTGGCTTGTCTCTTAAAGGGACCAAAACCATAACAGATGCTATATAACCCAAATGAGGATGACTCACTATGCGAAGACCCTGAAATGGACTAAATAAAAATGCTGCAGGATGCTGGGATCCCCGCGGCTGCAGTGGCAGAAACACTGTAGGTCCCCAAGTGGACACGAGGAGAGACAGACAGATGGGCACGCCATGAGACCACGCTGCAGGTCTCCGCCATGCAGAGTGAGGTTGGATATTTATTAAGTGGGTTATGGAAGGAAAGAAAAGGAGGAGAAAGAGAGAGGAGGGGGGCAAGACTTTTCTCTTAAAGAGAAAGAACAGATCATTACAGACCCTTCTCTCCTAATAAACCACTGAATAAATGAACCATGGGCTTGCATTTTAGTGTTTCAAAGGCTGTGGGATTCGCCAAGGAAGGGAAGGGTCTTGCTGGTGAAGCTGCTGAGGCTGGTCGTATGCCCCAGGTGCAGAACACATTCCTATCATGTGCTAGGTCTTCAGTTCAAACCTCAGCACTTAAAAAGGGGAGGGGCTTATAAAATAGTCAAAATGGGGGAGGGCTGAAGAGACGGCTTGGTGATTAGGATCACTGGGTTGCTCTTCCAGAGGACCGGAGCCTGGTTCCTAGCACACAGCAAGTGGCCCTCAACTTCTTGTTACTCCAGTTCCAGGGGATGCAATGCCTTCTTCTGGCCTGTAGGGGGCATTATCAGTATATACACACACACCCCACACAGACACATACATATACCAATAAAACTTTTTAAAAATCCAGAACATACTGAAAATTTATATTTGCTTAAAGATATTTGGCAGTACACCTATTCAATAAACCCTTATTGAGCACTTACTAAAAACAAATGCCTTTTAAGCCCCATTTTTATGTCTCCATTTGGAAATAGCAAAATGGAGTTTTTTTTTTTTTAATTACATTTATGGGACTGGAGAGATGGCTCAGGGATTAGGAGCATTGGTTGTCTTTCCAAAGCACTTGGATTCAATTCCCAGCACCTACGTGGCAGCTCACAGCTGTCTATAGCTTCAGTTTCAGGAGGTCTGATGCCCTCTTTTGGCCTCTGAGGCCACCAGGCAAACAAGTGGTATGCAGACATACACGCAGGCGAAACACCCATATACATAAGATATAAATGCAGACATTGATTTGCTGGTTTGAGTGCCTATGTGTGTGGTCACGTGTGGCCACAGTGTATGTGTGGTTAGAAGACAGCTCACAGGAGTTGGTCTGAGGAATAAACTCAGGCTGTCAGGCTTGGCAGCAAGCGCCTCATCCCACTGAGCTGTCTGCCTGGCCCTAGTGTGAGGTCTGGTCAGAGAAGTCAGGTGTTACTGCCAACTGTCATTTCCCAAGCTGAGAGACTGCATGGTCAGTAAGCAACAGCTTAGCAACGCTAGGTCTGGAACTCCGCACACAGAGAAGGTGGTAACTAAGGAAGCAATCACAGAAGAGTGTCTGATTTATTCACTTAATGCGCACATACAAAGAAGCCCATTCCAGGTATGTTGGATGGTGGGCTAAATGAAGAAGACAAGGGACTCTGGCCCCCCAGAACTTACACTCTGAGGTGGGGCTGGGTAGACCAGTAGTTCTCGACCTGTGGGTCGCAACTCATTGAAAATCCTCCTCCAAAAATATTTACATGACAATTCATAACAGTAGCAAAATTATAGTTATGAAGTAACAACAAAAATAATTTGGGGGGGGGTCACCACAACATGAGGAAGCGAATTAAAGGGTCACAGCATTAGGAAGGTTGCGATCCACTGCTGGACAAATCAAATTAGGAATGAAAACTTTGAGTAGTTTCATGAAGGATAAAAGCAAACAGTTGGAGGGGGTGAGGATTTTGTGTGGAAGGTTTGGGCGGCAGCAGCAATGTGAACGCAACTGTCTTAAGCAATAAGTAAAGATGTCGGAAGGCAGTTGTCTATCCGGTGGCCCTCACACTGTTAGTTACTTATCTAATTGCTGTAACAAGCTCTCCAACAAAAGCGACTTAAGGAAGAAAGAGTATTTTGGCTTACCTTTTGAAGGCACACCCCACGGGGCGGGGAGAACGGCAGGGTGGGAGGAACGTGAAGCAGGGGTAGGAGGAGCATAAAGCAGGGTGGGAGGAGTGTGAAGCAGGGTGGGAGGAGCATAAAGCAGGGTGGGAGGAGTGTGAAGCGCAGTCCTTGCATCTGCAGGGAGGAAACAGATCAACATTGGTACACTTTACTCACGTTCTTTATATCTAGTCCAAAAGGCAACCTATGGGGTAGCACCATCCGCACTCAGGATAGGTGCAGCCTATGGGATAGCACCTCCCACACTCAGGGTAGGTTCAGCCTATGGGATAGCACCGCCCACACTCAGGGTAGGTTCAGTCTATGGGATAACACCATCCACACTCAGGGTAGGTTCAGTCTATGGGATAACGCCATCCACACTCAGGGTAGGTTCAGTCTATGGGATAGCGCCATCCACACTCAGGGTGGGTTCAGTGTATGGGATGGCGCCATCCACACTCAGGGTAGGTTCAGTCTATGGGATAACGCCATTAACACTCAGGGTAGGTCTCAGTTAAACCTTTCTGGAAACACCCTCACAGACACACGCGGATGTGTGTTTCTGTTGTGATTCTAGATCCAGTCTCATTGACGATGAGGTCCTCCGTCTGTCAGTCCTGACACCTTTAGGTATTGACTTTTGTTTTCACACTTGTCACCTCAAGGTCACAAGATGCTACAGGAGGTCCAAGCCTAATCTCATAATATAACCAAGAGCCAGGAGGCAAGAATGGGGCATGACATATTTCGGGGACTTTTTGATAAGAGTGAATAAAAGATCTTCAGATATGCCCATGAGACATCTTCTGTTACTGGGCAGACCTGTGTCCCTGCCCACTTCCAGGCCAGTTCCTGGCAAAAGAACAACACTGACATATTGGGGCTCAAGTACCCAAGAGGAAAGCTCTGACGGGAGGCCTTGACTTCCAAACCTTGTGATCTCCAACACCCTAACAAATCAAAATAAGCATCCTCCCCAGAGAGGAAGAAGGATGGAAGGGAGATTGGGTATTAGAATTGGAGCCCACAGTGTCTTTCAGAATGGTCCATCTTGGACAAGCTAATCAAGGAAGTCTTCATGAGGAGAAGGCGTTGGAGGCAGGTTATAAAAAGGTGAGGGATAGGAAGGGTGGAGGAATGGAGAGCGTGTGACCAAAAGGATCCGTATGTGTGTGGCAGACACCAAGTAGGCAGTACCAGGAGGTCTGGCAGTTAAGGCAGTGAGAAAAGAGGAGCCCAAGGTTCCACCTCCTGTTGACCCCTCTGCATGGAAACAGGAACAGTAGCAACAACAAAGGTCAGAGAGATGCGTGTGACATGACAGCCATCCCTTCTGAGGAGCTGATGCCATGCCACACCGCAGTGGGCAGTTGTCTCTGTGGGGTGGGGGACAGGCGCCTAGGATGTCATCAGAGTTGGTGGTCTATGACAAGCTGTCTCGCGGCAATGTGCCTGGAGGACAGGAGAGGGCGAGAGGGACCTGTATCCCTTCACAGGCTTCCTCTGTGTTTCAGGAGGACCAGAAGTCATTCCAACAGGACTGCGATTCCGCTCGGCTTCCTCTCAGTCTTCCTGAGGGGGACTGTGAGTGGCTATGTTCCATAGCTGGCCTGTCGTGGTGGAACGGCTTCCCTACAGTGCAAAGGACTTGAGGCAGGTCAAGCTTGGTCCACTGAAGACATCAAATGAAGATGAACACGGCCCGAGTGTAGAGAGTGGGTGAGAAAGTGACCCCCAGGACTACACACTGGGGAAAGGAGCAAGCGTCAGTTATTGTAGGCATGGCTGGAAATCTTTGCTTTATTTTATGTGTACTGAGGAGTCCTGGAAAGTTTGAAGCATCAGAGGGGATCATTCAGAGGAGAACAGCAGACTCAAGTGTACTAACACCTGAAATTCCCGGATGAAAAAACCCAGGCAGTTCACCCTATCTCAGTGGTTCTTGAATTGTTTTGTTTTGTTTTTTTGAGACAGAGTTTCTTTGTCTAACAGTTCTGACTGTCCTGAAACTTGGATTGTAGACCAGGCTGGCCTCAAACTCAGAGATCCGCCTGCTTCTGCCTCAAGTGCTGAGATTAAAGGCGTGCGCCACCCCTGTGTGCCACTTCTTGGAATTAAAAAAAAATAAATTTAGATTTTTTAAAAAAAATATGTATTTTTTTATTTGTATGTAGGTGCTGGCAGAGGCCAGAAGACATCAGCTCTGCTGGAGCTGGAGTCATACATGGTTGTGAGCCGTCCGATGTGGGTGCTGGGAACTAAATTCTGTCCTTTACAAGGACAAGCACTTTTAACTATGGAGTCATCCTTCTAGCCCTTAATTTTTATTTTTGACAGCACTAAGATCTGACCCCAGGACCTCAAGCATACTAGGCAAGCACTCTACCGCTGAGTTACATCTCCTCCAGCTATTCTTAAACTATTTTATTATAGAACACTGTTCTATTTTTAAAGCTATCAAGTTCCCCAAAGAGTTTTAAAATATGAATTCCATATACTCAAAATAAAAATAGGACATTTAATACTTAGAATCCATTTAAAAATAAGTGTAACCAGGTGTGGTTCATACAAATAATCCTAGTACTTGGGAAGCTGAAGCGAAAGGGTCATAAGTTGAAGGACAGTCTGGGCTACACATCAATATCCTGCCTCAAAAAACAAACAATAGCAGGACTTGTGGGACCATCCTGAATCCCAGTGCTAAAGAGGCACAAAACACAGATCTTGATGAGTTCAAGGCTGCCCTGGTCTAGATAATGAGTTCTAGGTCAGTCAGCACTGTATAGCAAGAACCTGTCTCAAAGATGGGCGGTGGTGGCACACGCCTTTAATTCCACCACTAGGGCAGCCGAGGCAGGTGGATCTCTGTGAGTTCAAGGCCAGCCTGGTCTCCAGAGTGAATGAATTCCAGGACAGGCTCTAAAGTTACCCAGGGAAACTCTGTCTGGAAAAACAAAAACAAAAACAAAAAACAAACAAAAAAACACAAAACAAAACCCAAGAAATGATTAATAAAATCCGGTGGTCTGCCAGACAGAGTTGTTTGCTGAGGAGAGGGGCGCTGTTTCTCACTACTGTAAATCTTGGATCCTTCATTTAATCTTCTGGGTCAACATAAGTCAAATGGCACCTGGAGAACTCAGGAGAACGACAGTGAGCTAGACAGATGTGGTGGCACATGCCTGCTGTGCTGTACTCTGGAGGGTAAGCCAGGAGAATTGTAAATTAAAGGCCTGTTGGAACTACGTATGAGAGACTACTTCAAAAAACAAATAACATGCACAATAAAACATGACAGACTGGAAGATGCTCTGTGGTGGGATATTAGTTGAAGATGTGTTCCATTTGCTTATGCTGTGGAACATTTGTTTAACGATGCAAAGACGTGTTGCATTCTTTTATGTTGCATTTGTTTAACTCTGCGAAGCTGTGTTACTTTGCCAGCCTAAAACACCTGATTGGTCTAATAAAGAACTGAATGGGCCAATAGCAAGGCAGGAGGAAGGATAGGTGAGTCTGGCAGGCAGAGAGAATAAATAGGAGGAGAAATCTGGGAGGAGAAGACTGAGGAGCAAGAAGGAAAAAGAGAGAGGACAGCCACCTATCTACACAGCAAGCCACAGAAAGAAAGGTATATAGGATAAACACAGAAGCCGAGAGGCAAAAGGTAGACAGGATAATTTAAGAAAAGCTGGCTAGAAATAAGCCAAGCTAAGGCCAGGAATTCTTAAGAAAGGACAAGACTCTGTGTATTTATTTGGGAGCTGGGTAGCAGGCCCCACCGAAGAGCAAAAAGTGAAAAACAACACCAGTCAGTAAAACTAGCTTGAGGACCTGGGTTTGGTCCCACACAGAACGTCAGTTTAATTGCCTGAGCCTATATGAACTCCAGTGCTAAGGGGATGGAGACAAGAGAGTCCTAGGGGCTCACTGGTCAGCCAGTCTAGTTAAATTAGCAGCTCTGGACTGAGTGAGAAACCCTGCCTCAAAGGATAAGGTGGGGAGCAATTAAGGAAGTCACCTGACAATGACCTCTAGTTTCCACATGTATGCGTTCACACGTGCACACACAAAAACACATACATACACATATACCCCCCACAGGCACACAAAGAAGATAGAAATTAATTTCTTACCAGGTGGTGGTTGTGCACGCCTTTAATCCCAGCACTCAGGAGGCAGAGGCAGGCAGATCTCTGTGAGTTTGAGGCCAGCCTGGTCTACAAAGTGAGTTCCAGAACAGGCTCCAATGATACACAGAGAACCCTGTCTTGAAAAATAAAAACAAAAAATAAAAAAACAAAAAACAAAAAAAAAAGGAATTAACTTCTCTTGAAGCTGGATTCCAGGTGTGTGGCACTATGCTTAGCAGAAATTAATTTAGTTTTGCTCTACAGGTCACTCAGAGGCTCAATTTCTTTTTGTTGTGTTGGGTGTTTAAAAATTATTTTTATTTTATCTGTCAGAATGCTTTTGCCTGTATGTATAACCTGTGTACCACGCACTGGCCTGGTGCCCACAGAAGCCAGAAAAAGGTCTCCTGGGACTGGAGTTCTACATGGTTGTGAGCCACTTCATGGTTGCTGGGAATGTAACTCTGGCAGCTGAAAGGGCAGCCAGTGCTCTTAATGTCAGAAGCATCTCTCCAGCGTGTGTGTGTGTGTGTGTGTGTGTGTGTGTGTGTGTGTGTAACTGCCCCCTAAATGATAATCTTCATTCATCTTGCCACGGTACGTCTGTGTTCTGATTTGCCGGAAGGAGAAAACAGAGGAAACAGTAGAGATTTTATTTCTGGCAAATGAAGCAGAAATGGCACATATATTTCCTGCCCGGTTTTATTGGCGAAAATTCAGTTACTTGATCTCACGAGGTCACAAAGCAGGCTTGGAAATGTAGTTTGTGGCGGGACTGTCAAATCCACAGGAAGAAAGGATCTGGGGACTAACGAGTCACCCCAGGGGGTCTTACTCTTCTTCCAGAGCAATCAGACAACTGACAATAATTCAATACAAGAAAAACAGTAACAGGAGAGAAAATCAACTAAACAAACCCAAACAAAACAACACAGACGAAAAGCTTAGCATTTTCTGAGACAAGAAGCACCAAAGATCTAAACAAACCATTTGCTGTAATTGACATATTCAGAAAAAGATTTTACCATTCATGAAAACAAGACAGTATTCAGAAAAAGAGGAAGAGATGAAAAATGAAATGTTTTCTTTAAACGAAAGAAGATGCCCAGGCCTGGGGAGATGACTTGATGGCTAGAACACTCGCCAAGCTTGAGGACTAGGGTTTAGCTCCCCAGAGCACATATAAATGCTGGGTGGGCATGGCCACCTTCCTGTAATCAGGAGCTTGGGAGGAAGCTCCTCTAAAGCAAGCTGACTAGCTAGGCTGTCTGCATCAATGAGTTCTGGGTTCAGCATGATATCCTGCCTCACTAAATAAAGTGGGTGGCAGGCAAAGAAGACACCCTACATCAATCTCAATCTCTGGCCTCCATACACATGAACACACACAAGCACACACACCGACACATGTGTTCTCACACACTTGTGAAACTCATACACAGATATATGCAGCTCCCCGCCCCTGCTGAAGACAATGCTCATTCCCATTCATGCAGTCTAGTCCTGGGGGGGCATAGCCTGTGCAGAAAGGAAACAAGAGAAGTAAAACTCCACCAGCAGATGACATGGTTACACATGTAGGAAACCCGAAAGAGCATGCAAAACTATTCTTCTAGGCGGTGGCTACATATGATGGAAGATGCAAGCGACACTTGGAACCTGATCACCGACAGTGGTGTCAAAACCATGGCATATTTAGGGATACACATTTATATCTGTGTGATAAAATGATAAAGGTCACTAGGAGAAATTAAAGATCTAAGTACGTGGAAAGATGCCAGCCACCTATTTGATGAGAAAAGGCTTCATCCAGTATATGTAAAGAGCGCACACATACACACACATACACACACACACACACACATACACAAAGTTTGTGATCCCAGCACTGGGAAGGCAAAGATAGGAGGATCCCCAGCTTAATTGCCAAGCTGCAGGTCAGTGAGAGATCCTGTCTCAAAAGAAAACAAGATAGGGGCTGGACTTAAGATTATTTGCTGCTCTTCAGAGGACCTGGTTTGAATTCCAGTACCCATATGATGGCTTATGATCTCCTATAACTCCAGTTCCAGGGGATCTGATGACCTCGTCTAACTTCCTCAGTCTCCAGCACAGACACAGAAATAAAACAAACAAATAAAGCATAATGAGAAGCCAGGCAGCGGTCGTGATGCCTTCAATCCCAGCACTCGGGAGGTAAAACAGGTGGAACTCTATGAATTGCAGGCCAGCCTAGTTTACGGAGTGAGTTTCCAGGACAGCCAAGGATACAGAGTAACCCTATCTCAAACCAAAAATAAAACAAACAAACAAGAGTATTATGAGAAGATTTTACTTGTATCAATGTGAGGATTAGTCGGCAATAGGTATATAGAAAACAAGTCAGAATTGTTTAAAAAATATTAATTCATTCCTAAGATGTGAGTATAGGAAATAGCTTAGTGTAGGGAATGTGTTCCTAGTGATGAGGTTAGCCCTTCAAAGATTGCCTAAAGTACGAGATGGCTGCTCCAAGTAAGAGGGGGACAGGGAAGAGGACACGTATGCGCTCAATCCTCATCGCCCTGATGGGAGGCAATAGGCACGTATTAACAGTGGGGATTTCTGCAAGTAGTGTACCTGTGTTCAGAAACATGGAGGGGGCACCAACACTAACAGGCAAAAGAGAGACGCCAGGTGTGGTGGCACACAGCTGTCGTTCCAGCACTTGGGAGGTGGAGACAGAAGAATCAGGAGTCCAAGGAAGGCTATCCTTGCCTAGACAGTGAGTTTAAGCCCAGCCTGGGCTACAAAGGCCCATTCTCGAAATACAAACAAATGAGACTTGGAAGGGGCTGGGCGTCATGGCGTCTACTTACAGTCTCTCCACACCATGGAGATTGTAGCGGGGAAGTTAGATGAGTTAGAGGGCAGTCTGGGCTACATAGCAAGACCTGGTCTAAGTTAGCTAGTTAGTTAATCAACTAATAAACTAACTAGTTAATTAATTAAAATGTGTATCTTTGGGAGCAGTGAGGTAGGGTGTTCCTCACTCTTTTTTTTTTTTTTTGGGTTTTTCGAGACAGGGTTTCTCTGTGGTTTTGGAGCCTGTCCTGGAACTAGCTCTTGTAGACCAGGCTGGTCTTGAACTCACAGAGATCTGCCTGCCTCTGCCTCCCAAGTGCTGGGATTAAAGGCGTGCGCCACCACCGCCCGGCGGTGTTCCTCACTCTTTATTCACCTTCTGGAACTCTGAGTTCCTTTTCAAAAATTTTGAGACTAGGCAGGATTTGGCTCAGAGAGAGCCACCTGTTCCTGCCTTTCCGGTGTAATGTTTAAAGGTGTGTGCCGTCACAGTTGGCTGGAACGCTGAGTTCTATATGTGTAGGTACTATATACAAATCTATCTTTGACAACAAGAAGAGGGGAAAGACAAGCACGGTGGCACATGCCTACGGTCAGAGAACTCAGGACGAGACAGGAGGATCACGAGGTGGAGACAGCCTGGCTTACATAGCAAGACACAGTCTCAAACAATAGGAGGAGGGGAAGGAAAGAGAGAAAGAGGAGGACGAGGGAGGAGAGAGTGAGGCTAAAAAGAAGACAACAGACTAGAAAAGTGACAGAACTTTATGTAAATGGAACCCTGCCATCAGAAAAAAAAAATAAGAAAGAAAAAATTCTAAATGTAACCAAAGTTGCTTTCCTAGACTTCTAAAAATAAGCAGAAAGTGTTAACTCGCTTGATTGGAATAATCAGCTCATGATATGTGTATATCAAAATAATTACTCACAGTATTGATTAATTAATTACAGAGAGCATGCCATGATAATTATGCAGCAAAAGAAAATGCTTATTCAATTCCTCTTAGGTGTAAACACAAAACATCTAGTTAAAGCCATTTTTCTCTTCTTTTCTATAATGCTGTTTTTTGGATCACAAAAACTGAAATAAAACCCAGCGAACCGTAAGAAACAGCCACTGTTAGAATTTTGGCATCCTTCCCTCGTTTATAACGTATGGATAATTGGGATCCGACTGAACACCTGGCTTCCTATGGCGCCCCTTTCACTTGGCGTTCTCCCTTGGGAGTCCTCTAGTCTCTGAATGTTTTTGCAAGCACAGGAGAAGATGACAAGCAGGGCACAAGGAAGTGGCAGTTGAGCATGTCAGAGATTCTCTAAGGATGGGAAAACAGCAGTAGGGGGGGCTGCAGGATGTGGCAAGGAGACAAGGAGACAGGGTCCCCACCCTGGATGGGGCTGGAGTTAGGCAGTCCTGGAATCCTCTAGCTCTTTCCCAAGAGGGGAAGTTGGGTAGAGAGACTGGAATCTGGGAAGGCCTATCAGGTACCTGACTGGGAGCCCTTGAGGGAGAGTTGCTACGGGGACCCAAGAGAGTGAGGAAGGACATGAGGTGCCTGTCAGGAAGTAGGTGTTGGGATGAGAGGGTTAAGAGATGTTCTGGGTAGTGGGGGGGAGGTCACTGTGTTAGTCAAGGAACAGGTAGTCACAAGGTGGGGGAAAGTGAAGGGTCTTCAAAAGACTGGGGCAGTCATCAATTAAGCAATTAAGAGTGTGCCTACTATGTCCGAGGTCCTGAGTTCCACCCCCACCAAACCAAAGCAAAGAAAGAAGGGTAGGAGCGAGAAAAAGTAAATTTGAAGCAAGGAGGTGCTTACCTTTCCTGGATCCCTGCAGGAAAGCTGCAAAGGAGACTGCCAGGAACAAGGGGCTTTCTGGGAAGGCCGAAAGCAGTTTGTGCATCAGAGACCAGGGCACCGTGAAGAGTAGGGATGAGGTTGATCGGAGATGTGCAGAATGGTGGGAGGGAGGAGAATCAGAGTTGGGCATAGCGACACTAAAGCCAGGGCTTTTCTCATGGTGATGGCGGAGGGTTATGAGGGAGAGAGGCGGAGAGACCAGGCCCCCTCTCTTTCCTTCCCCTGGCAACTGGTGTTCTTCCACAGTGGTTCCCAGGTCCCTTCTAAGAGTGGTACACAGACTCTTCCTGCCTCTCCCGCACCTACTCTGTTCAGTGAGATGAGGGCATATCTTCCTAACCACGTTGGCACCTGGACACTTGTATATTGGTGTGTTTGCTGGCTTGCTGCAGGCTCCTGGAGGCCTGAGCCATACCACAGAGTGTATCTTGGAGTCTTGCACCAAGACCAGGCACTGCACAGGCGGCAGCTTTTGTGGGCATATTACTTTAAGCAGAATTAGTTTAGGAGATGAAGGGGAATAAGACACGCTCTGTGAACATTTTTCTGTATCTAGTCACAGGCTGCCCCACTTGAAGGCAGGAGTTGACTTCCTGGAAGGGTGTTGACCCTCAGCAAGTATCCTTGCTTATCTTTTAAGTCCTCTAAACACCTCCTTGAGGGGGACATTGCTACCCCTAATCTATCCATTCACTGTTCATGGATGGCTCTCAACTGCGTACCGCGTACATCTCAGACATTCTACTAGACCCAGGAAATACTGTGTTTGTATTAGTGTGCTGGTCTCCTCTCTCTCTCTCTCTCTCTCTCTTTCTCTCTCTCTCTCTCTGTGTGTGTGTGTGTGTGTCTGTCTGTCTCTGTCTCTCTCTCTCTGCTCTGGCTGTCCTGGAACTCACTATGTAGACCAGGCTGGCTTCTAACTCACAGAGCTCCATTACTGTCCTGGGAGCTGGGATTCAAGGCGTGCATGCACCACTATGCCCAGCTTCCGCTTGGTTAATTTCAACTCCGCACACGTTCTTTCAGTCCTGCCCTGTGAGCAGAGGCCTCGCTTACCAGGTCCTTCCAGGAAAGGTTGGCTCACTGGTCAGCGCTGGTGGTGGTGGGAGAGGGAGCTGGAGGGTTTCCTCCCTATTGCCTGTCCTCTGGGCTGGGCTCCTTGCTGCAGAACAATTGTGCTTCTCTAGAGTCAGCACCTGGACACTGCTAGCTCTCAAGGGACACTGTACACTGCTCTACCCCGGCTACCACTTAGCACTCACAGAGAGCAAAATACCATTCAGATCATTCCAGGGCGCCAGGCTTGGCCCAACTCCGCAGCTCCTCAAGAGTGAGCTCAGAGAAGCAGATCTCGAATGTCGGGCCCTTCCTTCTTCCAACACAGCTACTGTCCAACTGTGGCCTGCCAGGTTCCCTGCTGGGGCCAATTCTCAGAAGTGACAGAAGCCCAGCTCTGAACCTTCCAGGGCCTCCTGACCTGCAATCTGATGCTAACATACAGACTGGAAGGGAAGGAGGGGGATGGAGGCGGGCCTGTGTCTGAGTGGGTCCTGGGAATCCATCTCTCCAGGTGGCCAAGCCTGTGGCCATCACCAAACAGGTCTCCCAGAGGTCCTGGCCAGACTGTGCAGAGGGAGTAGTTATGGGAAAGGACACCGGAGTCAGGAGGCCCAGTCATCACACTTGCCAGTTCTGTGACCACAAGCAGCATGTGTGACCTGCTTCCACTCCTGCAAAATGGGGGTGATGGAGCACATCTTTCACCCCAAAGTGGTGCACAGAAGCACCTCAGGGCTTGAGCGAATGCCAGCTAGTCCTGGGATCACACCCAAGGCTATTCCAGGATAGGCAGCCCTCCCCAATCAGGACCTTTGTGTGTGTGTGTGTGTGTGTGTGTGTGTGTGTGTTGTTATCCCAGAAATACAGCCCATTTGGAAGGAGGAGACATAGTATAGCACCTTAGGTGGACGTCCGTGCAACCAATTTGCCCTGGGAAAAAGAGGTAAAGTCACAATATGGCATCACCCATCTCCGTGGTGCCAAGCATGAAAAACCCTTCAGCTCTTGGGCTCAGGGAGGAGCAGCAACAGGGTTCTTGACAGCACTGAGAAGGCCCCAGTTGTGGTGGCTGCTTACTGCCCTCCAAGGGAAGAAACAGGGAAGATGCTGGAGGCCACATGCAGACTGCACTAGAGAAGTGCATCCCAGAAGCTCTTCACTACCACTGACGCTGCCAGCGGTACCTGGAGTCTCTCTCTCTCCCATCGTGTGTGTGTGTGTGTGTGTGCGCGCGCGCGCGCACGCACAAGTACACACATGCCTGCCTGCACACTTGCATGCACATGTAGCATCTGGAGGCCAGAGGCTGATCTTGGGTATCTTCTTCAATCACATCTCTACCTTGTTTTTGTCTTTGTTCTTTTTCTTGAGACAGGGTCTCACTACGTAAGACCAGGCAGGCCTTGAACCCACAGAAACAGGCTTGGCTCTGTCATCCAAATGCTGGAATGGAAGGCACGTGTCACCACACTCTGCCATCTTATTTACTGACATGGTGTCTCTCTGGGCCTAGAGCTCGCTGATTCAGCCAAACTGACAGGCCAGCAAGCCCCGAGGACCGTCTTGCCTCCATCTTCCTAGATCACAAGCATATACAGCCGTCCTTCATTTTTCTGCCCAGTGCTCCTGTTTGAGGGGCAAACCACCAACTGAGCCATTTCCCCAGGCCCTGGAAACTGTTTTATTTAAATGCCCGGGCTGGGCATGTGGCTCAGCATAGATCCCTTGCCTAGACATGCTAGTACTTGCCAGACTCTGGGTTTGATCTCAAACACCAAATAACACGTTACTAACTTCATGATGGTTTGAAGTGTGGAGGTTCCCTGCGTGTGGGTATTCCAGTCAGGAGCGAGAGGCTGATGGGTGGAGTGGGCTTCCATCTCCACTGTGTTCAACCTGGAGGAAACAGCAGGGAAATCGGGGTGACTCTGGTCCTCCAGGAGCTCCCGGCTGGCCTGGCCGTGAGAAACACAGGTGTGGATTGACTCTAAGTCTCCCTGCCCCTTGCTGGAAACCATCGAAACATTTCTGTCCCTGAGGAAGCAAGCACCTGGGGGCCATCTCAGCCTTGTTGAGAGTGACCGTGTCCCCTGTGAGGAGGAGGGTCTGTCCCCAGTGAGGGTCACTGGGACTTGGCTCAGTTTGGACGGATCAGAGGAACTGAGCCCTATTCTCTTGGGACTTTAACTCCAAGCCAACAGGGGACCAAAAGCAATGCTCCCATCAGCCACTAGGGGGAGCCAGTGTCTTTGGGTACAGGGTGGCATGCTCTAGAGATTGGGAGTCATCCACCCTGGAGAGAGAAGCCATTCCCAGGTCTCCAGACCCTCTCCCAGAACACCCCCCTTCCCTGCCCCCTTGACTCTGTGTGTCGGCTCCCTCTGTCTGCCACACTTACGCTCCATGGAATTAGATTGTGCATGGATCAAAAGTAAATGCAGAATCCACCTCCCCAGCAGATGCAATCATTTTTTGGCAAGGCCATTCTACTCACAGAGTCTCCATTTCCACATCTGAAAAATATGAGGATTTGTTTAGTCAGGTATTTTCTAAGGCATAGTTGTGGGGGGGGGGGTTGAAGCTCACTTTACCCTCTGGGTGGTGCTGGTTTCTGCAGGTACACAGTAGTTCCTGGTTCACCGTGCACAGGCATTCCTCTGGAAGGTGAGGGGCAGCAACCTCCATGGAACACCAAGAGGGAGACTCTGGCTATCCATGCTCTTGACATGACCTCCTGGGCCCTCTCCCCAGGGCACATTTCGTCTCCAAGGGTAGACTAGGTCACCAGGTCTCTACCTGCATGTCCCTCAGGAATCAGCACTCCAGCACACCCCAGCCTTCCCCTCCAGGTGTTGCCATCAACCCTCCGGTCTCACACATCCCACTCCCTGGTCACGAAGTCTGGACAGGCTTACTTTGAACAGGTCCCCACCCCCTCTGTCACCATTCCTTCCGGAACCAGTCCGTCTCCCTGACTCCATCCTGTCCCCTCTCCGGTCTATCATATCTCTCTGCTGCCAGAGAGAGCTTTCTGAGGCACAAATCTGATTATGGGCTTTTCTGCTCTAGCAATTCCTCTGAAGCCTTGTGGTCTGAAGACCAAGCCAAGTCCTAACAAGGCTTCCGAGTCCATTCATGGTCTGACCCTTGCTTTCCCAGACCGAGCTCATTTCCCAGCATGCTCCTTGACCTGTCTGTACCACACTTCATATCCTTTCAGGGACTTTACCTCTCTGCCAAGAATTCCATCCTGGACTTCTGCCTGACTCCTCTGTGAAGGCTAAGTTGAAGGACAAACATTTGTCTCTTTTGCGTCCTTCTGTCCTCCCCACGTTACTTCCCCAAGGTTCCAGACAGGCTTCCCATGACATCTTCTGTCTCCCTGTAATCTGCCTTCCGCCAGGCCATAATTCCTATTTATGTACCGCCATGCCTAACCAGGGCTTGATTTGGTTGAGGGATTCAATACACGTGCTGAGTGATTAAATGCTTGCACAAGTGGTCTGGGGAATTACACACTGGGTTGTAATCTCCCCTTCTCTCTGCCGGATCTCATGGAGTCAAGGAAAAGAAGAACGACAGGGGCTGTGGGTAGGAGGGTGGCTTCTTGAGTCACTGCGGGATCTCGGTACACAAGTTTGATCAGTCCAATGTATTCCTCAAAATAAGACTATCGGCCTCTCCGTGTCATTACCACCTGATTTTGGCAGCACCGGGGCCGGGGGCGGGGTGAGCTCCCTCCTCACACACAATGAAAAATCAAAATCCTTTTTCCTTGTCCTTCTTTCGGCCCTCCCCACCTCGCTCACGGCAGAATCTGAGTTTCATTCTCTGGGCAAGGAGAAGTCTGTGGAGGCTTTTAAGTGAGGAAGTGACATGATTTGATTTCCATTTCATAAAGATTGCTCTGTCTGCTGTGTGGCAAATGCGTCGGAGGGGGACCAGAGTGGAAGCAGGGAGGCGGGAGGGAGGGGGCTGGTGCAGGCAGGTGAGAGAGGGAGAGGGACAGACGATGGGACCTGACTGGTAAATAAGACATGGGGTCAAAAGAGAAAAAGGCCTCCCCAGAGCAGGGTCTAGAAGTATACAGAGAAGAAGTCTTTTGGTTGGGAAGAGAACGGGAGAGGTTGGGTTTGCCTAGCAAGCACATAGCTCTTATATGGTGTAGACAAACGGGCTCTTAGGGAGATAAACGGGGAGGGTGGCGATTCTGTCTCTCCGAGCCAATCGTTAATGCCACCCCTGGTCACAGAGCCTTTATATGGAAAGATTCCTGCCCTAAATCTATCCAAACAAGCATCTCTTCAGGGGGCTCTCAGCCTAAAGGTCATTTTGGGCAGGCCAGCTTGGGCATAGTGGCTGGAGAGGAGAGAGACGTCGGTCCTTACCCACCACTTCTGAGGATGCTTTTTCTTTGTTATTGCACTTTTCAAAGCTTTGGTACAGTTTCCTAGTGCTTCGCTCTGGAGTCTCTTCCCAGCTCTCTGGTACAGAGGCCCCGGCCAGTTTTGATGCCGCTGCCACCGCGGAGAGGAGAACCAAATAAATACAGGAGATTGTGGGGCCTGGAAGACAGTTCAGAGCAAGAAGGTGGTACCTGCCCCCCCCCCCGCCGCCCTGACTGCCGCCCCCTCCCCCAGCTCCACCAGCTGCTGAGGAGGGAGGCTGGGGAGGAAGGAGGCCAAGTGATTAAGAGCTCCGGTTGTCAGGGCTGGGGGCCAGGGGGCACGCCCCCTGGGTGACATTTTCTTGCATTGTGTCCTGCGAACAAAAACGAGTCTTATTTGAGGAGCTGGAGTGGGGAGGGGCAGGGGGCGCCGGAGCAGCCGAGTGGAATCGTGGCTCCAGGGAATGGCTATTACTCATCAAAGGCCGGGGCAGCCCGCGTCTTTGTGTGCCCTCCGCAACCCGCCCGTGCCTGGCCACAGGCCCTGGCCGAGGCGCTCAGGGCTGGAGGCGGAGCTGGGATCCTGTGTGGGCAGAGCTGGCGCTGGAGGCCCAGACCCCTGTGGGCTTCCTGGAGGAAGGGGTGTGGAGCCGGGGCGGCAAGGAGCGCAGCGCCAGCAGGTGAAGCGCTTCGGGCTGAGTGGGGTGGGGGGGAGAAAGGACGGGGCTGGAGAGATGAGTGGCTAAGCGGGGAAGGGGTAGAACCTCTAAGGTGTCAAACTCAGCCCCCCGGATGGAGTGTCCTGGAGGGGCTGGGGGAAGGGGCCGCTTCCTGCTACAATGGCTATTTTGGGGCCTGAATCAAATCAAATCCGCCGCAGCCCCCTTCCCCCCGCACAAGCCCCCAGCAGCTGCGCAGAACAGCTGTCCGGCCACCGAGGGCGAGGGGCGACTGGAACCGCGCTTCCTGCCCCCCACCCATCTCCCCACTGCTCAAGGGTGTGCTGCAAGAGGGCGAGAAAGGGCTTTGGGCTCCAGGCAGAAACCTGGGCTCCCCCTACCCCGTGCTGTGCCACGGTTACGGCTGAGAAGGGCCTCTCTGTGTTCTTTTCTGCACATCCCCCCCCCCAGGGTAAGCCCCTTCCTGGTATATTTCCAGGCCCAAACGAAGCCTGCCAGAGCAAGTCCCCCCCACTCCTACCCCCGTGCGCCCTTCAGAAGCCTTCTTGGCGATCTCTTGATGGGATAGATTTTTCTTCTCTGAGCCTTTATCTTCAATAAGGTCTCTCAGTCTCTCACTTTTGTCCCTAACTTTCTTGGACATCTGTTTGGTGAGCACCTCTCTCCTCAGACTGAACCTTCCTTTCTGAGGGACCAGGAAGGGAAGGAGCCAGGGTGTGTTCTGAGCTCTCCTTCCCCAAGCAGGCTCCGTTAGCATCACCGCCCTGAGCTCTTCCTCCAGCCTCCCTGCTCTGGGAGTCTACTCATTAGGCATCAAGTGTTGGCACCACACAGGTCAGCCTGAGCAGGTTCTCCTCAGGCTCCAGCCGTGCCCGGGAGAGCCCTCTCATGCCCAGGCACTGACTGGTCAGAGAGTGAGGAGAGCCCCTCTTTCTCCTTTGTCCACCCTGGCCTAAGGCCAGCTAGTGACCACAAGTGTGAGCAAGGCTAACCATGGCCTGGGGCAGGCCTGTCCCTCAGGTCACAAGCCCATGACGGGTCCTCTCGTGCCCATCTTATGCAGAAAGAACCCCATTGTCCTGGGGGCATAGCTGAGGGGTGAGTTCAGAGGCCAGAGATGGAGACCACTGGCTTGGTCATGGTTTTCTGACCACAGCAGGGCCATAGCCCAGGAAAACATCCACTGTGGGGGCTGATGGGACAAGGCACACAGAGCTAAAAGCCCCACCAGGGGCCCCAGCACGCCCCCTCACCCCACCCTGGGGACAGCTCCTCCTCTTCTTCCGCATTCCTGCTGGCAGATGCTTCTCTTCGCTACCCCAACAAGTGGTCAATCTCCCTGCCGCAAAGGGGAGGATTCCAACACAGCCACTCTGAGGGGAAGCTGGGGGTGTGACACCTGTCCCTAGAAGCCCCTGGGCAGTCCCCTGGAGCCCCAGTTACACTGGGGCAGGAGCCCACGGAGCTTTGATCTTCTGGGTAGCACATTTATGGTCAAAGCTGCCAAGAGACAGGAGATGCACCAAGCAGGTCTTTAGGCCACGCCTACAGCTAAGCTTGTCTTCTGGTCTGCGGCCTCCTCCCCCATATGCTCTTCCTCTGACGGCCCTCGGTGGACTCGCTGAGCTCTTCTCCTCCCCCAGGTCCCCCCTCCTCCCATCCCTCTGCTCTCCTCAGAGTGCAGCCTCCTCAGGACAGCCGCTTCCTTTCCTCTGTAGACCCAGAGAACAGACATACATGCATACATGGTGTCTGAGACAGTTTGTGCTGGCCTGCTTGTGTTCTCCTAAACACGTAACACACACACACACACACACACACACACACACACACACACACACACGATGCCCCTACCATCACCCTCAGTTCCTGCAACCAGCCAGGCCAGCCTGGGAAAGCTTGGCCCTACAGGGCTGGCCAGGGTTCTAGTAGACACTGATGGGAAGGGAAAGAGTGGCAGGGATCGACAGAGCTCCAGCAGAATCTGATCGGGTCCTGGCCTAGGCGGCTGGGGTCCTACAGCGGAGTCTGTAGGATCACTCACATCTGTTACCTCCTTATGCTGGTAGTGAGAGGCTGTCCCCACCCCACCCCTGGGGTCAGGAGATCACTGGATCTGCATCCACCTTCAGCTCCTCCTGTTGCAGCCCGCCTCCTACCCCAAGTGACAGCGGGGACTGTGGGATTCAGAAAAGGAGACAGAGAGACTCAGAGAGCCAGAGCCAGCAGTGGAGAGATGTGGGGATGGAGCGGGGAGGGTAGCAGCAGGGGGAGGTGAAGGGAGGGGGGGAGGAGAGCAAGAGGGAAGAAGTGCTGAGCCAGGAGCAGGGAGGAAGGAAGCCATCATCTTTGGTCTCCTTCCCTCCCTCCCTCCCGCAGAGCAGGCACCCTTCCAAACACAAATGCATCCGATTGGGCGTCTGCCATGGAGGCTCCTCAGGGCTCAGCCCTGCAGAGCTCACCTGGCCCAGGGTGGCAAAGCACTCACTGCCGTTACTCCAGAATCATCCACCAGCCAGGCCATTGGCTCCAGTCTGAAGCTAATCCTGGGAACCAAAGGGAAACAAAATCTACCCAAGTCCCCTTGGGGACACAGGATCCTTCCTAGCTCCCGCACTGTGCGAGCCACTAGGAGACCCAGGCGCTGGCCACCCCCACCTTCCACTTTGCCAGGCAGTGACTATTTGCTGACTGTCTCTTTCATGTTGCTAATCGCCCAGCCCCATCTAATTGGTAATTAGCCTTAAGAGCCCAAGCCTGTACTCCGCTAATTGCTGTTTGTCTCACCCTCATCTCCGGCAGCAGAGCCATGCCAACTCAGTGCCTGGGCTCTATCCGGGGCTGCTGGCACCCATCTGTGCCAGGCTCAGTAGAGGCTTCTGTGGCCCCACCCTATTCCGTCTTCCAGGGGAGCTGATCTACAGCCTGGCTCAGCCACAGTGTCAGCCTTGGGGGTGGGCGGTCCCCAGTAGACCTTCATTCTTGGCAGCAGCAGATTGTGGCCCTCAGTTTTCGTTGATATTCCATATCCAGTTAAAAACAAAAAGATAAGCCGGGCGATGGTGGCACACGCCTTTAATCCCAGCACTCGGGAGGCAGAGGCAGGTGGATCTCTGTGAGTTCGAGACCAGCCTGGTCTGCAAGAGCTAGTTCCAGGACAGGCTCCAAAGCCACAGAGAAACCCTGTCTCGAAAAACAAAAAAAAACCCAAACAAACAAACAAACAAAAAAAAAGATAGCCAGGAGCGGGGTAAAGGCACTGGCCACACAACCTGAATTTGATTGCCAGAACCCACATAAAGATGGAAGGAGAATACCAACTCCACACAATTGTCTTCTGACCCCCCACACATGTGCCATGGCGTGTGTGTCCAGCCACACCGTACGCACACACGCAGTAATGATTCTTCAACTAAAAGACAGCCATGAGCCAAAGCCCCTGGCGAGGAGGAGAGTACGGAAGGGCTCACTGGAGGAGGTGTCTCTCTGGGGTATTGAAGTGTATCTAGGATTTAGCTCTCCATGAAGAGAAAAGGGACATTCTAGACAGAAATAAGCAGGTCACATCTATTTATTTATTTATTTATTTTCGAGACAAGGTTTCTCTGTAGTCTTGGTGCCTGTCCTGGAACTAGCTCTTGTAGGTCAGGCTGGCCTCGAACTCACAGAGATCTGCCTGTCTCTGCCTCCGAGCCCGGCTATAAGCAGGCCACTTATAAAGGCAGGTCTGGATGAAGGCTGTCAGGGATCTGGAGGTGAATGGTTGCAGTAAGACTCCAGGGTCTGCTGAATGGAGAGCTGGCTTTGGGTGCCAGTCTAAGAAGGCGGGCTTTTTCCTTCAGGCAGGGGGAGCTACAGAAGGTTGTTGAACTAGGGGAGATATACAATCTGCCCTGCTTTTGGAGTATTACCTAGGAGGCCTTGGGGAAGAGAATTGAGGAGGGGGAGGAGTCAGGACTGTAGGGCGTAGAGACAGCTGATGCCTCTGTGTTGGAGGCTGAGAAGAGGAGAAGGGGGCAAATTATGTAAGAACTCTGAGAAATCCCTAATGATGAGGAGCCGTAGTCACCCCCTAGGACTGTGACCAGGTTGTGAGAGAAGATGTCTTAAGACAGCCACAGAGGTCACCTCATCCTTCCCTAATCCTGCTGGGAGCTGAGCAGGGGCATCTCACCCATCTCCCATGACTCTCAAAGTAGCTTGGGACCACTTTTTGAGGTTCATATCAAAGGCCTGCCATTGTGCACCCAGAAAGCCCTCCTGACCCTGACCTCCCCATTGCGCTGGAGTGACATGTGGGTGTCAGCACGGGCGTGCCCCTCTTTTTATGTGGGGGTCTGCACTCACACCCACACGCTCACACAGCAAGAACTCTTACCTTCGGAGCCGTCTCCCCAGCTCCTTCCATCATCCGTCCTTTCCAGAACAAATTACTTCCTCCAGAAAGTTAGCCTGGACTCTGCAAACTCTGTGTGACTTCATAAGCATATCCTTCAGCTTGCAACTGGATCAGTGCCTCCTAGGAGGGTTAGCCTCCCTCCTCACTCCAGGAGGTCCCAAATGTGTCTTACACATTCCCCTAGACTGCTCCAGGGTGGGTCTTAGTCTCCCTGCTGGACAGCAAACATCTTCAATCCTGTGACTATGGTTGAGCCACCTCCTCTGTCACCCCAGCCTTGCAGCAGCATGACAAGCCCCTGATCCACAGCGCCGGCGCCGCCATGTGCTGCAGCGCTCACCTTCCCGCCCAGATACTCGCGTTGCTCTCACAGCATCGGGTTCCAGGGGACCCTGGGTGTTCTCAACTCAAGTTCTCTCTCAGGAGAAGAGCTCTCCGCTGTCCAGGAGAGCCAGGAGCTGGAGTGACAGCCTAGTCCAGGCAAGGCAGTTCTCAGACGGCTGGGGGCTCCTGGAAAGATTGCTTGGGAAAGCACAGTGTGTGTGGTGAGATGCGCGAGGCCTGGTGCTTTCATCAAAACCATCAGTGACATCTTGTGTTTTCCTTTCAGGCCTTCCTTTATTTCCTCCAGCAGTGCTGGCCTGGTGCCCCACGGGGCGGGGGAGGGGGAGCCAAGTGTTTCCCACCATACCAGCAGGGGCCTCCGGAAGAGCCGCTGAAAATGGGGAATGGTGGGCAGATGAGAAGTAGGGGTTGGAGACCCCACTAAGGAGGGTGCTGGAAGAAGATTTAGGATGCTTTCAGCTGTGTTTTGGAGACCCATGGGGGGTCCCTTGCAGGTAGGTGTTGGGGACAAAAGGAGCATCTTCTTTAATCTTTTCCACAAATGTTCTGCCATCCTGACCTGCATGCTCTTTGGAGACTCAGCTAGCTCTGTCCCTCTTTTCTGTGTGACCGTGAGTAGATCACCAAGCCTCACATGGAATGATAGTCTCTGGACCTGAAGGTGGGGTATGGCAGTCACCGAGTCCAGGACATATGCTAGGCTCCCAGGAAGGATTTCTCATTAACTTACATCATTTTAGTCATCTGGTCTTTTTTTTTATTCTCATTGTTCTTCAGCTTTTGTTCTTTTAATTCTCTCTTGCCCACTTGCCCTGCTATGGGGAAGGGTTGGGTTAAGGCAGGCAAACGTAGAAGGTGTCCCACTTCCTGGTCAACAGGGGCTCATAGCTGAGTGATGGAAAAGAGGCACAGGTATCCGACGGACTCGTCCTTCCAGTATGGCCCTGCCCTTACTGCCTTGGAAAACCCTCCAACCTTTAAGATGTGCTCCCAGCCTGCCTCTTACACCATGCCGGACAATGGGAGCTTCCGAGGGGCCCTGGGGTCAGGACACAGCCCCTCTGTGAGCCAGAGCCAGCTGCTGAGCTAGTGGAGCTCTGAAGACTCATTCCTCATGGGGCAGCAGGGGAGGAAGAGTCAGGGAAGAGCGCTGCCCCCTGGCCTCCAGCCCTGACCCAAGGGCCGGTCAGTTGTTTCGGGTTCAAAGGGGGTTGTGTAGCCTCTGTATGTTTTGATGCCCACTTGGGAATGATGCCTACTGTTAAGTTGGGGGCAGACTAAGTGACCTGAGCGAGTTCCTGCAGGACAGGGCATCCATGCTCCCCTGAAAACTTTGCATGTTGTGAGGGACAGGAGTAACCAGTAAAAGTTTAGGAGGACTGAGAGACATCTAAGATGCCCCAGAAGTGGACTCTGAGGATGTCAGTGTCCTAAGAAGTTCTACAATGGAGAAACTTGAGATTTCATGATGGGGGGTGGCAGAGGTGTCAGTTGATGGGGAAGAACAGTGGACCTCTGTCCATAGATCTGAGTTGCTTCAGACAGTCCAGCCATGGACCCAAGGCACCAGTCAGGCTTCTCTCTGTGTGGTTTCTGCTGAGCATAAATTTGCCCATCTGGAGACAGGGAGCAGGGCAGGGGCCGGCTGAGTGACCTGAGACAGGGGCTGAGAACTGAGTGAGTGTGAACATACACAGGGGACCTGGCTATGACCCTGAACTCACATCTGGACCTAGCAGCAGGGACAAGCATGACAAGCTCTTAAGAAATGGGAGCCCTTGGGCCAGTGAGAGGCTCAGTATTAGATCCTTGCTGTGCGAAGCTGAAGTCCTGAGTTTGATTCCTGAAACTCACATAAAGGAAGAATCAAAATTGCTTCTACAAGTTACCCTCTGGCTATGATATACAATACAAATTTTTAAAAAAAATGAAAAAAATAAACCAGAACCCTGAGTTGTGTTAAAAGGGTGCAGGAATTGGGGGTGGCAGTTGGCTGCTTGACCAGACCTGGAGAGTCCTTGTTTGGAGTCCTGCTCATTACAGTGGAAGGTCCTAGAATAGTAGTTCTTAAGCTGTGGCTACCGTGGGATTCCCCTGGGAAAGCTTGTTGAGATACAGACTGATTCCACAGGCTGGGTAGGCGGGGCCTAAGAATCCAGCAAGCCCCTCTTCTACACTTCTGCCTGTGGGCCCCAAATCCTACAGTTATCCGTAGTACACAGTTAACTCACATAGTGAGGGTTTTCAAAGAGAGAAAAAGGAGAAAGACAGAGACAAAGGGGAGAAATGGAGAGAGAGAGAGAGAGAGAGAGAGAGAGAGAGAGAGAGAGAGAGAGAAGAAAGACAAAGAAGAAAGAAGCCTGGATGGATGGATGGGTGGATGGGTGGATGGACGGACATACATATACAGATAGATAGATACAGGGTCTCACCCAGACCAGTTAAATCTCTTTCAAAGCTCCCTTGGTTACTGAACTGGGTGGTGAGAAATGAAAGAAAGCTCCAGAATGTGCCCATTCAGGCAGGGGCAGAACCTCAGAGCTCCCTTCTCAGCAGATGGTCTAGAAATAGTGAGCAATTCACCCACATTCAGGACCTTGCCCTGTGAATGGCATTCCTGGTAACCCCAGAAGGGCAACTGAGGGGGTCCCTACACCAGGAAGGGGAAGGAACAGGAAGGGCAACCCCCTGCCCTCAACGCCATTCCCACCAGCTCCTTGGAAGTGGCTTTGTCTAGTGTCTGAAGCACTCGGCTAAATATAGCCCGGGCTGGGGTCTGAATTCAGGCTATTGAGGCCTCTAGAAGCTCCTGACCCACCCTAGTCTTCTAGTGCTGGGGCAGAGAAGGGAGGAATGGGGAGCTGAAGGAAGGGCAGAGGTTACATTGTGCAGTCATATGAAAAGGGAGCCCCCAGCTAACTCGTCCTAACGGCTGAGGCTGAGGTGCACTGTGGGGAAGGATGGAGTCTCACTGACACTGCAGGTGAACCGCTGCAGCCCTCAAGGGGGAGTTAGCGTCCAATGAGGCCACAAGGAGAGAGAGACCTGGTCCTGCTGGAAAGATGCTGGACGTCTCTCTGAGTCCTCTCTCAGTCTTCCAAGCCTCCTTGTACAAGAACAGCACGAATTTGACCCAATGGGAAAAAAAATAGGGCAAGTGGGACATGGTGCACACGCCTTTAATCCCAGTACTGGGGAGGCAGAGACGGGTAGATCTCCAAATTTGAGGCCAGCCTGGTCTACAGAGTGAGTTCCAGGACAGCCAGGGCCACACAGAGGAACCCTGTCTCAGAACGACACCCCCCCCCCAAGGACATAAAGTCAGGAGGGTAGATCTGGGAGGAGCTAAGAGGAACGGGAAACAAAGACGATTAAAGTCCATTGTATACCTGTCTGAAATGCGCAAAGAATTAATAAAAATGCTATTTTAAAAATACGGTGGCGAGTGACTGAGGGAGACCTCTGGTCGTGCGTGTATACCCCACGCATGTGTGCATATACACCACATACTTATACAACTCACATCTTCGTTGGGGTGCCTACTAGAAGTTTGAGTGGGCCCAAGGTCAGGATGGGGCACACAGCAGAGAGTGGGTCAGACATACCCACGGCTTCTTGCACACCCACCCTTTATGGGAAGCTTTTCCAGCAGACAGGCACCCCTGGAGCCTAGCAGCATTCTTGGTACAAGGCTTGCCATGGCACCAAGCTCCACCCCGAGGAATGCATGCTCTGTGGCTGGTCCCCACCCGGCCTGTTTAAGCGGTGAGTTTGTGTAGCAGCAAGGCCAGAGGCACATTAAGGATTAACTTCCTGGCTGCAGCCAGCCTGGCTCAGCCTTCCTGTTAGAGGATTCTGTGGGCAGTCTCCACCCAGAGCCACAATGCTTTAAAACCACAGACTCCTCCCAGGCCCGGGCCACCATCCACTCACTAAGCCCCCTCTGGCTATCGCTGACTTCTCTGTCGAAGCCCTTCCATGCCGCGGCTGTCTTTGGCAGTGGGCTCCAGTGGCGTGGTGGTATCACCCAGGCTGTGGGAAGGTGTGCAGAGGGATCTCAGTTCCCAGCATTGGTGGTTAAGGAGGTCTAATTTGTCTGATTACCTTCTAGGGCCAGGTCCCACCCACCAAAGTCTCCTGCTTGACTTTGGAAATCTTGGGGAGATAACTCTCGCCTTCTAACCCCCACCATGAGTCAGATGGTCCCTCATTCCCCCCGGGGGGTTCTAATCTGATGAGAGTGTGGCACCCCACAGTTTGTTGAAGCGATGACAGAGAGCCTCAGAGTTGGGGGAAGCTGGAGGAAGGTGAGAGGGCTTGGTGGGCTAGGACAGGTACATCAAGGCTAGCCGATACTCAGGATCCCAAGAAGATGTGGTGGCAAGGTCAGAGTTGGTGGCACCACAGACTTCTCTAAGAGTCCCCAGAAGCCCTCAGAGGCCTGATCTGTGTCTTCTCACAGAGAGCGGCGGCCCTCTGCCTTCTGCACCTCATAGAGGAAGGGTCCCGTGAGCTGGGACCACCCGCACCTTCCCTGGTACCCCGACTGAAGGAGGAGGGCCTTCCAGTCCACCCTGGGGTCCAGGTCCAGATTTGCCCAAGCAGGTCTTGAAGCAGGGGCCTTTCCAACTGGGCCCTGGGGGGTTGCCCATGACTCCTTACTTCTGCTCCAGTAATAACTACCTCCAAGTTCCAAGTAAGCCAGGAAAGCGGCCCTGGGTGGGGGTGGGTGGGAGTCTAGGTTGAGGGGAGGGTGAGTCATTAGGGAGTCATGCTGCGCAGGACTGGGAGGGTTCTAATCGATGGGCTCATGTTATATTTATCAGCCACAGTACTTAGGCGCTACCCTGAGAAGGACTAATGGGCTCCCCATTGGAGACGCCATTACAGGAAGTGCAGGGGGAGGGGCGAGGTGCTGAGAGGAGATGGGGACCTGGCAAGGTCTGCTCCTGGCAACATTCACTCCCAAGCCCCTACCACACTGGCTGAAGCGCTGTTGGGATTGGAGGCGGTAGCCATGAAGTATGCACACGGTACTAATCCCCTTTGCCACACTGTCCGATTTCAAGCCGTCATTGAGAGTCTTGAGCCAGCGGGTCATCCCAGTAATTCCTCTGCCTCCCCTTCCACCCAGTCTTTTCCTCTACCCTTTCTGGCTCTCCAGACCACCCTTCTGTCTGAATGACAGCGATGTGAGCCAAACAAGTGGCTCAGCCCTTTCTGGGGAGGAGCTGGCTGTGGTTGCCATGGTGATATTTCAGGGCGGTGGTGGGGGCATCTAGCTATTTTTTCTAACAGTCTTAATTGCTCATTTATTTAGGGCAATTAGTCCCCAGCGTCCCTCCCTTCCTTGACCCCAGCAAAGGCTATTCTCAGCTCCCATAACATTCTACCCAGATGGGGTGGAGCCTTGTCCGGAGTGAATGGGGTGGGGTGGGGTGGGAGGAAGAGGGGTGGGGGACCAAAGGAACTGCAGTCTGAGAATCCACAGTTAGAGGATGACCTGGTCAGATCATGTCCTGTCACTAACCCAATGCCCTCTGACTTCTCTTGACCCATTCAGCTTCTTGAGTGGACCCAGCCTTCCACACACTCCTCAGTCTTTGGACGGCAGCACATCCCTCCAATGGCAACACTGTCCTCCCTGGCCAGCCAGTCAGGGCCATGTGGGAATCCGCTTCCTCCCTACAGACAGCTGTTCCAGTTGTCACAGGCTTCAGGGAGCCCCTGTCTATCCTTCTGGGTCTTGCTGTGTTGCACTGGGTAACGCTAGGATTCTCTAACGCTGGCCTGATGTCCCCTGATAAGTTTCAGCATCCTTTGCCTAGACAACTGGTCCAGACTGTTAAACCTGACCTTGCCCCAAGTACGAGGTAGAACAGGATGTGGTCCCAGGGCCCATCTAGGAACACCATACTGCACTTACAAGACCCTGCCCTGGCTTTTCTCTAGGCCCCATCCTTCCATCCCAGGGCCTCCCTGCTCAGTTAGGCCCCACAGTCCCTGGAGGGAGGCGCTTTTGCCTCCAGGGGGAGCAGATCCTGGAGGTCTCTTTAAAACTCTCCTCACCAGTTTTCTGAGGAGCCTTTGGTCTAAAGTTAGAGCAGCAAGCAGAACTTCTATTTCCCCGACCCTTCACTTTTTTCCTTTTGAGTTCTGAAGCACTTTTTGGGCCAAGCCACATTTGTGACTGAAGCTTCCCTGTGAGGAAGGGCTGTGCACTTCCTGGAGACGATTTCTCAGCCCCATGCTAGGCCTTTCTGTACTCTCTTCACCTCCTCTAGTACCTACTGCACTACCACCTTCCCTCTGAGGGTATCTCCCTGTGACCTGGAGGAAGTCCCTGGGAGATGGCCAGGACTTGAGGAGAGAGAATGCAGGCAGCCAGTCTAGACTCAGCCTTGATGTTTCACTGGTTATGGGACAAAGAGAGCCATGTTGGGGGTGACCTCACCCCTTGGGCATTCTCTGCTGGACAAAAGGCCGGTTGTTCTCTGGCCTGGAAGCAGGAGGCAGAGATGACACTGTGGTCCTGTGACCCTCATTAGAGCCCTGCTCTACACCCAGTGCAGCCTGGTCTGGGAGGCCTAGCTGAGGGAAGCCACCATTCCCATCAGGAGAAGACGTGACCAATGCCCAAAGACCATTGGATGCTCCCCTGGGGGTCTGACATCAATCAGACCCACCCTGACCAACAGTGGGGGGTGCAGGGGGTTCAGGGGCCTCTCTGCTTGCTGCTTTCTAGCATTGGTCTGGGATGGGGCTTTCTTTTCCTTCTCTTTCCCAAGACAGAAGTGAAGGAGTCCTTCAGATGAACTCCCTTGGAGGAGTGGTGAGATTTGGGGAAGGTGGTGTGGGCCAGAGAAGGCCTCTAGTCTGCCCAGCCCTCATTCCCAGCTTCAGCCCTCTGTGCCTTGCTCCTTTTTCTCCCCATCCCCACCTGTCTCTGAAAATGATCCTCACTCCCCTCTCCCTGGCCCCTCCCCTAGGAATCTGACATCACTATTCCAGCTTAATTTTATAACCCCCTCCACCCCTCTGTCAAGGTCCTCCCTAGGTGTGGTCAGCATCCTTTCTCTAAAAAGTTTCTAAGGGCAGGGATCCTATGTTGCCACCTGAGAACCTCACTTCCTAGCTCCAGCAAGGCCTTGTGGGAGGGCCCTTAATGATGACAAGCACGGAAGACCGTCCATGTGCAGGTATGTTCCAATAGCTAGCCTTCCTAAGAGCCATCACTCTGAGCTGAAAGTCCCCATGGGTTGGGGGAGGGACTGCCCTCCAGATGTTGTTGGAAATCTAACACAACCCCTCCCCAACTCCTTCTCCCACTTCCCGCTCCATTTCCCCTAAATATTTACTGATTTTTTATTTACATTCTTTGCCCGAGGTGCCCAGCCCCTGTCAGGTCCCATTTGCTTGCCCGTCCCCTCCTGCCAGCTCCCCTCCACATCCCTCACATCTGGAGCCAGCAGTCCTGTGGGTCACAACCTCCCCCCACCCCCAGTTCCGAGGGAAAAGGGGAGGGGAGACCAGTAGATTGGTAGCTCTGGGCAGGGCTGGGATGGGAGAGGCTCTGAGACAGGGGCAATTCACAGGCATGCTTGGCCTGCCCCAATCTGGGATCGCTTTAATCACCCCCTTTGTTTCACGAGAACTTCTGGATGGGGTTGATGGATGCCAGATGCTGGGAGCACCCCTACCCTAGGAGGACTCCAGAATGAAGGAGGGAGGAAGGGCGGAGGGTGAACCTCGACTGAACTGACAGCCAGGGATCCAACTCTGTTTCTGGCATATGGGGCAGAATTAGGGTTGCTGCCCTCGTGAGTTTGCTTCCTTCCAGCTGCACAGGGAACCTGCTAGGAAATCAAGAATTTCTCTCCACTCACAGCTCCCAGCCCTTTGACTGCAGTGGGGCAGGTACTGTCCGGGGTGCTGACGTGATGTCTGCCAATCAACGGATTATCTCTACTTACTTCTGAGGGAGTAAGTGATGGAATGAACGTTCTAGAAGGTGCTTCTGTGGGGGAAAGGCCACACAGGAAAGGGAAATGGGGAGGGCTGGAGTAGCTAAAGTGTGACATTATATGACAGAATCAGGACTTCACACAGCAGAGTCTCAGGGAGGCCAGGAGAGAGCTGCAGCTTTGTAAGACTCAGGTACATGGGGACCCCACGGGCTCTGGTGGGGGGTGAGAGGGCAATGCAGGAAATGGGAGTGGGGTGGGGGAGGTAGAGCCCCTAGAGCAGTGGTTCTCAATCTGTGGGTCACGTCCTCTTCAGAGGGACAACTATTTCACAGGAACTGCCTAAGACCATCAGAAAACACAGATATTCACACTGCAATTCATAACAGTAGCAAAATAACAGTTATGAAGTCTCAACGGAAATAATTTATGGTTGGGGGTCACCATAGCATGAGGAACCAAATTAAAGGGGCATGGTGTTAGGAAGGTTGAGAACCACTGCTCTAGAGGATGCTGAGTGACCCCAACCAGGCATCTCAGGGCACAGAGTAACTCCCACCTCCTGTACACTCTTCTCCACACTAGTCCCACTATTTCTGTGACCTCCTGCCTCCTGTTTCTCAGCCACCCTGCAATATGGTTCTCCCGATGGTGCCTCTGAGTTTGGACTGTTTCCATCCCAGTCCACCTGTGACCTATAAAGTTCCTCTACTCCAGGAAGTCCCCTGGGACTGCTCTGAGGAACCAGTCTGGCTGTGTCTAGACAGTAGACACTCATCTTTTCTCTTAATTTTCCGGAGCAGAGAGAGATGGTGCTGCCTACATCCTCCCTGCCGTCTCCCACAAACCTTCCTCCTGCCATCCTGAGTTTCTCAAAGATTCTGTCTTCCTTTCTCTCCTCTTTCCCACTCACTCTCCACCCCCTGAAAAAACGGTCCAAAGACTCCACTTCTCCCCTCCAGGATGACTTACGACTGGACCATTTCAAAGGTGCAAAGGCAACAAGTCCTGGGCTCCTGGGACCTGGATGCCTCGAAGGACTCACAGCAAGGCGGCTGTGGTGGGGTTCGATGCACTAACGGTCCTGGCTGGCTACCCAGGAACCCTGTCTTTAAGTAGTGGTAACTAATAACTGGCCCAAGATAGAGGTGGGATTCCTCTTTCCCTGGTTGCCTCTGATAGCTAATCTCTCCCTACCCACAGGAGCCCAAGGCTCTGAAGACCTATCTGGATGTCTTTCCCCTGGGCACATCACTCATTCGAGTTTTGCTCCTTCAAACAGTTATTCATCGAGCATCCTCCGCATGCTGGAAACTGTGCTGGCCTGGGGACACTGAGAAAGCAACACGGTCTTGGCTTCTACCCATGCACAGCCTGCGGCTCGGTGGAAAGCAATGTCAATCATTCAGTCCACAACTGGAAGCAGAGTGACAGCCTGGATCAGTGAAAAAAAAAAAGATGGCTCGGTGCAAACACTCAGATCTTAGATCTGACCAGCATGGGGAAGTTGGAAGCCTTGTCCAAGGGATGGATGCACTAGATGAAACCTGAGGGGATGGGGAAACAGACAGGCAGAAGGGATGGTATCTTCAAGGGTGCCGAAGCAGAAGGAATATATGCAAGATGCTGGAAGAAGATGAGGCTGGAGGCAGAGAGCGGGGGAACAAGTAAAGAGAGAGAGAGAGGCAGGCAGAAACTGGCTGGACAAGCTCTTCTGCAGCAGTTGAATACCTAGTTTAGGAACGGAGGCTACAGAGCAGGATCAGGAAAATGGGAAGATCACTAGGGGGCCAAGGCAGGGGTCCAGATGAGAGTTGGCTTGAGTCCTTGGCTTGAAGCAGGGGAGGTCAGACTGTTTGCTGCCGACAGGCCTAGAGAAGCATCAGCAAGGAATGGAGGAGAAGATAGGTTCTGTGGGGGGCACCATGTCTGGAATGCAGCAGAGACTGTAAACACTTTGTGGAGCAGTTCAGGATGTAAAGAGCAAGTGTGGTCCAGGAGGTAGGACATCCCACGCTGGTCTTCAAAGGAGCCTGAGCACTGAGTCTGCATTCGTGTCTTGGCAGCCCCTGTACTTCTGGGTCCTGCTCTGTGGGAGAGAGTACACTCAGGACTCAGAGTGATGAACAGAGAGGTACCAGGGTACCAGAGTACTCAGAGGTACAAGGAGTTCCAGGGTAGAGGAACTGAGAGAGCTTCCTGGCAAGAGGAAGAAGCAGCAGCTGTGGTGGTGGCAGCCAGTGTGGAGAGTAACTTTAGGGGATTCCACATCTGTCGGTCCTCTCTGTGACTGGGGATGCATTCATCTAAGCCGCCAACTAGTTGGGTGCTGGGTGATATCACACACCTCATCCTATTCAGCATCTCCCTCCAGGATGGCACTGCCAGTTTTCAGGCAGAGAGAGAGAAAGAGAGAGAGAGAGAGAGAGAGAGAGAGAGAGAGAGAGAGAGAGAGATTGTAGGCACCACCCTTGCGCCACCCTGGGAGAGCTGGACCTGGCCCTCACTGACCACTGAAGAGCTGGTCTTACCCCTCACAGAAGAGCTGGCCCCATCCCTCACCCTGGGTGTGAGAGAGCTGTCCCGATATCATGGGGCATCTGCCCTTGCTTGATGAGGCAGTCCAAGTGGCCTTAACTAAATCAGCTACCACCCAGACCCATATCTAGGCCTTTGAGGTGGTCCACCCCAACATCTACCCCAGGTATGACCTGCTGGAGTGCACGAAGGGACTGGTCCTGAGGAACCACAGCCATACGATCTCCATGAGTTGGGACAACAGCAGAATATGCAAGAGGAATTTTGGTGAGAGTCCAGTACTGATGGTGTACCAGAAGCCAGAGGCCTCACACCAGACCAACAACTCATTGTAGCAAACATTTGCAAACAAAGCGGAATGAATAAAAGGGGGTACTGTGTGACACCCTGCAGCTCCAATGCCACTGAGACAATGAAGAGGTATGGGAGAGGCGGGAAAGATGGAGGTGTGAAGTGGTTTGTTAGTTTTATTGTGTTTTCACTTAATATTTTTAATTTTTTCTTTGGCGGGGAGAACATCACAGGGGTAAGGGACTGGGAAATGAGCAGAATCGGGGTACATGATGCAAAATTCCCAAAGAATCAATTAAGAATGTTTTTTTTAAAGCCTGCCTTGTTTTCTGAGAGCCTTCCTTGTACTAGGAACATGAAGTCAAGTTCTCTCCAGACAACATCATTTAATTCCCAAAAGCCTACCAGGGAAATGTGATGGCTCTTCCCACACTAAAGGTGTAGAAACTGACACTTAACAAGGACAAATAGTTGCTCAGGTCACACAAACAGGCAGGTAGAATTGGGACTCACTTCTTGTCCCCTGAGCCCAGAAGTCGTCTCCTTGTGGCTGCCACAGCCATTCTGTCTGCACCCTGAAGTCATGGTACTGTCCATGTCTGTGGTCCCATAGACTGCCTTCCTTGAATGTAGGGGCTGTAACAAGTCACTTGGTGTCTGCTTGTCCCATAATAGGGATGCGGTTAATACTGGGTAAACAAGGAGGAAAAAATGCAAAAGAAAGGTTCATGGGGTTCCCACACGAAACAATAAAGTTTCTTTTCTTTCTCTTCTTTCCTTTCTTTCTTTCTTTCTTTTAAATTGTTTTTTGTTGCACTATACATTTTTCTCCACTCCTCAGCCTTTCTTCCCCTCTCCCTTTTCTTTATTCCTAAGCCTGTATCATTAGTGATGAGTTAAGAATTAGTCACCAGCCAGGCTTTGTGGTGCACACCTTTAAACCCAGCACTCGGGAGGCAGAGGCAGACAGAGCTCTGTGAGTTCGAGGCCAGCCTGGTCTACAGAGTGAGTTTCAGAACAGTCAGAGAACTACAAGTGAGATCCTGTCTAAAAGGAAAAAGAAAGAAAAGAAAAGAAAGAAAAAGAAAAGCCAACCAACCAACCAAACCAAAGAATTAGTCACTGAGTGCAGCTAAAACTAGTTGCCACAAGTTCAGTGAAACTCGGTTTCTCGGGTGAGTTCACAGGTCAGAGGTCTGTGGTAGGTAAGAAGTGGATAGACCATTGCTTATCTTCCTTGTTTGAGGTTTGCCCTCCTGCCTTGGCTCATGACTCCTGCTACACATCAGTCACCCCTGCTTCTATGGCTCCAAGCCTTATCTCTCTTTTCCTGGTTGGGATCCTAATGGCTACTGTATGGCTCACCGGGACACCCCAGCACAAGCTCCTGGCTCAAAATCCTTAATTTACACACCTTCCATATACAGTTGCAGGCTCCAGGCATTAGGATGTGGCTCTTTCCAGAAAACCATTATTCTGTTCATATCCTGGATACTGAGAATAGGACCAGTGTGGGCAAAGGAAGTGAGCCCTTTGCCTGGCCATGGTTTCTTCATCTGTCCATTGTCAGAGACAGAAAACTACAAGAATCCCAAAGTCCTCGCTGGGGACAGCCTGTGGTTCCAAGAGCTATCCTTGAAGCAGGAGGGAATGGGGTCAGCCCACAAGAGGATGGTTTTGTTGTGGGTGACACCTGTTCACCCCACCCTCACTGTTAACCCAGACTGCCCCTCGAGTCTCCTCAGCCCTCTGTAGCCTTCTGTCCCTGTGACTGAGGCCTCTCCATGAGGCCAGGACCAAGAGTCCTGGGTACCCCAGTACCATGATAGTCTGGCTCATTAGGGGTATAGGGACCCCTCAAGTTCTCATGAGGTGTCTTAGTAAAGACAGGGCATAAGAACTCAAAGAAGCGTGGCTGTTTAGCCAGGCATGGTGGTGCACACCTTTAACGCCTTTAATCCCAGTGCTCAGGAGGCAGAGGTGGGCCGATCTCTGAGTTCAAGGTCAGCCTGGTCTACAGAGCGAGTTCTAGGAATCTAGAGCTACATAGAGAAACCCTATCTCGACACCCCCTTCCAAAAGCGTGGCAGCTTGATCAGAGAGAAGATGCCTTCGTGCAGAAATGACACAGAGTGTTCTAGAGGACAAAAATTGGCTAGAATTTTGGAAACAAGACTGGAGAATCCATTGTGGGGCAGCCAGTGAAGGGGGCCAGGAGGAAGTGAGGCCCATCCTGGAGGCCCTGCAGGGGCCACCCCAGGAGCTGAGAGGGAAAGCAGGTGTGTGTCAGGGCAGCCGGAAGACAGCAATGGACTCTGTGTCCAGCGAGTCCTGGGGGAATGGCGTGGGGAAGATGCACCTCGCTCCTCTCATCCAGCCGCTCTTCCTGCCCTGCCCTCCGCTGCTGCTCCCCTAGAGCCTTGTGGAGACTTCTTACAGGAGAGGCAGATGTTTCTGGATGCAGCTGGATACTGAGGTCCAGGGAAGGGGCTGGCCCCTTTGGGCTTGGAAGAGTTATGGAGAAGAAGACAGTACAGGAAATGAGGGCTCTCTAAGTGGGGGCTTTATGTACCAGCGGATCCTTACAGCAACAAGGAAAGCAAGTGCTGGTCCATTTTACAGACAAACCAACTGAGGCTCAGCGTGGCATCTTTTCTACCTCTGAGATTGCCTGCCTCCTCACCTCTATCCCATGCTTCTTCATCCACATCCCTCCTTCCTTTTTCTTAGATTCTCTGCCCTCCCTTGCCTCTTCCAGGAAGCCCACTGAGGCGTTCATCCATCTGCGGTGACTTTCCATCTGCTTAGACTGTTGACCAAAAGTACCCTCTCTCCTTGTCATCCACCTAGGAGTACATGGGAACAGAGACTCGCCCTTACATTGAAGCTCTCACCAGGCCTGAGGTTGCCAGCATGTGGAAAGGAGCCATAGGTCCCCAGTGCAGGCGCCGGGCATGGTGAGAAGACCAAAGGCAGCCGCCAGGGAGTCCCAGATGAGGTGAGAGGCTTGGCTCGCCCCCAGCTCATAAAGAAGGATGTTAACAGCCTTCTAGGGAGCTGGCCAGGGACGACCAAAGGAGTGGGCTAGACTGAAGTGCCTTCCAGCCTTGGGTCAGCACTGGCACCTCCTGCCCCAGGAGCAGCTCCTGCTGGTGAATAGTTTGCCTCTCCTTCCTCCTCTTCCCAACCCCCACCCCAGAACCCCTTTAGACCCCACACAGGGTCTGTCTCTCCTCCCTCCCCAGGACCCCCAGTGTCGGTTGTTTGCCTCCTGTGGGATGGGTGTGGGTTACTTATGGCGTCACTGGGTGATGAGGAGGGACAAAGGGTGGGAGGTCTGGCCCGGCCTCCCACAGTCTCTTCCCACCACCCTAAATTGCCAAACCAGGACCTGAGAGAGAGGCTGGAGGACTGCACTGTGGGAAACCAGGAAGCAGACGGGCAGGGGCCATGTGCAGGGGGAAGGCATGGAGAAAGCCAGCATGGAAGGAACCCAGGGTCTGGAAGCAGAGGGATCAGAAGCAAGCTTGCCTCTCTGTGGGGTACCAAAGGGACACCTGGACTCCCAGGGATGTTTGAGGACAGTCATCTTTTCACAGGTGGAGAACAAGGGCTTAGAGGCAGGGAGGGAAGTGCTCACCCACAGCTGCACGAGGACTAGAGTCCAAATCTAACTGAGATTGGGAACGGAACGAGGGGCCGTTTTCAGTACCATGATGTGTCCATCTAAACACAGGCAATGAATCTGACTACACGTATGTTTTCACTGCCCCCAAATTCTCCTCACCCTTCTCCCCAAGATTCTAATGTCAGGCCTTTGTTTTGTATTTTATTCCCTGAACCCTCGTCCTCCCAGGACTTTGTTGATCTTAACCCTGGATCGACCCTGAGGAAGGATGCAGACAAGATACTACACTCCAATACCATTTATTTCCTGAGAGCCTTGTCCCCCAGGCCTTTCCCCTGTCTCCTGCCTCGGCTGGCTAGCCACACCAGTGATTTTCACAATTACTGACTCTGAGAAAACCACCCCCTCCTAGTGTGTCCCCCCGACCTCCTCCCCAAGCTGTCTTCATTCTCTGGGGAGTCAGCTCTTGGGAGAGCTTTTGTCTGCCCTGGACAGATTTGACTCTCTCTTCGCTCACCTCAACACAGGCATCACAGTGCCCGCCCTAGTTCACAAAGTCCCCAGTCCATAATATAACCATACGCTCCAGAGCCTCAGTAAGCTCAGAAACAAGAGCTTTCCACCCCGTTTAACAGGTACATGTAAGGAAACAGGTGAGCGGAACAACAGGGACTCATCTCTAACTTGACTTCACTTTGTCACCCCTGCGGCAGTCCATCTGGTGGATCAGACAGATGTGAGGCCAAGGGCTACATAGATCACAGCCCACTTCAGGAACAGCTTAGTGGGGCTCCAGTCTCTGACGGTTTCAACGGGGGAGATTGGTTCCCCTAAGTCCTTTATGGACCATCTTAAATGTCTCAGGTCACAGGAAGCAGAGGTCAGCACGTCCTGGACCTCGTCACAGGCCTCTCAGCAAAGCACTGGACGGTCAGCTGCTAACTGCTGAGAAGCGTGAAAATGCTAGCCCAGCAGTCTGCTGTGTTCTGTCATCCCATCCTGCTGGGGAGGGCAGGGCCAGCTTCCCGGAGGAGATGCTATTTAACTGATCTTAGTTGATCATGGAAAGACAAGATGGTTTGCTCGGTGGGGGCGAAAAGAGGATGTCAGGGCTGACGGCGAGGGTAAAAGCCTATAGTATGTTCTAGGCAAGGCGAGGAATCTCGTGAGGCCAGTAGCTCACTGGACTTTGACAGGAAGGAGCCAGAGATGGGTCTAGAAAGGTCTTTTAGGCCCACCGTGAGGGTCTTTTAATATTTCACCTTAAAAGTGGTGGGAGGTCAACCTGCTTAAGGTAGGAAGCAAAGGATGTGGGGTCAGGGATGTACAAGATGCAGGAAGGAAGTGAGTGGGAGACTGTAGGAATCTCCTAGGCAAGAGGGGTGCAGAGCCCGAGTGAACACATGGCTAGCAAGAGCCCAGCGAAGGACCAGTTTTATGATGAAACTGCACGCTCACAATACGCCTGGTCCACCGTGAAAGAGGAAGAGCAGGAGATGAACTATCCCCATGTTGCTGGTTTGGGCAGCCTTCAGCTAACTCTTGCAGAGGAGAGAGAAGCCAGCTGGGGTCAAGGGATAGCCAACTCCAATTTCAGCACCTTGTTAGAGGTCCCATGGGACAGCTGGGTGGAAGGTCAAGCCAGTAGCTAGAGGAACGAGGCAGAGTTCAGGAAGAAATCAGGACTAAGTGGCTCAGAATTTACCTGCTCAAGAGCTAGAGTCAAAGAGACCTGTGTTCAAACCCAGTACCGTGTCTTATTGTGACCCCGAACAAGTCCCTCAGTTTCTCCTCATCTCATCTATGATACAGGAGAAGGGAGGAGTAAAAGGGAGACTCAGACGGTCTTCAGAAATCATTTGTCACATGAAATCTCAATTACGTCTTTCCCTGACCTTGCTGGGTGTGGTGCCCACCACAGACCAGACTGGAAGCTTCTGCCCGACTACAGGTGACATCAATGCAGAGAATCCCCCCAAGGACTCAAGAACGTATTTTCTCCAGGCACTGACAGGGCTTTATAATCCACCCCCTTCCCGGATGAACTAGATCTCCAATTAGACTCTCTGTCAGTGCTGAGGCCATTTCTGAAGTCCCACTCAGGAATCATGTTTCCGGTGATCAAAGGAGCCAGGCTTAGCTCTCCACCTGGAAGACGGATGCAAGTACTACCAGTAGTACTTAAGGGTCCTCTGTCCTGTGCTTCTGCCGAGCCAGTAGGCTGGCAAGATGAGGCTAGAGGTGGGAGGGTCCACGCCAAGAAATGTCCAGTGCACCTGTTCCATGCAAATGATATGCAAATGACCCAAAGCATTTGTTCTTGCCTCTGCAGTCAGGGGTTTGCTCTGCAAGAGGGTCTTCTCAGCTGTTCTGAGTGGGAGGGGCTCTGGAAAGGAGGAGTCCATCCAAAGGGACGCAGCACCCCCACCAGGGCCAGGACCCCACTTTGGGGGAGGGTGCAAGCCAGGGAACTAATGGGCCCATGATTCATCGCTCAGCTCTTGTCTGCACTAATTGGTTCTACTGGCCTACTGATTCATGGCAAGGAGCTGGGCTCTGGGGGACCCCTGTGTCCCTCCCCCCACTCCTCCCTGCCTCCTGCTCAGGATGGCTGTGTGAGGCTTTTAGATCCAGGATCTGTTCCAAGGGACCACTGCCCAGCATCCATCACTGCTGACAGACTGAGGCTTTCGGGTGGGGGCAGGGATGACAGTTCAGAGCGGCCATCTGATGCTGTGGACCCCACCTAGGTACCTCAGTCACTGGGATGTGTGTGTAAAGGTAGCCAGAGCCCTGGCTGGGTGCTATGAAGGTACTCAGGGAACAATGGTAGCTATGACTGGTGGTTATTTTGGTGGTAGTTGGCTTGCAGGTGAAAATACAGGAGGGGTCTTGGGGGCAAGAAAAAGAATTGGGTAAAGACTTGACACAGAAGCCTCTGGGCTGGGAGAGGTGAGGTGACCATGGGGGCTGAGAGTGCCCGCAAGTCACTCTGAAGCTCTGACTCAAGCTGCTGATAAAAGACCTAAGGCTTTGTTTGAGACTGCTTGCTGTGTGACCTTGTATAATCACTGGCGCAGTCGGAGCCTTCCAAGCATTGGAGCTGCTACAGAAGACAGTTAGCCCCAGGCACAAGCCCTCCAGGTAGTCACCCCGACAATACCTAGGTCCTCTGTGCTGTCTGTCATTCACTACATCCCAGGATGACGAAAGAGGTGCCAGCCCTCCTGGGTACAGGGATGGGTAGGGTCCCCACTCTCCTCTGGACCACCTCGGCACACAGATTGATTTTCAAGGTTGTCAAGCCCCCAGTGTCTTCCATCACATAAGAATGAGCACATGAGACCACGGCCACTTATCTGGAACCAGGTAGGTGGGCTTTCCACTCCCTCTTTCAGAAATAGAGCAGACACGGGCAAGGACTGGTCAGGATACACCAGGGCTCTCAAAGGGCCAGGCTGAAGCTCGGGAAATACGTTCTACTGAAATCTATGAATGGGCAAGAATTCTGCAGCCTCGACAGAGGAAGCCTCGACTTGTGGTGGCAGCTGATGAATGGAGAGCACGCCAGCCTCTTGGCAGCGCCACCACAGCCCGGCTGTCATTTCCACTCCTCCTCCCTTTGACCCCCAGCCTCGTGCAGTTGTCTGCATTGCTTGCCAGCTTGAATTGGAAACCAAATCCAGAAGCAGGCTCTGCTCCCTGTGTCTGCTGCAGCACTCTTAGCTAGCCGCTATAGCTACAACCACTTGATCTCAGCGACCACCGAGCACTCACCACCTACTCGCCTCTCAGCAATCAGGCAGTGTTTGAAGACATAAATCAGATCTCTTGATGTCTCTATTCAGAATTCCCCTACGGCTTTAAATCTCACTGTTAGCAGAAAACCCAGCCTCCTTACTTCCCTTAGAAGCCCCTATGTGATCAGTGCCTGGCCACGTACATGATCCCACTTCCAGTACATCTCCCAACGCTCTGTGTTCCAGTTCCAAATCAGCCAACAAAGGTTTGGGGGTCTGATTCAAGGCTGTACACCCACAATTCCCTCTTCCCAGAATGCTTTGCCCTTGTTCTGTACCTGGCTAAAGTCTTCTTGAGCTTTACATGTCACCTCCCAGAGATGTCCTTTCTGTCCTCATTGTCACCACCTCCAGCATCCCGCATACCAGCCTGCTTTATTGTCTGCAAACCCTTCAAACCATCTGATAAATTCTCGCTCATTTTGATGCTGTTGCTGCTTTAAGACAAGGTCGCACTATGTAGTCCAGGCTGCCCTCAAATTTACTATGTAGCACAGGGTAGCCTCAAACTTGCAGTGATCCTCTTACCTCAGGCTCTTGGGTGCCAGGATTGCAGGCAGGCACTACACAGCTGCCTCTGAATTCCCTTTTAAACATCTGCCCCTCTTTCTTGTGGTCCTGTCTCTTGAGTCTGAGGCAGCTGTTTTGGGGGTGTATTGGCTTCTACCAATATCCAAGGATTGACTTTGCCCTAATAAATTCTATTTCTCTTTGGAGGGAAATTCTGTCTCCTCAGTGCCCTCCATGTAGTTATGGGCGAGTCTCCTAGTGATGTCAGAGCACAGGGCCTTCTGCAAGCTCTGACCCAGGGAGGAGTAGCCACAAGGGCCACCCCAGGAGAGGAATCTCTTTTAGCTACTCTATAGGCACCCCTCCTGACAGGCCAGGAAGTCTCCCTCACCCTGCATCCATCTACTCCCCTGCCATCTGAGCTCTCAAGTGACCTCAGTGACCCTAAGCCCCTCACAGGACTTATTTCTCTTCCTGCTGCCCCACCACAGAGGAAGCTAGGGGTCAAGAATGTGGGGAGGGGGGGGCAAGTTCATGTTCTTGATGCTTTTTTCTTCAGCAGGAAAAGATTCCGAGCTACAGCTGACAGCCAGGCCAGAGTGAAGCAAGAAACTCAGTGCTCTGGATGGCAAACTCACAACCCGGAGAGAAGTCATCTGTGTGAAGTCACCTGGGGACTAGGTACCTCCTGCTCCCTCCCCCATCCCCAGAGATCCAACTTCCTAGGCTTCCACTGCAGACTCTTCCACATGGGGATCCTAAGGAACCCCGAGTTCCTGCTCCGCCCCTACTTGCTCCCCAATCCTGGATGGTTGGGTTTCCTGAAGACACTGTGACCTGGACAGTGGCCACTGCTGGCTTTGCTGGCTATACACATGGGGAGAAGGCTGCTCTCCTCCACAGCCCTTTCAGGGGGTTCCTTGGTACAAGTGTTGTTTCATCACGAGACTCAGTTTCCCCATTTGAATAATGTCAGTTTTGAGCTTTTCGTTCTGTATTATTCATTTGGCTGGGAATAGCAGACTCATGTGTGTGTACACATGTGTGTGCTCGCGCATGTATGTGTGTGTGTGTGTGGTTGTTCAGGGTAGGGGCAGGTTGGATGCTGAGCATCATTCCAGGCTCTAATCACTGTGGTCTTCCATGTTTTGTGTCAAAGTTGTCTAGAGGAGAAGAATCAATATATAGGATATATAGACTCACACATGCACGCACACACACACACACACACACAGTTCGATCAACTTACACTGAAACAGTAATGACACTTGTCTCACAACCGAGAGGTTGACAACCTGGTAGTCAGACCATGAGGCTGGGTGCCTCAGCAGTTCCAATCTGATTCCCAGCCAGGGATGGAGGCCTGGAAACACTGGTCCTGATGTCAGTGGAGGAGCCAGCAGCAGCAGCAGCAGCAGCAGCGGAAACCCACTGGGCAGCAAGAGAAAAGGCTAAGCAGGCAATAGGCCAGTAATCTTCCATCTGCATGCACCCATTTTTATCTGGGCTGCTGTCAGTACGGGCCCGTTCTCCCCAGTCCGTCACACAATGGGCTGACTCTGCAGTCAAGGCTCCCGGCTCAGGCGGTTCTAATTTGCGACAAGTTGACATCGCAAGCAACCAGCACACTTTCCTCCTCTCCCCCCAGTTTAACTGGCTGAAGAAGCAGTCCTAGGGCTGCAGAGGAATGAGAGGAACCCCATTCTCCTCCTCTGTCATCTTGGGAGGTCAGCTACTGGCCATCTCTCCCAACTCCCCAAACCATAGGAAGGAGGTGTGGCCTCTCCCTGGGGGTTCCAGAGAGAACCCAGTTAAGTGCTTGCCCTGTCTTCAGACCCTGTGAAGTCAGGTCTCCCAGACCTAAGGCCACCCTTCCCCAGGGTCAACTGACATTAGAACAGAGTCCACCAGCCCCTGGAGATTTGACCGTGGCCTCCAGTTCCTGGGGCTCAGAGAGGATGATCCAGGAGCTGGGACCACCCTGGGAGTGAGCTACAAAGGTTTGGTGGGCACTGTGAGCCTGTTCTCAGGGGCACCAGGGAAGGGGTTAGAAACCAGCAGGTTGAATTTCCAAAAACTGCCCTGGGATCAGGCGTATTTTCTCAGCCATCTGAGTGTGGTTTTAAATGGGAAACACAAGCCGGCAAAGGCAGAGCCTGTTCGGATGCCCCTCCCCTCTCCCACCCCAGAACCCACCACGGAGCTTGCTTTCAGCAAGGCAAACATGTGATTATATTTATTTCACAGGCCTGGGAGGCCTGATTGTCATTGACCCTCCTCCCTGCTGGGGTCACATAGACCTGGGTTTTCTACCCATGGGTTTGTTTTTTTGTTTTTTGTTTTTCCCCTAGGAGTTGAGAGTGGTAAAGACTTGCAGAATTGAAGTGGAGGGAAATCAGAGTTTTAGAATGAGCTTTGGGTTACCTGAACTAATTAGGTGAACCCCAGTTGTCCTATCTGTAAGATGGAGGTGACCAGACCTCCTTCTGTGGTAACCAGCCATCAACATGGTCCAAGCCTTGGGTCCCTATTATAGAGGACTAATGTGTGTAACTAATAACGTTACAGAAATGCTGTCATGCCTGAGGTTGGATCCTGACATTGTGGCTTCCTCTTTGTTCAGTCCTAGGCCACTTCTAGGGAACGCAGCTGGCCTGGTGTAAGGAAGCTCAGATGACCTCTGTGCTAAGGGACTGAAGCCCAGAGGTTCTCAACCTGTGGGTTGCAACTCCTTTGGGGTCAAATGAGCCTTTCACAGGGGTCACTTTAGAACATCCTGCATGCCAGATAAATTACATTATGATTCATATCACTAGCGAAATTACGGTTATGGAGTAGCAATGAAATTAACTTTATGGTTGGGGGTCCCCACAACAAGAGGAACTGTATTAAACGGTTGAAGCATTAGGAGAGCTGAGAACCAATGCTCCGGCCATGTCAGCATCGAGGGTCCTCCCCTTCTCACCCACAGGTGATGTCTCTTTGCAACCTCTTTTTTTCAGTACTGAACTTGAACCCAGTCCCTCGTGAATGCTGGAGGAGCGTTCTACCACTGTGCCCACAACCCCAATCCTGTGATTATTTGCTTGCTTGTTTTTCTGCCAGGGCCTCACTCTGTAGCCTTGACTGTCCTGGACTCTCTGTGTAGCCCAGGCTAGCCTTGAGCTCACCTTCTCCCGCCTCCAGAGTGCTGGGATCAAATGTGTGAGCCGCTCTCACTCCTATATATTCTGAGACGGGGTCTCACTAAGTTGTCCCGGTTAACCCTGAGTTCACAACGTAGCCCAGGCTAGCCTTGGACTTTCAGCCCAATCTCAGTTTCCCAATTATCTGGGGTTGCAGGCCAGAGTCACCAGGCTCAGTTTCTCTGAACGCTCTTCTGTGATCTCCCACCAGCTCAGCCTAGCTAAGCAGCCCCCAGATCCCGACCCCGTAGAAACATTGCCAGAGATGAGCAACTGAAATTCCTTAGGCCCCTAAATCTGGGTGCAATTTACTCTCCAGTCGTCAGTCACTAATAGATCCCAACAGTCCTTAATCCCTCTGGCTTGGAGCACCCCAGCAGCTGTCCTTCTGAATATGGGCCTTGGTTCCCCTGTCCCATTTTGTCACAACCGCCCCCCCTCCATCCTAGACCCAGTCTTCAGAGCTCTTCTTGAACCTGCGGAATCTCTTCACAGGTGCCTTGACTTCCTTCCCCAGGACACCCTAGCAGGTCTGAGCTGCCCCAGAATTCCTGTCTCACGGAACGTGACTCTGGAACTTGAGCTTCAGCAGAAATTCTTCCAAAGCCCCTAACACACCTTGGTCAGTAAATATGGGTAAGTGGGGCATGCAGCTCGGTGGGCGGAGTCCTTGCCTAGCATCCACGAAGCCCTGGGTTTGGTTCCCCAGTACTGCATAAACCAGGTGGCTCATGCTCATAACTCCAATACTCAGGAGTTAGAGTAAGGAAGATCACAAGGTCACTCTCTGCTACACAGTGAGTTCAAGACCAATCTGGTGTCCGTGAGAACCTGTCTTGAAATAAACGAGGTCAGAGAGATAGCTCACAGCATGAAGGTACCCACCACCAAGCGCGACAATCTAACTTTGATCCCTGGGATTCACGTCCTAGAAGGCGGGAACTGACTCCTAAGGGCTGTCCTCCGGCCTCTGTGCACAGCCTGTGCATGTGCACACACACAATAAATAAAATGGAAAAAGATTCGTAAATCAACAAGCAACGTTTATTTCTCCTAAGCCGTTTGCACCTTTCCTAAAGTCTGAACACCACACCATGTGCCAGGGACTGTGCCGTGTGGTGGATGCCACACCGCATACCAGGGACTGTGCCTTGTGGTGAACACCACACTGCATACAAGGGACTGTGCCATGTGGATGCCACATCGCATGCCAGGGACTGTGCCGTGTGGTGAACTCCGCACTGCGTACAAGGGACCGTGCCATGTGAATGCCACATCGCATACCAGGGACTGTGCCATGTGGTGAACACCACACTGCGTACAAGGGACTGTGCCATGTGGTGAACACCACACTGCATGCCAGGGACTGTGCCATGTGGTGAACACCACACTGCATACAAGGGACTGTGCCATGTGAATGCCACATCGCATACCAGGGACTGTGCCAAGTGGCTACTTATTTTAATACCTTTCTGAAGTGGATATTTCTAGAAAACTGAAGTAGAGGCTGGAAGCCAGCACCTTCCCACTCTAGAATCCACACTGCCCAGTTTTCCACACCTCATCCATCACCGTGGCTGTCTTTTTAGTATTCCCCAGGACTGGATCCAGAGTGACCCCCCAACCCTCCCACACCCCGCCCTCTCCATCACCCTCAACTCCACCCACCAATGCTGAGTTTTATTCCTCGTGTCTGGCGGATGTTCACTGCCTTCAGCCAACCCTTTCACCAGCCTTCTTGCAAGCCCTGTGTCACCTTCCCTGGCAGCCTAGCCCAAGCCCAGGCTTCCCCTGAGAAGTCCCTACCTCTCTGTTCCTGGTCTAGGCTGGGCACAGATGCACCTGTCTGGACTCTCAAGGTTTTACCAAAGCCAGAGACTAAGCAATGGCTCCCAGTGCACATGTAGCCGTGACGGCCAGGTATGACTTGGCATCCATCACTTGATTTCTTTGAACCGCAGTTTCCTTATTTCTCCAATAGCTATTAAACTTCGTTTTCTGGACTGGGGATGTAGCTCAGTCATAGAGTATTACCTAGCATGCAAAAACCCCAAGTTCAACCCCTCAGGACCATGTAAACTGGCATCTGGTGCTCATCTGTAATCCTAGCACTTGGGAAGGTGTAGGCAGGAAGATCAGAGGGTTCAAGGCTATCCTTGGCTACATAATGAGTTCGAGGCCAGCCTGAGCTACATGAGATTCTATCTCAAAACAAACAAAAAAACCTGCCTGGTTTGTGACAAGGACTCAATGCCACTGTGACTTTGAGATTCACCTTACCAAAGGTGACGTTTTGTATATACACAGAGTTAGCTGACAGGCACTTCTCAAAGCTTCCCCTCCTCACCACACACTCCCACACCCTTGCTGCAGCACACAGGTTACACGAGCTCTCCCCAAACACCCTGTGACCTTGTTCATGCTGCCCAACCTTCTCTGGAAGTTCTCCCCTTTCCTTTCTGCTTGGCTTGCTCCTACTCATCCGTCAAAGCACCCTTCGTGGTCACCTCCTCCACGAAGCTCTAAGCGTCTTCTCCCAGCAGAACTGTCCCTGTTTTCTGCATGGGTGCCCTTCCTGCTGTCTCACTCTCTTTATGTCTGCATAAGACGCCTGCCTCCTGCACTGGGCTGTCTTATCCATCTCTGTATGCTCGTATATAGCAGGCACTCCTTAGACGCACATGGCTTTCCCTCCTCTATATTCTCATCCTTGACAATTGGCTGATTCTCCTTGTTACCCCCCCCCCCAACAGGTCTTGGGGGTTCACTCCCTACCCCCTCTTCAAAACAAAACAAAACACCTCCATCAATTACCTACCCTATGCAAAAAAAAGAAAAAGAAAAAGAAATCAAAATGAGGCATGACTGTGGTCTGGCACTCGGCCCCTCTCCCAAGGTCTGGGAAAGACAAGAAAGGCGCGGGGAGGGATGCAGGCAGGGGAGGCTCCAGCACCCTGCCCCTCCCCCCACTCCCAGGAAATTGGCTTTGGCTCCACCGTGGCGGTGGTGGGGTGTCAGTGTTCTGATTTTCTGGCATTTCATTTATGCCTTGGAAGTTGGCGTGAGCTGTCAGGGGATCTGGGGAGGGGCCTGGATGGTGGCAGGGGGTGTCGCTATGAGTAGTCCCTGACATCCCATTGGTTCTCTCCCTTTGCCCAGGGCAAGATCAAACATCAAAAGCACAGGCTGGTGCCTGGGTTGATGGAGCCTGGCAAGCCTCTTCCAGATGTGTGCAGCTGTTTCTCCCAGTTCCCATCCGGAGATTTGGACTTGGAAACCCCTGTCAGCCATCCAGTGGGTCCCTGATAACCAGGTTAGAACTGAGGGGGCTGGCATCCTCTCCTCCCATCCGCATCCCAGCTCTCCACTGATGGAGGCCCCCATGTCCTCCCAGCCTCTCCTTCATCCAAGGTTTCTTTTAAGACCCCATCAGCTGGGAAGTCCTTCTTGCTTCATGTTTTACATCCTTCCTGTTGTAATAGCATTTCTCCTGGGGCTGCAGAAAGGTAAGAGAGAGACTCTCAGGCAGAGAGGAAGGAAAGAGAAATGCTTGGGATCATTTGACCTGGGAAATGTGGGAAGATAATGAAATACTTGGTGCTCGAGTTAATCTGAAAATGGGAGCACTCCACTTCCAGGCACTCGGCTGGCAGAGAGCTCTCCGCCTCTTAGCCGCCCGAGTCCCTCTTCCCAAATGCTATAAGCTCCTAATAAGGATGTAATACAGTTGAATGTATTACAAATTTGATTGTTTATAGAAATTTATCCAGCTGCAGACTAGGGCTGGGAGGACTGACCCCGTGGGAAGATGGGAGAGCAGGAGATTGGGAGGGGTGAGGAAGGAGGGTTGGGAAGAGAGAGAGCAGAGAAGAGGGGCAGCGGGAGGGGCGTCAGGACAGGAGTAGGAGGAAGGTGTTTGGAGGAGGGGAAGGGTAAGAAGAAGCAAGGGTGGACAGAATGGAAGAGGAGAGGGAGAAAGCAGGGTGGTGGGAGAAGGAAGGAAACTCTGAGAGGGGCGGGACTATACTACCCAGATGCAGCCCCAAGGCCCCCCCTCCCCGGTCAGAGGAGTGGGAACCACAGATCAAGGAGATGGTTGGGAGAGTTAGCTGGAATTACTGCCATGGGGGAGGAAAGGGGCAGCCTTCTTCTGTGGCCTCAGACTGGCTGCCGGCATGGAAGGGTATGGTTCTCCTGCATACCTCCGGGCTTGCACCTTTGCAGGCTACATCCTGCATGGTGAAGCAGGGAACGTGGCTCTGCCCTCCTGTTGCCCAAGAGCAGTGTGCGAGCTGGAACCTGGGGTCAGCATTGGATGGGCCTCAGTCTACAGTCTATGGATGGGCTCAGGAAGGCCGAGGCCACATGGGGTGGCAATGATGGCATGGGAACCTGCATCCTCCTCCTCCTCCTCCTCCTCCTCCTCCTCCTCCTCCTCCTCCTCTTCCTCCTCCTCCTCCTCCTCCTCCTCTTTGCCACACCTTTGAAGACTATCTCATGGGACGATTTTGATGTTTACCTGCAAGATGGCAGAACTGTCCCAAGACTGGCTCTTAATTCACCGAGTCCTTCTCTTTCCCAGCAGCCCCCCCACACACACAAGTTGGAGAGAGAGAGAGAGAGAGAGAGAGAGAGAGAGAGAGAGAGAGAGAGAACCGCATGAAAAATGGCTCATTAGTCCCACAGGGAGAGGTTACCGTGTCCTCACTCCTAGGCACAGGCATGGGTGTGGGGGGGGGCGCGATGACATCTGACACATGGGGCTTGGAGAAAGAGAAAGATGGGCGTCTAGAGTGGTCTCTGAGCATGAACAGAGACAGCCAGGCCTGCTGCGCCAACACCAGTGATGATTCCTCGGGAAGACTCATTGAACTGGTCAGAGCAATGGGCTATTTTCACTGGTGGAGCTCTAGATGCGTCTAGAACCTTTTAGGACCTTCTTCTCAACCATGAGGTCTACATCATACTGTCCTTTTCTTGGATTTTTGCTCCCTTACTCCAACATGTGCTAACATATATACACATACACTCAACAAACACGAGAAATTGGCACATGCCAGGCATTAGTGCCCATCACCAAAGAGCTCATGCCCTATGGCTGTGGTTCTCAACCTGTGGGTCTCAGCATCCGAAAGCACAGGTATTTACACTACAATTCACAACAGTAGCAAAATTACAGTTATGAAGAAGCATGGAACTGAGTGGTGGTGGTGCATGCCTTTAATCCCAGCACTCAGGGAGGCAGAAGCAGGAGGATCTCTGTGAGTTCAAGGTCAGCCTGGTATACAAAGCAAGTTCTAGGACAGCCAGAGATACACAGAGAAACCCTTTTTTGGAAAACAAAACAAAACAAACAACAAACAAAAAAGAATAATTTTGTGGTTGGGGGTGTCACTACAACCTGAGGAACTGTATTAAAGGGTCGCAGTGTTAAGAAGGTTGAGAACCATTGGTCTAAAGGCAGAAGCAGGCAATGTCTAGAAAAATAGGAAGAGCCACCAAGCCTGGTGTGTAGTAGATAGCCCTTGCGTCTATCAAATGGATGGTGAGCAGAGTTCTGGAGGCAGACTGGGGAACTCGTCAAGCAGTCCCAGAGGACAAGGCTCAGAGCTCCTTGAAGGCAGCAATGTGACTCTGCAGGACTTTGAACACGCTGTGTGGGCCCAGCAGGGAGCAGAAGCAAGGTGTGGGTGTGGCCAGTGAGTACTGTGATAGTTAAGAGCTATGGGCTGTCAGTAGCAGAAAGGCACAGAAAGACAGACAGAGAGAGAGAGAGAGAGAGAGAGAGAGAGAGAGAGAGAGAGAGAGAGAGAGAGAAAGAGACAGAGACAGAGAGACAGAGACAGAGAGAGAGGCAGAGAGAGAGAGTTTGTGGTTCAATGTAACTGAAGCTTCCTGGGCCAGCGTTAAGGTCATGGTCCAGGCAAAGCTAAAGTGCAGATGATAAATCCCACTGAGCCTCTCTTGGCTCTGCTTTCGTCTCAGGTTGGCCATGTTCTCCATCATTCTGTCCCTAAGGAGGCTTCCAGCATTCCAACTCTGCACCCTCAGCAGGAAGACAGTCCAGCAGACTCCAAATGGGTGGACTTAATGCTATACCTATCTCCTGAACATCAGATGGCAGCGCTTTGGTCACATGACTACTACCGGAGTGGGCAGAAAGGTGAAGGTAGAGTGGAAAGTGTATGGTCTCCATAAAAATGTTAAACGGTTTCCCACAAGCAGAAAAATGGCAGTGTGGTGTCAGGCAGCAGATTATATGAATGTCTGGATAGATGAATTGAACCTTGGAGGAGTTCATGTTATGCACATGTATACATAAACACACAGAGTCTGATTACACACTGGTTTACTGTCATTCCTGGCTGCCCACACATGGCTGTCCCCATTGGTGTGTCTGGATCATCCTGGAAGGCCCAGGGAGCAGCAATAGTGTCTGCCACACTCCATCGGGGCACTGCCCAGGCCTGTCCATGGTTAGTCAAGGCTGTTTGGGCTCTGTAACTGCCCTCTCCTGCAAGCTTTCCCGGTGGGTCCCAGGCCACTGTGCAGTTTTGAGAGAGAGTGGGAGAGAGGAGGAGCTGGGAACTTGAGGAGGAGATGACAAGGGACTCCACCCACCGCCTCTCCCATTCATCCAAGAGACCTCCCCTCCCCTCGCTGTCATGAAGTCCTTTAAAGTCCCTTGCCAATTGTAAACATCACTATCTGAGATTAAAAGAAGAACACAAGCTCTCCCTCCTGGTTCTTAAACATGTGGTGTGACGGGTTTAGACGGAGATTGCCATTCCACTTTCCCAAGTTTATTTCGGTCTCTCTGGCTTCTCAACGATGTTTTGTGACAACCGGGGAGAAGGCCCCCTTCTTTTCTGCCCCCACACTCTACCAGAGGTCAGTTAAGCTGTTCCTAATCTAGCCCTTCCTTGGTCCATGCATTCTTACTCTGTATCACTGAGTACTCTGTCCCAGAACGGAAAAGCACCCTAAAGAACAGACACAGACACTCTTGGGGGACTCAGCAGTTCCCGAGCCGAAAGGGAAGGAAAGCAGGGACCATGCCAGCATGTTGCTGACAAGCAGAAGCAAAAAGCACCTGAGGACCCAGGACTGGAGCAACGGAGGACTTCCTGGAGGGTCCGACACTTGTATATTGTTTTTAGGGGACAATAGGAGGGAGGAGGTGGTCCGGAAGAGGGACACAGCAAGTGGCAGGGCTGGAGAACAGACTTCTGTGAACAGCCTGGGCTTCCAGTCCCTTCTCCACCTGAGTTCTATTACACCTAGACCTCACCTTCGTCACTCTTACACTCGAGGGCTACACTGCTCATTCACTGTCTGTTGCCCTCCGTGGAGCAAAGCTGAATGCTGCAGAGATCTCAGGGATCTCTGGAGAAGATGGGGAGGGGAAGAAGCAGTCATCAGCCCTTCTTCTCAGAGTATGAATAAGGGGCACCCAAGAAAGATGGGGTGAAGGGAGGAAGAGTTAGTTTTGCTTAGTAGCAAAATTGGGTGCCTCTCGCTGAGGCCGAGTGGGGCTGAGACGGAGGTCTACACCATTGGCCCCGGTGTTTGGGTGGCTTCCTGCCGCTGTTACTGGCCTACTAGAGGAGGCAGGGGGTCTCCAAGGAAGTCAGGGATGGAACAGGGACCTCAAAAGGCAGAGGAAGGAGAGGAAAGCTGAGGGGAAATGACATGTTTCCGAAGCCGCCTGGCTGCTGTAATGAGAAGCAGAGAGGGCTAATGCAGATCAGATTGCCCAGGGGCTGGCTCCAGGCAGCCCCTGCTTCAGCCCCATTTTACCAAACTACTTACTCTCAACTAAGCCTCAGACAGGACACACACGAGAAATGACCACTCTCCCCACTTGGGTCAGCTGCAGCTGAGATGGGAGGGACAAGGTAGGCCCGAGGCTGGAGCTGGAGCTGGCCTCTCAGGCCCTCAGGGCCACAGGTGGTCAGCCTCTTAGGCCCTCAGAAACCTGTCCATGAGGACTGCTGTGGTCTGAGAAGGGCTAGAATGGCTCCTCACTGATACTGACCCCAGAGGGATTCCCCACTGAATGGGCACCTGCCCTGTCCCTAAGGAACAAAGCCTCTTTGTCTTGAGGGACTCCCTACTGAGGTGACCAAACTAAGGCTCTTCTGGCTCCTACTTAGAGCACAGTGAGGGCAGAGACAGAGGAGTCAGTGCTACTGTCAGGACAGGCACGGCCCTGTTTCTGATAATAGCAATGACAATTATGTGTGTGCATGCACGCATGTGTGTATGTGTGTGCACGCATGTGCGTGTGCGCACACGTGTGTATGTGTGTGCATGCACGTGCGTGCCTGTGTGTGTGCGCACACGTGTGTATGTGTGTGCATGCACGTGCGTGCCTGTGTGTGTGTGCACACGTGTGTATGTGTGTGCACGCACGTGCGTGCCTGTGTGTGTGCGCGCACATGTGTGTATGTGTGTGCATGCACGTGCGTGCCTGTGTGTGTGTGCACACGTGTGTGTGTGCGCTCTGTGCAGGTGTGTATGCATGTTCACATGTGGGCGGGCACATGTGGAGGCTTGAAGTTGACATGAGATCCCAGAAGTCTTCCTCGGTTGTTTCCCATTTTACGTAGCTCAGGGCTTTCACCAACTCAACCAGTCTAGCTAGCCGGTCTGCCTGGGGATCCCTGATCTGTCTCCTAAGGGTAGCCGCCATCTTCCCTGCTTCTGTCCGTTTGAGGGACGTGAACCCTGGTCCTTACGCTTGTAGGATGAAGTACTTTGTCCACTGAGCCATTTCTCCTGGGATCCTCCTCCTCCTCCTCCTCCTCCTCCTCCTCCTCCTCCTCCTCCTCCTCCTCCTCCTCCTCCCCCTCCCCCTCCCCCTCCCCCTCCCCCTCCCCCTCCCCCTCCCCCTCCTCCTCCTCCTCCTCCTCCTCCTCCTCCTCCTCCTCCTCCTCCTTCCTGCCTTTCCTTCCCCACTCCTCTTCCCTATTTCAGACCGGCCCTGAGCTCACTCCATAGCCTAGCCTCTCAAAGGACACCCACAACCTATGGAAGGTCTTAGGCGAGGAGTAGCTGGATATAGGTCAGCATAGAAGGTTCTAGGGCAGCCATTAGGCTCCTGGCAAGGTGAGACTAGAAAAAGTCATCCCCCTTCCCTCTGCTCCTCTCCCCCTCCCCACATTTATCCCAGAACTGGCTTTCTCTATCCCCCTCCCCCGCCATCGATCAGTCTCCCCAGCTCTAGCCAGCACGAAGGCCTTGGACGGCACTCACAGTCTTGCTTTAAAATTTATTGCCCAGTAAACGAGGCGGCAGATGGAAGTCTCAGCCACCCCACCCCCACCCCCCACGTCTCCTCAGCCCAGCAAAAGCCAATCTCCATGAGAATGTCGTCCATCAAACGCACCAATACGTGGTTATTTATAGGCTCCCCCCTTCCAAGAAAGCAGGCTGATTTTTTTCCCTCCCCTCTCTCTCTTCTCTGGGCTCTTGGCTCTCAGGAGCAGTAAGGGGGACAGCTTATCGGGGGTCGATATTTTAAAAAGCTGCACAATGAGGTTTCCGTCCCTCGGATTCTAGGGTAGGGGGGCGTAGAAGTGTCTTGATTGGAAATGAATTAATTAGAAGCGAGGCTCTTTGAGTCTCCGAGTTGGGTTATTTATAGTGTTCTGTTAATTTTGATAATTAACACTGGGGAGGAATAGCGAGTTCCGGGCACCACAGTGCCCGCCAACAGAGACCCACTTCCCGCATCACCAGGACGGTGCCAGGCGCTGCTCTATGTGGATCCTGGCAAAATAGGCTGCTGCCTGCTGAGGAGCCCCTGGGTTCTCTAAAAGTGGAACAACCGAATGAGGGAAGGCCAAGGGCAGGAACCACTGGGGACTCAGAGTCTGTCAGGAGTCTGGATCTCAGGCGACTGGTCCACCTTGTACCAGGCAATGAAGGTGCAGGGCAAGGGAGGCTACAGGTCCCTTCCTCCAAAACAGAGATGGCAAAATGCAGGTGACAGGAACCAGTCAAGGTCAGACAAGGACCACCAGCCACTCTTATTGGGGAAGCAGGAGGTTTTGGCTTGGGTTAGAAAGGCTTTCCCAGGGGGAGAGGGCATCTCATCACCTGCAAGGGGCCAGGACTCTAAGAGTCTGTCCCCGGTTTGTCTGGCTGGCTCCATCGCTACCCATTGCTCCTTCATCCTCAGGCTGTCCACAAACTGATCCTTACATTTTTAGATAGGGTTCCTGTCCCGACACCCCTGTTCCATGTTAAAGTTTCAAATGGTCTCCCTCTGCTAGGAACACCTGTGCTCCCTCCCTGCTCAGGGTCCAGTTGCCTCTTCTGAGCTTTCCTGAGTTGGTGGCCTTGCTCTCTTGGTGGCCCCTAAGTTTGGCTGGTGGAACCGTTCCGTCGAATGGTATCAGACCAAGACTGATGTGGAAAGATGCCAGACTGGATTCTGAAGGGTCTCAACAACCCTCTGTGGAGAGTGAGCCCTTCCCCAGAACGGACAGGAACTTGCCTGAAGCTAGTGGGGACTCAGGAACACCATCGTGGTTCACCAAAGCAGCAACAAGGACAGGCTCCCCGTCCCAAGAGGGTGCAGGTGGGACCACCCGGTGCAGGACCAGGAAATGGTGGGAGGCCTCTGTCCTGCACAGCAACGAGGCGATCAGAACATGGAGAGCAACTTCAAACACTATCATCCTGTCTTCTTCTCTCCCAGGGAAGCTCCACGGCCGGGCCTGCCAAGGGCTGAAGCCAGACCGGAAACAGGATCTGTGACGGAGGGCTGCAGGCTACGCTGTTCCAGTAGCCGGTGCCAGCTCCCTGCCCCCGCCTTCCCTCCTCCCCCTGCGGATGTTCTTAGGTGTCCCTACAAAATCCCTTCCCACCTCTCCTTCTCACTCTTCTCCTGGAGCTGCAGGTCCCAAGAGAAAGAAGGAGTAGAAAACAATGGTGGGGGCTTTATCCCCCTGCTGGCTCCCACCCTTCACTCTGTTAACAAAGCCGCGGTGACTGAACATCAAGTCCTGGCTATAGCCTCAGCCACCTGCCTAGCAGGGCCCCCTCTTAGGCACCTGCCGCTCCCACACTAGCACCCTAAATCTCCTGACAGTCGCTGGCTCCCACTGCTTCTGCAGGCTCCCGTGTTCTTCAGCTACCATGGGTAAGGTACATTGGCATCCTGGACCACCCCTGTGCTGTGTGGGGAGTTAGTTCCTCCTCTGCTTTCTTTACTGAATTCTCTATCAGACTCCAGTGTCTAGTCCCCTTCCCCGCACTGGCAACTCCCCAGCAGTGCAGGTATATAAATAAAATTTCTTCTCTTTCCCACTCCAGCTTGGACTAGTTCCAGAATGTTGACTTGCCCAGCTACCACCTGTGTTATTTCAACGTCTCACGTCCACTGGCTTCCGGGCTGTACTTTCTGTGCAGACCTTGCGGACACATGACAGCGCTAGGCTAGTCCCCTGACCTCACTGAGGGCCAACCTCAGACACCTGAGTGTTTTCCCTTCACTTTTCAGCCCAGTGGCCTTTGGGGAGCTGCTCCTTCGTCTCTGGCTTCCTCTGAACTGAGAACACATTTTTAATTAAAGTGGAAAAAGAGCTGAAAATCTGTTCGCATTTAATCATCTTGACGACCTTTTTGCTTAAGAGTTTCCAGCTGAGTGGGGGAGCCCAGGAATGGGCTGTGAAGGCATTTCTGAGCTGAGCTTGGGTCTGGAGGGGAGGGCTAGGGATGAATACACTTGCCCGCAGCCAGGTGGCTAGGCTCTGAGTGTCAACTCAGCATTTCCTAGTCTGGTGGTTCCTCCAGGGCCCCTCCCTCCACTTCTGGGGCACCCAGCAGACTGGATGAGAACCTGACTTCCTGGCACTGGAGCAAGGACAGTGTAGGAAGGACTTTTTCCCTCTTGTCACAGGTAGAAAAATAGGGCTGGAGGGGCGCGGCTATGATCTCTAGGTCCCAGGGAACTGGGCCAGGCCTCCTCACAGGCCTCAGAAACACATTACTCCCTTCTCTGTAGCCCTCCCACTGAAGAATCTGGAACCTGCCATGGGTGCCACTGGGCTCCAACTTCCCCAGTTGTAGCTACCTCTGGGCTGGCTTTTCACTTCCCTGAAATCTGTCTACCAGCTTAAAATGTGTAACTGAACGCCATGTCTCCATTCCATTTATACACTGCTGTCTGGTTGGGGAAAACCCCTAGAATGAGAAGATCAACACGGCCATGGCTGTGACCCTGCGCAGTAGAGGGGACAGCAGCATCAGGCAGTTCCTCTCCACTGTCTGGACCAACCAGGTGCTCCCAGGGACCCCAGAACAAGAGATTGGTATTTCCTGCAGCCTTCTGTTGCTACCTGCAGAGAGAGACTCTCTGGGAAGATCTGGTGCCTCTGGTTTTCTGTCCCCAAAAGTCCCTCTCCTTCATCCCCCTTCTTGGGGGATTTGTGGTTCTGAACAGAGCCCACCCCTAATGAATGGGCCTGGGAAACAATCCTTCTGCAGCAACCCCCTTCCTGGCCATCAGAGGGAGTCTTCTCTCTGTAGGCCACAGGCACAGCAGACATGACTTTGTCCAGACTCTGCATCAGTGCCCTTTGCCCTCCCTTGCTGGAAACCAATCCAGACAATTGCACTTGACCCCACTTCCCAGACATCGGGGCTAGCGAAGCAGAGTGAAGATAAGCTTGGGCCTGGGACGTCTCCTCCTCCACTAATTCCCGTGGGAAATTCCCCGAAGCCAGAGGCCTGTCACAGCTCTGGCCCTTATCTACAGCAGGAAGGACCCTGGACCCAGTCCCCAGTGTTGAAATGTCATCTTACCCCTCATCCGGTTTCTAGCTAGAAGCCACCCTCAATAGCGGCATCGAATACGAGACTAATTGGCATCTTTCCGGCCCCCCTGACTTTCAAAGCACACTCACCCACACTGTTTCCCTGACGGCTCATTCTGTCAGGCTCTGATCTTACGCCTCCACAGCGGACACTGAGGACACTGAGGCTCAGAGCAAGGAAAGGATGGGCTCATCGCTACGCATCAAGTGCACCAGACTGGCACTTGGGCCTCTGACGGTCCATGTTCTTTTCCTACATACTGTCTTCATGATGTTCTAGCTGTGGAATAGCTTGATTTAATTGTTCTTTAGACCATCTTGCCTGACCTTGGACATAGGATAGGAAGAAAAGACTGAATCTAACAAGCTATTACGGCACGCACCTGTAGTCCCAGCTCATGGGCCTTAAAGGTGGGAGGATCAGGAGTTCAGCATCCTGGCTACACGCTGAGTTTGACCCTGTTTCAAATAAACAAACCAAACAAGGAACCAAGTCTAGGCTGGTGATGAAGTTCAGTTGGTTAGGTACTTGCCTAGCATGCTCAAAGCCCAGGGTTCAACCTTCCAGTACCTCATAAACTGGACATGATGTCGCAGGCCAAGTCTTAGCACTTGAGAGATGGGCAGGAGGATCAGAAGTTGAAGGTCATCTCAGCTACAGAACAAGTTCAGGACCAGCCTGAGATTCGTGAGACACCATCTCAACTAAAGGCTGGAAAGATGGCTCGCTGGTTAAGGGCACCTGTTGATTGTGTTTTTGCAGAGGACTCAGGTTCGTTTTCCAGCACCTACATGGCAGCTCATAACTGTCATTAACTCCGGTTCCAGGGGACTCCTTACCATCTTCTGACCTCTTTAGGACCAGACATGCATGTGGTACACATACATAAATGCAGACAAACACTCATGCATGTAAGAATGTTTTTTAAATTAAAAAAACTAACATAAAAACAAACAGCTACACCAAAGCCCATTTTTTAATTGTGGGGCAGCTCAGAGGCCTGTGGGGGCTAAAAGGATCACAGTGGGGAGCTGAGAGGCTCTTCCTAGAGGAAGGTTGTACTCAGAGAGGAGAGAGACTGGGCCACTAACTGGTGGCCCCTGAAGTCATGGAGGAGAGGCTGCTCTGAGCCCCGAGCCCCAGCATTTGTCCCACGTGCCTTTACTGTAGATCCTGGTACTCTCCATTCACCTCAAGACAGGACCCCTTGAGGAAAACATGTCCCCGTTACCTGTGTCTGAGTGAACCGAGCAAGTCTCCTGGGTATGGCCCAGATCTTTACAGGAAAAGTGCTCAATCCAGAAGCCTTTGCCCGATGTAACCATCCTGTTAAAGGAAGAGAGCTGCCAGCAGTGCTCTTGGGGCATCCTTGTGTTGAGCTCACGATCAGCAAAGGCTGGTGAATGTGGGTTAGATGTGGCTGCTACGGAGCAAAGCTCAGGCGGGGAGACGGCAGTAGCTTCCATGCTTGAACAGGCAGTGCAGAAGGAAGGGCACTATGGAAAAGGTCCATTGTGATGCTCAAGTTAATCTAACTGGACTCCAAAATTGCTGTCTCTCCCCATTTCCCTTACTACCAAATTCAGCTAGAATCAGAACTCAATCATCGCAAAGCAATCTCCAAACCCCACTGTCCCCTCATCAAATAGGCTCCACCCTTGTGTCTCAAGGCCAGCTCCTCAGGGGGGCAGGAGTTTCACTTACCTTGCCTGACTGCCTGCCCTGCCCAGGGTAGATGCTCTATGCTGGAAAGGCCTAGCTCTTCTTCTTTTCCTTTCCCTGCCACCCCATCTCTGGTCAGACATAGGACTGAAGAGTCAGAAAGAATTCATTCTCCTGGGTCAAGGAAGGTGGGAGTTGGCACCCCTCCTCTCTGGCACTGTGTGCCCCTCTAATGTCCGTCCCACTAAGCCTCTAAGCCTGTATTGTGCTGTGCACACCAAGAGGGAGCAGCCAGGGACCTGAAGATAAGGACTCAGTCCCTCTGAGATGGAGGTCCTTTCTCCCAGGCCCCCTAGCTGCTGTCTAGAGGGTAAAGGCAGGGAAGCCAGGATAGAGGGGAGGAGTAACCTGGGATCGGGATGTTCATGGGGAAAGGTGTGACCGTGTGGTGCTCTGTGCAGAGCAGAAACTCAGAGCAATAGCCCCACTACTTCCTCCTGAGGCAGGTGGCTTTACCTCTTCAAGTCTCAGACACTTCACCTATAAAGGGATTTCAGGGGTGCCTTCCCAAGACGACAAATGGAGCATGGGAGATAGTTGTGCGCATCTCCTGGCCTACAGAAAGGCTCTGGAACTGGGCATGCTCAGTGTCTGCAAGGAAGGAGTTTGTGGCTTCAGGTTGGCTCATAGCTGCAGCACGTGGGCACGTGGAGCCGTGCTGAGTCCTTTATGCAGCAGCTTTATCGCAGGAGGCAGCTCTAGAAGACCCTGCGGGAAAACTATCCCTCCTTGGTGCTGCCAAGCTGGCCATCTCTTCATAGTCGTCTCCCCATGCCCCAGCTCTCAGGGACCAGGAAAGGAGGGCTGAGAAGAAAGTACGTCATGTGGACTCTGGGACAGGACCACTTACAGGTGAAGACTACTTAGTTTGGGGCCAGGAGTCACGGTCACTTGGGAGTTTGGTTCAGGCAGGCTATGGCTCTAAGGGAGAAGTAGAGGTGGTTGTGATGATAACGGTCACAGTGGCACTAGAGTCTGTAGAGGTGGTTCTATGATGGTCATGGCAATGGTCATGAGTGTGGGCGGCCGTGTTCATATAGTACTGGATTTGGTAAGATTGTCTGTGATGGATGATGGTGACGATGGCTGATTAGTTACTTTTCTAACAAAGCAAATTAAGAAGGACCATGATCAAGGCAACATCTAGAAGGAAGGGTTTATTGGGGCCTTATAGTCCCAGAGGGCGAGGAGTCCAACACCATCTCAGTGGGGAGCATGGCAGGAGGCACTCAGGCATGGCACGATGCTGGGGCGGTAGCTGAGAACTCACGGTTCAGATACACAAACAGGAAGCAGGGAGGGCGCACTGATGAGCATGATGGAAGGTTTTTGTAGTCCTAACCCATCCCCAGTGACACACCTCCTCTAACATGGCTACACCTCTTCATCCTCCCCAAACAGCCACCGATTGAGGACCTAAAACACCTAAAAGTCCCTAAGTACTGAAACCACGGCGCAGAAGCGGAAACATGAGGGGGCTGCTCACATCACAGCAGGAACCAGGAATGCACGTGCTTCCCTGGCTATCCTTCCAACTCAGTGTGGGACCCCTACCATGAGATGCCACCACGTTTATGGTGGCTTCCTACCTTCCTCAGTTAAAGTTTTCTGGAAAAACCCTCACAGAAACAGCCAGGGATGCGCCTCAGTCTTTCTAAATCTAGTTGAGTTGACATTGCAGGCTAACTCTCACCATGGTCAAGGTCATGATGACTTGGGGGATGTGGGGTAAGAAGATCATGGCAGTGCTAGGATTCGCGGAGACAGCTGTTATGGCGTAAACTGTGGTGGTGATGGAGATGGTGGTGGTTATGACAGTGGTGGTCATAGTGGTATGCACTGGTTTGGGGGTAGGTGTTTGTGGTCTTGGTGATGGGGTACCTCAACAAAGGAACATTCTGATCACAGTTGTGCTACTGATAGTGTGGTCAAGCTGGTGTCACATAACAAAATAACATACACCAAATAACTATGCTCTATCTAGAGCCGTGGTTCTCAACCTTTCTAATGCGTTGACCCTGTAATACCATTTCTTATGTAGTGGTGACCTCAAACCACAAAAGCATTTCTGCTACTTCATAACTGTAATTTTGCTACCGTTTACACATTGTAGCATAAATATCTGCTATTTCCGATAGTCTTAGGTGACCCCTGTGAAGGGGTCGTTCCACCCACAAAGGGTAGCAACTCCCAGGTTGAGAGCCGCTGATCTAGACCATCTGTTCCACAGTGGCTTTGTCCCCTGTTGAATATCCAGTGCCCAGGAGCCTGTGCAGCCAGTAGCAAGTGTTCCAAAGCAAATGTTCCATAAATACACACTGAGTGACCGAGAGAGGACCTAGGCCCTCCTTTGATGGACGCTGCATTGCTCCATTTGATCCTTGCGGTCTTCCCTCAGAAGCCCCACCTTGTAAACAAGAACGCAGAGGCCAGGAGAGATGGTGTAGCCTTCCTAAGGTGATGCTGGAGGAGGGAGGTGGGCTTGCTCACTTAGACCTACCTGACTCCCAAAGCCACACTTCTCCCTTGCACCCTTTGCAGCCTCTCGTTGCCGGCACTCAGCAATACATCTCAGGCCTGCGCTTCCAGCTTAATCATAGAAAATACTGCTAATAATAGTAACGATGGCTGTTTGTAATTGTTGGAGTAAGGCTTGAATGATCAAGACCATGGAAATTATTAATAACCCAGGCCCAGCCATGGTGGTGTGGGTCGTATTAAATTGTGTTGAGATGGATAACCTTGGCAATAATAGTAACTGGGATCATAAATTAATAACGGGAGTATTTAAATTAATGCCACACTGTCAATAGGCGGGTAGGACGCAGCTAGCTCAATGCTTCTGGAAGTACTAATGCTTCTCCTTCCTGCCTCCCATGAATTCAGTGGAGAGCAAGGCAGATCTGTAAAAGCCTTGGGGGAGGGGACATCTTAGAAGCCATCTCTGTCCAGGAGGAAGGGGCAGGTCCTCAGAGACATCCAGCCCTGGTTCCTGAATGTGGATGCTCAAAGCCTCAATGATGTCTACCCATCCTTCCCGGGGAAGGCTGCTGGACTTCATTGGTTACAAAGGATAGTTTTATTTTGTTTTGTTTTCCTCTGCGGTGCATGGATGGATTAAGTTTAAGTGATCTAGGAAATCTTTACAAGTGCTCTTGGTCTGTCCCTTGTTCCCATTATTGGGGACCATATTTTCAAAGAGGAAACTGGAGTCCAGACATAGCTAACATCTGGAATAGGCTTTGCAGACTTGTTCCCTCCACAGCTCTGAACCAGGCAGGGCACCAGAAAAGGGCCTGGTGATGTTTCTCTTGAAAGACTGACTGCACATTCCCTGGTGTACGAGCGATTTGATGTGCCGGGTTTGCAGAATCTCAGAACGCCTACACAGGACATGGATGGAATGAGCCTCTTGAGTCCATTCAACCACTTTCCCACTGAATCCCCTCTATGGAGCCAGCGTTACTAAAAACCTACTGCAGCAGGCGTTCAGAGAAGACACTACTGTCCCTGTCTTAGGAAGCTCTGGAGCTCAGATAACAGTGTTTGTGTATGGTTTGTACACTCACTTGAGTGCTCAGTACCGATGAGGGCTTGTTTGAGTATGGTTGTGCACTACACACATGTGAATGTGTGGGGGTGTATGCGAATGCCACACCGTGTGTGTGTAGATGTATGTCTGATCTGGATTAGGGATCCTTGTAGGATGAGTGGGATCGTGCAAATGTGTGAACATGGTATGGCAGCTGTGAGTGCATGGGCACATGCACAGGTGAGCTCGGGAGTGCATCTGTGTATTCCTGGCTTCTGTGTGCACAGTTGTGACTTCTTTGAGCTCGTGGTTTTGAAAGGCTAGAGATATTCAGTGATAGGATATTTGCTTGGCATGTGTGAGGTCCTAGGTTCAATCCCGTGTGTGTGTGTGTGTGTGTGTGTGTGTGTGTGAGAGAGAGAGAGAGAGAGAGAGAGAGAGAGAGAGAGAGAGAGAGAGAGAGAGAGAGCCCAAATTGTAATATTGGGATGGATTCCTCCTTGAATGTCCCAAGGAACCCCGCGCTCCACAAGTGGGAAGCAGTAGAGGGGACAGGACGGAATTCGGTGTAGACTTAATCATAAAAGGAGGGAAGCAGCATTCCGGGAATGAGGGGTGGGTAGGGAACCAGGAATCAAGAGGCTGAGGAAGATGTTTTAAAGAGTGAACCCTGAGGCAGGCCTCATCAGTAGGAGAGCAATGGCCCCCGCTGGATCCACAGCATCCGACACTGATGCTCAGCATAACCCGCAGTGCACTGAGTACGTGGGACAGACAGCCCGCAGAGAAGCCGCAGCGGGGCACACGGGCGCGGCTCCCCGCACGCCCTCCCTTGGCTGCTCCGGACTCCCCACACCGATGCGGCCCAGCGGCTGGGCGGGCGCGGTTCCGGAGGGAGAGGGGGGTAGTTGGGCGGGCTGGGCGGGGAGGAGGCGGGGCTGCTGCACTGCCTTTACCCAGCTGCTCCCGCCCGCACGCAGCCAGAGCGAGTGGAGCCTCCGTCTGCTTCGGCGGGCAGCGGGCGCTGGAGCGCAGCGCAGCTCAGCGCAACCCTTCGGCCGGCAGAGCGGACTGAGCCAGAAGCGAAGCGCTGTCGCCGGAGGCGAATGATGAGGGCAGGTGCTGACTGCAGCGCCATGGACCAGTCGCGCCTGCTGCTGCTGCTGCTGCTTCTAGGGGTAAGTGGTAGCGGGAGGGACGCCTGTTAACCTTTTTCAGGAGCCGAACCCCAAGGGGATCCGAGTGCCACCACCCAGGGAACAGAATAGGGCGTCAAGGTCCCAGATGCTGGGAACGGGTGGCGGAGGAGCTGCAGTGCCGTGACCCACATGGGGCGCTTCTAGCTTTTGGGACTTTCAGAGCGCAGAGGCGACCCAGTCCCAGGATAGAGATGCGGACAGGACTGTGGCACCGATGCTGATCCTTAGTGCTGCTGGTCCTTGGGTACTGCGGTGGGGACGGTGTAGGGGACTGGGAGGGGTCTCTCGGAAGGAGGTTTGGGAGTCACTGGCACCTGGGTTCTTTTGACGACGGCGTGTGAATTCTGGGATCCTGAGAGGACTTTTCCCTTTAGCATCTTAGTCCTTGGGGAGTTGTAGGACAGAACCGAGGAGAGAAAGGAGGGGGATGAGATCGGCGCTAGAGATGTGAGGGGCTAGCGACGGAACAATGGGGGAGGCGGCTGAAGGGACTGGAGGCAGAGGGGACCGGGCATGGACAATGGGGACCGGCCAGACAATGGGGGGGAGGGGCGTCGAAAGGAGCGATTCGGGAGTGGCAGAGAGGTTGAAGAACGAGAAGTAGGCTTAAAGGAGGGCAGAAAAGAGACTGCCACCAAAGAGGTAGAGAGATGGAAAGCGGTGCGTATCCTAAAGTGCTCGGGGCCCCGCCTGCCTACTCAAGGACAGTGGGATGAGGACAGCGAAGACAGACAGACGTTTCCCGCGTGGGTTCTAGCGTTTTTTCTCGCGGCCTCGCCCAGTCCGGGAATTGCATCCTAGGCTGGGAAGGGAGCATCCGCTTCACTGGGGCAAATTCACTCCCAGAGTGGATCCTTGGCAAGCCTTTTCATAAGGTTTGAGGCAATGCAGTGGACCCAGAGAGACAGAGCCCGCATCCCCCTACCCTATCTGACGCCTGCCAGGTCTCGGGATGAGTAGCGCTGGGACGCTCAAGGCGGTACCCGCAAAGCACAGCTCCGGGAATGCGCAAACTCCAGGCGACCCGCAGGGGGCACTGCAAGGTGTGGTATTGCCTTTTGCAGCTGCGTGCGCGCCTGGGCTACTCGCTGCACCCCTTCTAAGTTAAGCAGCCCCCGGTCCTGAGCCCTTCGCGCTCCTTCCGGTCCAGAACTTAATAGGGTCATCATTCCTCCTACATCTGGCTAGGCTTTCGATAAAAGTCAATAAACCTTTCTCAAATGAGGCAGGGGCCGCTTGGATGCCTCGGATTCTGTCGGATTGTTGTTCAGAGGCACCAACTCCAGCTAGGTCATCAAGTCTTGCTAAGAACTCGAGTACTCTGGGTATTTCTTATCAGATCTCAGGAAAGGTTGGCAATAAAAGTGGCGTCCTCACTATTCCCTCCACCTTTTTCTTCATCTAGCACTGTGCCCCCAAATCTTCATCTTACTGTTAAGGGAGGCAGAGACTTTTGAGTTAAACAAGTTGGCCAAGATCTCGCAAGCAAGTTGGGCCAGGGTCCTGTGGACGGATGACCCCTCACCTCATTCCAGCTCTGTGCTCTCTCTACTCAAGGGTGCAGCTGGGCAGCTGGGGGGGGGGGTATCAGCTTCGTGTCACAGCAGAGATGGGGTGACACCATCCAAAGGATAGACAGAAGTGGAATATGGAAGCGAGAGGCTGGAGAACCACTTCAAGCTCCGGTTTCATCCTCAAAGCTCAAGCCTGGTTCCCCGGAGCTGTCAGTTAGTACCTGTGGCTTCCTCCGGGGATTTGGGAGTGGCTGCAAGGGTGTTTGTTGACTAGTTTCCCGGGTTAAGGATGCCTCAGGCACTGTGTGTTTCTGATCTTGGAGAGGTGAGGGCGTGGCCTCTGGACCGGGGCAGGAGGACGTCCCCGAGTTCAGAAAAGGCGCGCACAGGGGAGGAGAGGGGGCCTTGAGGCCTCAGCAAGGTGGACCGGGCACAGAACCTTCCGACCTGAGCTCCCAGGGCTCTCTACTTTCCACCTCCGCCGCAGATTGTTCGGTATGAGCCAGTTCAGCGGTCCGAGCCTCTTCCTGCGCCGCTGACAGAGTGCTGAAACCAGAGCGCATCCCGGCGAGTCTGCTGGCGGGCCGCGCCGGTAATGGAGGCACTTTGTCATTCAGACGTCTGTAACCGGAGCCTCCGGGCTGGCTAATGCTCCTAATAGGGATGCAGCGGCGTAGGCAGCAAATGGGCAGCGAGAGCGTTGGGGCTGGCGTGGAGGGCGGATAGTGTGGCTGCTCCCGGAAGGAAAAGCCTCCACCTTACCTGGCCAGCCCAGTCTGGTTCCAGCACCTGGCTTCCTCCCTAGGGGGTGAGTTGGAAGAGAGGACATAAGAACGTTTGTGAAATGCCTACGCTGTGACCCTCACTGTCCTAGGTATTTTTACATTATATACTCCTCAGGTCCCAGCAAGGTAAATTTAGCTTAAATTCCCACTTTACAGGTGAGGAAGCTGAAATCCCCGGAAACTTAGGCGGGACACCAGGCTCTCCCAGTTGGAAAGCAGAGGTGGCCTGTGGGAAGCTGAGAGTCAAGGCTTTGGGCTTTTCTCCTCACCTTTTCAGCTTTTCTTGTGGATCATGAAAGGGGGTGTGGCCCTGAGCTGCCACTGGCTGGGTGCCTTAGACCCTGCCCTGTGCCTCTGAACTGAGCCACTCCCCTAATCCACGTGATCAGAGCCCAAGCCCCTCTCCAAGTCTCCACAAGGCAGCTTCTTTTGGAATCAACAGCGGTCTCCTTCTCCTGCCTCAGTGGCTGTCCAGAGGGGTGGGGAGTGAGGCAGGAAGCCAGTGCCTACCCCTGGGTTTGAGAGCTTAGGCTCTCCAGATATTGGAAAACCTCTCCTTCCCCATGTGGCTGTGGCCAGGCGTCTATTCTCTGAGGAACCCTCTCTGAAGCTGCAGTGAAGGGTCAGGATTGAGCGAGCCCTTGGAAGCATCCATCTAGTTGCAGACACTGGTGCGTTTTCTGTTTTGTCCAATTAAAAAAAAAAAGTCAATTCATCCGAGCACGGAGAGCCCTGCCATGACAAAAATAGATGGTAAACATTCTGAAAAATGGAGAAGTCATGCTATCAACTTTGAAATGAATAAATGTAATAGATATAACTATCAGGCAAATGGGCCTGTCATTTTGATAAATTGATCAATTTGGATGGGATTTTGGAGCAATTAGTCGGAACTCTAGTCACACTTTCCTGCTTGGCGGGTGGCTCCCTTACTGTTTTGTTTTCCCAGGAGTCGGCAGCTCCCCAAGACATGTGACTTCCTCAGTAGCTACCTTCGACTGGACCCCAACTCTATGCCAGACAGCTCTGCATGCATTATTCCGTTCAATTCTCCCAGCCACCCCGTGCAGGAGTCATGCTCAGGCTAGGGTTTGAGAAAGGAAAACTGAGATTTTGGAAGACCAAGATGCTCAGAATTACAGACTTTTTGCAGCAAATCTAGGATTTTATGACAGAGGCAACATAAACCAAGTACAGATGTGAATGCGGATTATGTGGCCTCGATTTTAAATACAAGTCCTGAAGGGGAGGAGTGGGGAGAGCAGGTTCTTGACAGGGATGCTTGCCCTAAGCTACTGTGTCTCCCACAAGGACCATACAGCCCCACCCCCCAGCATACACTCTCCAACTCTGCTGACCTTGGTTATGTGGAACAGTGGTAGGCACCACAGGTCTACAAAGGGAACACACTGGGGGAAGAGAAGAGGTGTTTGTTTGTTTGTTTGGTTTGTTTTTTTTTAAATATTTATTTGTTATGCATACAGTATTCTATCTGTGTGTATGCCTGCAGGCCAGAAGAGGGCACCAGACCTCATTACAGATGGTTGTGAGCCACCATGTGGTTGCTGGGAATTGAAATCAGGACCTTTGGAACAGAAGGCAGTGCTCTTAACCACTGAGCCATCTCTCCAGCCCCGTTGGTTTGGTTTTTTAAGACAGGGTTTCTCTGTGTAACAGTGCCCACTGTCCTGGAACTCACAGGGATCCCCCAGCCTCTGTCTCTGGGATTAAAGGTGTGCGTCACCTGCGAAAAGAAGAATTCTAAAGAACCTTGGTGCCACATCACCCACTCATTTAATGCAGCAGTTTGAGGCAGGTGTTGTCATGGCTACCTACTGGTAGGAAACAGGCACAGAGAAATTAAAAACCCTGTCTGTCACTCTGGTCCCAAGTGATGAGGAACTCCTATCAAGGGAAGACGGGGAATGAGCAGTAATTATGGCCAAATGTTTGACTCAGGGTACTCCCACTTCACACATACACCCCCCACCCCTCATCTCCATTTCTCTGTGTGTCCTGGTTGCCTTGTACTAGAGATCCTCTTTTCTTGCCCCACCCCTACCCCGGATGCAGGGATTACAGGCATGTGTGCACCTGGCTCCCAGACAGTTTCTTTCTTTCTTTCTTTCTTCCTTCCTTTCTTTCTTTCTTTCTTTCTTTCTTTCTTTCTTTCTTTCTTTCTTTTTCCAAGTCCAGTGACATCATTTTAAAGACTCCATTAGAACTGTCACATTATGATTCTGGGACAGGGACTCTTCCGGTCACACTGTGATCGGAGCAAGAAGTGACAACTGATACTTTGACAGGAAGAGAAGGGACAGGAAAAGTTTCAAAAAGCTGACAAGATGACAAAAAATGTAGTCATCTAGGAGCAAGAACACGAGAGCACCTGCTGCATTGCAGCCCTGAGTAATCGCTGTTGCTAACAGCCAGTACCCCAGAGATGGAGAAACTGCAGAGCCAGAGGTGGGTGTGGTCCCCAGGCCATGGAAAAAGACACTGGAGGACAGCACATTTCTTTTTCCTTCTTTCCTTCCTTCTTTCCTTTTTTCTTTCTTTCTTTTTTGCTCCTGAGGACACATCGCCATCCAAAGTCAGTCCTCCGGATTTCTAGGTAACTGAAGGCATCTGGTAGCTTCCTATCCTTAAGTTACACAGTTGCGTCCCTTAGCTCCCAACTCTGAGCCAGGTACGGCAGGAGATAGAAGGTCAACCTCATGTCCATAGCTCTGCCTGTCTAATCTGGGAGCAGTGGGATGACAGGAACACTTCCTCAAGGATGTGCTATTTAAGCAGGGCCCTAAGTGATGAAAGGAAATGAGAACAGACCCTTCTGGAATCTCAGTTCCTGAGAAAAGCCCACCTCAGGGCTCCTGGTCTGCAGATGTGGCCGGCCAGCACTCCTACTGCTGGCACCTGGGAGGAGATGGTGGCAGCTTCCTGTGCTGCCTGCATTGTCCCTGCTGGGCTCATGGAAGCCACCTTGACCCTAGGGTATCACCCAGTGTCCCCCTACATCTGTATTTCCTTTCCCATCAATCTCTGGTGAGAACACAGTGGGTTTTGGTGTCTTTACAAAGATCTGTCCAGCATGGAAGCTGGAGGGGAATGCCGAGCAAGCTTGTAAAGCTCCCTGGTCTCACGACAAGAGCCCAAATTGCTGAGCATCAGAGGGGGTGTGTGTGCAAGGTCTGGAGCCCGCAGAGAAGGCTTTGGAGTTTTATTAGACATTAAGGTTGTTCTTTAAGGAACAGAAACAAAGCGAGCCTCTCGCAGCCCCTCCCTCTGGGGAAATCTGGTGCTAAGTCGTTCCATCGTGAGCAAAGATGCTTTAGTGGTAGGAATTTGATTCCCCTTTCCCCCTGTTCCAGCTCTGTTCCCAGGGGCCACATGGGAGGGGAGGGGAGGGGATGGAGTCAGGCTAGAGACTGGAAGTCAACTCTGGTGGAACAGAGTTGCTGGATCTTGGGAGCAGCTCCTGATAACAGGCGCAGGCGTCCCTTCCTCCCTGTCTTGGCGCCAGACTTGCTCATCAGCCTGTCCTTTGCCCTGGCACCAAGATGTCACTGTCTTCATCTGCAGGGAGGTGAAAACTCCCAAAGGAAACCAGGGCAGGCCAGAAGCCTCCAGTACAGAGTCAAGATTTGAGCCCAAGACCCAGACCTCTTGGACATAGACAACTCCCTTTTGACATTTAATATGTGAAATGAGACCCGGAGAAGGACCCTGCCCCCTTTGTTAGGAAAAGGCCCTGCCTCTGCATAATTGTAGCCCTGCAGGTGTGAGGCTTAGCAAACGGAGTATGGGCCAGATTTCAGCTCCACTGGCCCCCTTGGCCAGGAGCCCTGAGCAAGCTGCAACCTGTCCAGTCATTCTGGAAGTCGGTCCCAGGCTGCCCTCCCCATGTGGTGTATCCTCAGGGCTCCATGAGGGGCTGTAACCCCAAGGTGAACTTTGCAGAAGGTTAGCCACCGAGGCTGTGACCTCACACCCCAGCAGCAGTCAAGGGCGCACTGTCCCCCCTCAGCCTTTCTTCCTGCCAGCTTTGATCCTCCTAATGCCTCCCGGGTGAGCTCATCCCAGCCCAGGTGGTTCCAATAGAAGGTACTAAGAGGGAGGCGTTTGATCCCCTGGAAGATACCACCCCCCCTTCTCCTGTCAGACTGACCCTCTGATCTTCTTCCACCTAGGTGTCCCTTGGAGGTGCCGAGGGGACATGTTCCACGGGCTTGTACACCCATAGCGGAGAATGCTGCAAAGCCTGCAACTTGGGTGAAGGCGTGGCCCAGCCTTGTGGAGCCAACCAGACCGTGTGTGAACCCTGTCTGGACAGTGAGTACAGGCTGGCAAAGGGGGAAGGTGTAGCATGTGCGGAACAGCGCTTGCCAGTGTTCCGCCTCCTGGCAAGTCCCCTGCCAACCTCTGTATGGTCACTAGAAGTGAGCAGGAGATGATATAAAAGGCAGAGGGATGCTGAGGAAATGGAGTGTGCAGGTGGAGGAGGGGGACCTGATGGGGGATCCCCCAAGCAGAGAGGGCAGTGGAAGAGTGTGGCCAGGCAAGAAGAAGCTGCTGCTTAGCCCAGCTAAAAATACCTTCTGCATTGCAAGATCAATGGTTGCAGCCTACCCTCTGTGGGTTTGGGGGGAGGGGAAGGAGGATCAAATCCTGGCTGCCCTGGAAACTGACCTTGGGGGATCCTGGGAGGGTACAACTGCCCCTTCTCTAGGTCACTGCTCTGTAGCTTTCTGATGCCAGGAAGGACAGGGCTGGAACACAAGGATGCCCTTTTACTATGGGATGGCACCAGGTGGGAGCAGCAGAGGGGAACTGCCTGGCATTTCCCTCAGAAGGAAACAATCCCATCTTCCGGGAGTGGTGGAGAACAGGAACAGGAGGATGACAGCTCTGTTCTCATCCTCTTGTGAGTTCTGTGTCCCATGGGACCAGGAGTCTTGGTCTCTGCTGCTTGATACCTCATTGCTCTGCTGCGGCCCCAGTAGGATCCTGCATCTGCCTGGCACTCTGTCCCCACTAGGAGAGCTGCTGGTAACAGAATACAGAGCTGGGGACTCTGAGACTACCTGTGAGCCTAGTCTTACCTCTGCATGCCACCTCCTGAGCCTGTCCCACCTTCAAGCACCCCCACTCCTTACTGTTCTCAAACCCATGTATTTCTATCACTGTACTTATGACTTTTGTAACCTCCTCCCCAGCAGTCGGACCCCTGGGCCAGATGGGAAGGCTCTGCACCCTTGGAAGGTGGTACCTGACCTTCCTTGGCTTCAGAGTCTCTCTCCCAAGGCAGATGTAGACGCCCTAGGCCATGCTCCCCACCCCAAGGCATTCTTCTTCAGCAGCTGGTGGCTTCAGAGCTCAGGGGAGGACTATGTCAGGTATTAGGGGAGAGAAAGAAGGGCAACTCAGAGGGGGCGCAGCAGCCTCCCCTCCTTACTCCCTTTCTCTGCCCTTCCCCTTGGGTCCCCCCCCCCCCCCGCCACACTCCTCTCCAGCTGTGTTAACAGGCTGCCTTTACGAGCCTACTTTATGGGCTGGAGACCCCAGCGGGCTTTCCCTCCATCCTCACAAAACGTTTCCACTAGGAAGCCCATTAAGCCCCTGCCTTCATGCTCTGCCAAAAAAGACCACAGTTTTCACACCATCCAAAACCTGCTCCCAGTGGTCTTCCGGCTAATTTCTGTGTGTTTCCCAGGAGCCGGCTTGCTCTTTCCATCCAGTGTGCCTAGCCCCCACCCCACCCCCATATCCGCACCCTCTCATTTGAAGAGATCAGATGTCCCGCCAGACAGGTGCTTTCTGCTATCTGGCTGTATCTCAATCACGGAAGTCCTTATTACCGCTCATCCGTGGAGCCTGCCACGTATTCTCCATCAGAACCCTATGGGGTGGGGGCGTTACTGATTTATTTAGTTTTGAGACAGGTTCCCACTGTGTTGACCAGGCTAACCTCAAATATCACTCTGTAGAGCAGGTTGGCCTTGAATTCACAATCCTCCTGTACCCTGCCATACCTGGCTATTATTTTCTGTTTCAGAGAAAGGAAAATGTTCAGAAAGGTTTAGTTCACAGATTTAATAAGTTATGGATGTGAGTTTTGAAGCAGATCTGTCTCATCCCTAGGAAAAGAAAACAGGGTACCTCTGTAGGAAACGACTAGAAATGGATGTGTTGCCCAGGCTTCCTGCCTGTTTGTTTTCTCTCCCCTGACTCCACTTCTGGCATTTTACTTCTCTCCATCCTTTGCCTCACCACCGCACCCACACTTCCCAGGATATGACCCTTGGTGCCTTTGTACCCCGTCAACGTGGATGCTCACTGTAGGTCCCCATTCTCCACCCCTACATGCAAAGCATCTCCTCTTTCCCTGCTTCTCAGCTTCTTCAACACCCCAGCAAATACAGCTCCTCCTGTAGTCTTGTTGGTACTTCTCTCCCTAGGATGGAAGAGGCTGGCTCTGCCAGGCAAATACCGTCCTCTCTCCCCCAAAACTACTCTGAGTTTCCAGAGTTCGCATCCCCTACTTCAGAGTGAGGCCAAAGTGAGCTTGGAAACGGCCCCTGTGTACTGGGTCAGAGAAGGACAGCTCAGGCAGAGGCGCTTCATCCCAAGTGACTAAGTTCTGAGGCTGATGCTTCCCCTTCTGTGCCTGTGTCCTCAGGTGTGACATTCTCTGATGTGGTGAGCGCCACCGAGCCGTGCAAGCCGTGCACCGAATGCCTGGGCCTGCAGAGCATGTCGGCTCCCTGTGTTGAGGCAGATGATGCCGTGTGCCGCTGTGCCTATGGCTACTACCAGGACGAGGAGACTGGCCGCTGCGAGGCGTGCAGCGTGTGCGAGGTGGGCTCGGGACTCGTGTTCTCCTGCCAGGACAAACAGAACACAGTGTGTGAAGAGTGCCCAGAGGGCACATACTCAGACGAAGCCAACCACGTGGATCCATGCCTGCCCTGCACGGTGTGCGAGGACACTGAGCGTGAGTTACGGGAGTGTAAGCCCTGGGCTGACGCCGAGTGCGAGGGTGAGTATAGTTCCTGGCTAGGTGATGTGGGGGCGTAGGGCTGGATTTGTGAGGAAGGGCGCCCTCTAGGGGTCATAAGAACCCCGGCGGGCCTTGACCTGGTAAGCACCCTCTTAGTTCCCTCTTGATAAGGGAACAGAAGTGATGATTCCAGATTCGACTTCAGCGCAAAACCCTTTTCACTAACTCCTTCTTTGGACTGACGTTGGGAAAGCCCGGCTTAGTGTTCACTGGAAGAAGTCTTCCTAACTCCTCTTCCAGAGATTACGTGGGTGGCAAACGGAATCTGGAAGGAGCCATAGATGCCAGAGTCTGAAGCAGGCCTCCTTCGGGCCTGAGGCAGGTTTTCTGAGCTGGAGTGGGCCTGGTGACCTACAGGAGTGAGGACCCTTCAGCTATGAGGCCAGATGCAGGTGATGATGGCGGTAGCAATCCCACATCAGTTCAGCTCGGAGTGACATCAGGGAGGTTCTGCTTGGCTCCGGACCTGCTTTTGATGGTCATAGGGTTGTTGGGGGCAGACGGCACATTCCTCTCATGGTGTGTGTGTGTGGATGAGGTGCAGGCATCGCCGCAGTTAGTGAGATAGAGTTGCTGCAGTAACTGGTCTGGTAATGAGGGAAGTAGTTCTGTGGACAAAGGAGAGTGGTAATTATGGGTTGGGGGAGAGGGTAGGATAAGGTGGGGTATGTTTGGAAGGCTCTTGTCTACTGGGGGAGCTGTAGGAGCTGGGTGGGCCTGCCTTATCCTGATAGCTCGCCTCAAGGAGATGGGGGATCCTGGGAGAGGAGGCACCTGGGAGTCAGGGCACAGCCACCATGGTCACTGGTTGGTAGTGTTCATCTCAGAGGGCACTGGGAGGCAAGCTGGTGGGGCTTTCCCATTCTGTCCACCAGCTTGTGGCCATGCCCATGGACCCTAACCTCGGGTGTGCTCACACTGAGCAGGCAAGAGTGCCGTCTTCAGGGAGTCCCTGGTTTTGCTGGAGAGGGATAGCCCTTGGCACTGGTTCAATGAGGGGGCACCACAGCCCAGCCCCTAGTTCCTGGAGGGAGAAGATAGCTTTGGAGATTATCCACTCTGATGGAGGCAGCGGTTCTGCTTTCCGTCAGCCTCTAGTTGAGCAGAAGATACAGACAGATCCCCTGTCCTTGGGGTGGAGGGGGCTCCTGACAACCAGGCAGAGCCTCCCCCATACCCAGACTTAGGCTTGCTCAAGTAGCAGAGTGGAGAAGGCTGGTAAGCTGCATCGAGGCCCTAAATATGTTTGCAGTGTTTTTACTGAATAGATGGGCTCCCTGTGGCTCTGGTCGAGATTTTCATGGGCCAAGACAGGCATGTGGCCTCAGAAGCTAGGCTGAGCCGGGAGAGAGCTTCAGCAGCCAGGCAGTAGACAGTGGGGTTCAGGGTCAGGGCTGTGATTAGAGCCAGAGGGCGGCCTGGTTGGCAGAGGAGTGGGCCCCACTGTTTAGAGAATTATTTCCTCCCAGATGCCACCCTACTTTCCCAGCAATCTCGGCAGAAGGCACCCCTGAGGAACACTTATCCCTATGTTCTTCTTTCTGCTCAGACCTCTGAAGGGTTAAGTGTTAGCCCTGAGGCCAAGCAACCCTTTCAGGAAATGGAATTTGATTCTTGAGTTGGCACGCGCCCCCCCCCCCCCCCCCCCCCCCCCCCCCCCCCCGTCCAATGTAGCATACTTTTCTGCATATACATTTCAGGTGTCAACATGGTGACTCACGCAGCCTTGGGGCAGACGCCCCGCCCCCTCACCACATTGAAGTTTAGGAGGGGTCACCTGCTCCCTCTTCCTCCTGATAGCGCTCATTCCGGAAATGGCTGTCAGGACCTGCCAAGGGCTTAGTGGGTTGGAATGCTAGGGGACAGGGCCACATCTGGATCTCGTCTCCACCCCCATTAGAGAGGCTGGAGGGGGTGAGGGAAGGTGTCCCGGACACTTGACACTGTTTTCAGTCCTTCCTCGAGGCTCCTTCATTTCTACATCCCTTGCTCACCCACATCAGCCTCAGGGTCAGGGCTGTCAATCTGAATGGAGTCATAGCTGCAGCCTTGGGGCTCAGGCTGTACCCTCAGCCTGCCCTGTTACCCTAGAAAAGCACAAAAAGGCCCTCTAGGGTCCAACACCCAGACAGAACTGCGTCTTACACTTCCTACCCCGCTCCAGCTTCCAGAGCTTCCAGCTCTGTCCAGTCCTGGGATGGGGGAAGGGTGGGACTGGGCAGCAGATGGCAACCTTCTCCTTACTGCCAGCCAGATGGATTCCAGACTCACATCTGGAGGCCTTCCCCCTCAGAAGGTGCTGAAGATGGGGCCTTTGAAGCATCTCTGTCTCGAGCTAAGGCTCGGAGGACTAGTGGGTAGCTTCAGCTCCAGCTTGGGTGGGCATAGTGTAGTCTGGGCAGGGCAGAGCTGGGTAGCAAGGTGCCCTCCCCTTAACCCCACTAGCATGCCCTGTCTGCTTTCCCTCCCTGCCCCAAGCGTGGGAAGTGAGAAGGGATGGGACAGGCTGCTTTGCCCAGACAAGTATCCCCCAGGCCATCATCCAGAGCCTACAACCCCTAGCTCTGCCTCTGGCTGGGTGGCAGAATGGAAAATCCCACCCACTAGTGCCAGGAGGAGTTGGGGCCTCTGCCAGGAAGGCTGGCAATGCCCGGATGGCATGAGCAAGCCTAGATGGGTGGCCAGGCACAGAATTGCTCCTTCTGAGGCAGTAGGCAGTGCCTACTTCGTAGATCCTCCCTCTACTAGATGTCTGCTTCCTGCCAACAAGGGTGCCAGCTGTCTGACCCAGACTTCTCTAGGTGCCAGGGCTAGACTGTTTGGGGGTCAGACAGCACAAGAAACATGCTGGCCACAGGACAAGGACTGGCTGGGAAGAAGCAAGTCAGCTATTCTCTCCACCTCTAGTGCCAGCCTAGAGCCTGGAGCATCTGAGAAAGAGGGCTGAGTGCCACCTGCAGGGCAGTGTCTCTGGTCAGGTACCTAAGTGCCACATCCTTCCAGAGGGCTGTGGTCACCACCCAGAGAAGTTACATCCCTCTAAGCAATTGAGGCAGTGCTCCAGCTTGAAGCGTCCCTACAGCTCAGACTTCTAGGTGTGTTTGCCTCATGCCTGGATGCTGGGCAGAGACTAGAATTCTGGTTCCATCTTCCAAGCCAAAATTTTGCTTAGAGACCATTTCTTTTCAGAGAGTCCATTTTCTAGATGGAGAAATCAAGGTCCCATACTGACAAAAGTCTCCTGTCACGCAGCCTTTGCTCTTCTCCACTAACCTGACTCGGGTGCACAGTCCCAGTCCCCATTTCCATGCCTGGTCCGGCGTGCATGGAGTCAGGGGTTGGAGGCTCATGATGAAACAGTGGGTGTCAGAGAGAAGGGAAAGGCCTGGATAGGTCCTAACTCCTGTGTTCCTGTTCCCCAGAAATCCCTGACCGATGGATCACAAGGTCTACGCCCCCAGAGGGCTCCGACAGCACGGCCCCCAGCACCCAGGAGCCCGAGGCACCTCCAGATCAAGACCTCATAGCCAGCACAGTGGCAGACATGGTGACCACTGTGATGGGCAGCTCCCAGCCTGTAGTGACCCGAGGCACCACCGACAACCTCATTCCTGTCTATTGCTCCATCTTGGCTGCTGTGGTTGTGGGCCTTGTGGCCTACATTGCTTTCAAGAGGTAAGAGGGGACACAGTGAGGGAGAAGGAGAGATTTGGCCTGAAAACACACAGTTTTTAAATTCAACCCTAAACCCATCCTCGCTCACCATCTCACACCTGACTCTCGAGTGTGGCGGGTTGCGGGGAGTGACAGAAGAGGGTTCCCTTTCCTGTCCTGGTCCCAGCCCCTCCCCACTCCCAGGCTAACTCCTGCCACCGCTGGCTGCTTCCATCCCTCTCACCCCACAGTCTCCTGGGTATTCGTGTGTCTCTTCCCTTCTTTTCATGTCATCCTCCAACTTCCATGTCACCCTTGGGCTCCTGTGGTACCCACATCAAGGATTTCAAGACAGAAAAACCCCCAGAAGGCATTTTCAACTTTAAATGCTCGTCCTGTTCTTTTCTTGTGTGTTTTGTTTTTAAATCATCAAAGTCATACACGCTTTTTAAAAGCAAATGCAAACAAGACCAAATTTGTTTTGTGCGGGGGATGGAATCCAGATCTGCGAGCATGCAGTGCAAGCTTGCTGCCAGGGAGCAGTAGCCGCAGTCCCAAGACCAATATCTTCTAAAGTGAGAAGTAAAAGCCTCGCTTTAGCTCCTCAAATCCTACCCATCTTGTGGGAAATCTCTTTGGGATAAATTTTCCCAGCTGTTTATAGTGTTGTTGTTGTTGTTGTAGAAGCACTCACGTTAGCTTTTTATAATCATATGTAGGCATGGAGAACTTTCCTAAGACTCAGTGGGAACACACCGGGCACCTTCCCCTCTTAATCCCCGGCAGGAGAGGTTTTCTCAGAACACAGATCACCTGATCTTTTGTAGCCTCTCATTCAACAACATGCCTGGACCGTAATGTAGTTAGCCAGTCCTCTCTTGATGGATGTTTGGTTTATTTTCAGTTTTTTTGTTATTGCTTAAAATTGCCAAGGAAATGTGTATTGTGATTACTGTTCACATGTGGGATTATTCTAGAAGGGTCAGCTGGGAAAAGTGGAATTTCTAGGAAGTCATCTATTTATGCACTGTTTGATCTGCCAACTTTTATTGAATGCTTACCAAGTTCTTCTACCCCATAAAGCTCTCAGTGTATGTGTATGTATGTGTGTGCGTGCATGCGTGCGTGCGTGCGTGCGTGTGTATGTGTGTGCAGAAATAGGCGCCTTATCACTTCCCAGCCTTTTGTAAAGAAGAGGTTCTCAACCTATGGGTCTAGACCCCTTGGGGTTGACCAACCCTTTCACAGGGGACACCTGAGACCATCTGTATCTCAGAAACTTATAATTATGATTCATAACAACACCAAAATTAGTTATGAAGTAGCAATGGAAATAATTTTACGGTTGGGGGGTCACCACAACATGAAGAACTGTATTAAAGGGTCGCAGCCTTAGGAAGATTGAGAACCACTGATATAAAAAAAAAAAAGCTCCTTAGATACTTCAAAGGGCACCTACCATGGCCCTGGCCTGGACCATGGGCACAGATATGTTGGTTGCATTGGCTGACCCTCATCCCAAGACCTGGCCTGCCCCTGGGTTCCAGGTGGAACAGCTGCAAGCAAAACAAACAAGGAGCCAACAGCCGACCAGTGAACCAGACGCCCCCACCTGAGGGAGAAAAACTCCACAGCGACAGTGGCATCTCTGTGGACAGCCAGAGCCTGCATGACCAGCAGACCCACACACAGACTGCCTCAGGCCAGGGTGAGTGGGAAAGCCAAAGCCTGGGGGTTTAGTGACCACCGAAGGGACTAGCAGGGTAGCAGGGTCCTAGAGGCTGGGCGGGGTGGGAGATGTGGGGGAAGGGAATGTTTTCCCCTGGGGTGACTTGGGGGAAAGGAGGCTTTTACAAGTTGGAGCATCTAGACTCATCAGGCTAATTGTCCCCCCTGGGGGTTAATTACTGCCCGAAGTAGCTGCAATTAGCCTCCTGCCCGCTCTTCTAGCTCTTCTAGGAAACAAGTGGTTAAGTGTGCACGGTAATTGGCGGCCCATAGCCAGGCTTTAGGACACTTGCTGCAGTTGTCTGGGGCTGAAGTGCCCAGTCCCTTCGTCTGTTTGGATGATTGCTGGGGGGAAGGGACGCTAGTGGAAAAGATGATGCGGAAGCTGAGGGTGAGGAAGAGACCGTGAGTCAGCAAGGTCCAGGCCCCTCCCACCCAGGCCTTACCTAGGATCTCATCTTGGGGAGCGCGCCTTGGCCCAACTCTCTGCGCGCACTGCAGGAAAGAGGGTCCAAGGTCAAGAACTGAAGGGTGCTCTTGTCCGTCCTCTGCAGCCCTCAAGGGTGACGGCAACCTCTACAGTAGCCTGCCCCTGACCAAGCGTGAGGAGGTAGAGAAGCTGCTCAAAGGCTCCGCGGGGGACACCTGGCGACATCTGGCAGGCGAGCTGGGCTACCAGCCTGAGCACATAGACTCCTTCACCCATGAGACCTGCCCGGTCCGAGCCCTGATGGCCAGCTGGGGTGCCCAAGACAGCGCAACACTCGACGCCCTTTTAGCCGCCCTGCGCCGCATCCAGAGAGCTGACATAGTGGAGAGCCTGTGCAGCGAATCCACGGCCACATCCCCAGTGTGAGCTCACAGACCGGGAGCCCCTGTCCTGCCCCACATTCCAACAACTGATGCTCTAGCCAGCCCCCCCAGAGACGTCCCCCTCCCCTGGGGTAGCCCAACAGTCTGTGCAGGGCCTCTGAGCCCTGCTCCCCACACCGTAGCCCTGTTGCTGTCCCTGAGGGAGCCCTTGCATCTGACTACACTTCCTCTCCAGTGAGAGATAGGACCACCCCAAGCCTGTGCTGCCCCAATTACCATCTCAGGCCTTTCCTCCCTTTCCTACACCTTAGCTGTGTCAGAGCCGGGGGTTTTGACACCACAGATGGTAATAGGGGCACCTCAGAGACTCGGGCAGCACTGAAGAACCAGAGTCATGGACTCCACACTGTGAACTGGAGAACAGGGAGCACTGTGGTTGGCTAGACCTTCCTTAGTCCCTCCCTCCTCCACTCTGGCCAAAGATGAAGAGGAATACAGGCCCATCTGAGCTGAAAGCCAGTCCACACAGCCCTCTTACTCACAGGAGAGGCAGGGACTGACCCAGGCCACCCAGCAGTAGGGAGGTCAAATGTAGGCTGACATCCTCCTCTCTGAATGAGGGCATCCGGAGTGCCTGATGTCAGGGACACGTCTGGAAGCCAAGTCTGCCCACCCTCTACCACTTCCAGGCCCCTACTCAACCCTTGTGCAGAGGAACTGTTTGCCCAAGACCTGGTCCATTGGCCCACCCTGCTGGAGTCAGGCTAAGGGCTTGGGGAGTGGAGTGTTGCCTTCCTCTGTCTCTGTCAGGCTTACCCAAATGGCATTTGCCGAACGGTACATCCATTAGTGTCCTCATTCTTGGCATAGGCCTGGAGCCAACATTGGCCCCTAGAATCAGCCCTAGGGGTCAGGGACCAAGGACTCCCACTCCACAATCCCAACACCACACACACACACACATACACACACACACACACACACACACGCACTAAGATAGCTTACTTTTTCCATGGCTCTTTTTGGGCTGAGACTAGATCCTGCTGGGGGTCACTGCCAGAAAAGCATGGAAGGGAACTGAGCTGAGCTCCATGGGGGCTGTCTTCCTCGCCCCCGGGTTTGGCAGGCCAAGGACTGCTGTGTCTGAGCTGGCGTCTGTCTTCCAACGGGCCCCGTGCGTGCGTGGAGGAATGCTCTCACTCCTCCCTTTCTCAAAGTCTGTCTGAGTTTGGCTGCACCCAGAAGGCTACGGCAAAGAAAAGCAGGCTGATGGGAGAAGGCGGCAAGAAACAAGAACAAAACAGATGCTGGCCCGCGGTCTGTGGCAGGTTTCTCCTAAGTTTCAAGGCCTCTGCAAAGGACTGGTTTCCTGAGCACCGCCAGGAAGGGGCATGAGGTTTCAGTGGCGTTTTCCCCCCTCCCTGGCCTGTTCTGTTTTGCTTGCTGTTGGAATGAGTAGGCTGCCCCTCTATTTAGCATGAAGGAGCCCTAGGCAGGGTATGCACAGACTGACCACCACCCCTCCCCACCCAGGGTCCTCCAAACCCTGAGAAGACACTAGGAGCATTGCACACAGGTGGCATTTTTATGGACCTCAATCTGCAATGAGCGGAGGAACCCCACCTGCTGGCCTGCCCCAGGCACCCGGGGAGTGGTACATTCTTCGTGTATTTATTTTCCTCCCCAGAAGTTGGGGAGCAGTGGGGAACTGCAAGTGCAATTTAGCATGTGTTTGGTTCTGGAGTCTCTCCTGCCTTACTTTGGGTCAGGAGGGAACCGTTGACCCTCCAGCTGGCAGCTTCCAGCTCCAGACCCCCTCAGTCCACCTCCCCATCACCTCCCCCTTGCATCCTGTGTAAGCATTTCTTGGGCCCTCCCGAAACCTACACATAAAATATAAGTGATGGACATTAAATAGCAAAAAAACAAAAAAGAAAGAAAAAATGGTGCCAAGAGATTTTCTGGAAACACTCATTTTTTGTTAGTTGGGATTGAATGTGTAGATCAGGGTCCCTCCCCTCCAAACTCCCAGCCCTATAATTCCCAATGTTATAAGTTCCTGTCCAGTCTTCTGTAAGTTTTGACAAGAATCCAGCAACTTTATATGTGTGGTCATAAAGTGGGTGGGGGAAATAGTGAGGGTCCTTTGCTCCCAGATCTCAAAAAGGGAAAGAAAAAAAAAAAACCCGACATGCAGGAAGCTGGGCAGCTGTGAACTTGACCAGATGTCAGAAGTGAAACTGACCACAGGGGAGCCAGAGGCTCGATAGGAGGGCCAGGTCATGACCCCGCAGCTCCCAGCCACCCACATGGCCTGTAAGGCACACAAGCGTACTTATACACAAGATCACGCAGAACCTCTGTCCAGATGGCTCAGCAGGAGACTGGCTGGCCTGGCCAGGAGTCAGGCAAGCCCCTCCCTGGAGACTTCTGTGGACAGATCCTAACCAGAGCTCTTGCCTGCCTGACTTGGGAGACTGTAGGACTCCTGGCTCCTGGCTGTGCCCCCTCTGAGGCTGGTGAGGCAGGTGGTCAGAACTGCCCATCCCTTACTGGCCCATCATCCAGGTCTTCTAGTAGGGAGTGGCTTGCGGCCACCCTGGAAGGCAGGAGAAGGATTTGCTCTTCTAGGAAGAACAGCAAGCAAACCTTCCAGATTTTCAGGCCCAGGGAGCAGGGCCAGCAGGGCCAGCAAACCTTCCAAATTTCCAGGCCCAGGGAGCAGGGCTCAGCCAAGAGTCAGATTCAGGGAGACAGGAGCATCCTTGTGTCTCACCCCCACTGACAGGATACACAAGGAAGACATGGTGGTGGAGAGGAGAGCCACAGAGGAGATGGGAGAAATGATTTTGCACTCAAAGTCTTGGAGTAATGGGGGAAACAGTCCGTCTGATGGAGAAGAAGGGCTCAGGCTGGGTGGTCAACTTCCTACTATGGGCCGACTATCCACAGTAGGAATGAATTCCTACTATGAGAGAAGCATATCTGCTCTTAGGGGACTCTCCATTCTGATGAAAGAATACCATCTTCCTCCTAAAGGTGCCTTGCGTGGAAAAATGCAGGTTCTGTCTTGTGGGAATAAAGAGGGGCACAGGTCCCCTCCTCAGTGACCACTTTATTCAGAAAACGGCAGCAGGCAGCCCTGGGGGTACAGAAAGTATAAGCGGAGACCTTGTCAGACCAGCCCCAGCGAGGTCAGGGAAGGGACGTGGAAGCTGGCCCTTGTGGATGCATGGGGTAGCCTGCCTGGGAGGAGAGAGAACAGAGGCCAGCTTGGAGAAACACTGGAGCCTCGAGCCCAGAAAAGGAGGGGAGGAAAGCGAGGAGGGGAGGGAAAGGAGGAGGGCCAGCCAGGGGCCAGGGCTCCTGTGGAGTCCGTTGAAGGGGTCTGGACTATATTCTTAGGACTCTGGAAGCTGTGGAGGATTTAAAACACTCCCCATCCTTTCCCAGCATTTGGGGGGGAAAGACTTGGTGTGACCTCTGCCCTTTCCACCCGTCCTGCCTCCACTCTAAGAGTTAAATCTCTACAGTCAGCTTCCCCATGCTTCCTGAAGTCCTGTGGGTCTGTGTGAACAACACCCCAGACTCACTGCTTTGATCCAACAGTTGACCTTACTGTCTGTGTGCCTCTCAGACGCCTCAGAATTCTGAAATCTGTGATTTCCTTTAGCCACAGGGCCACTGTGTGCGCTGTCCTATCTAAAACATTCTTTACCAGGGTACCTCAGTCTAGAGAATCTTTAGGGAAGGCTGCTGGTTCCCTGGGTCCAAATTAGTTTTTCTGTCTGTCTGTCTGTCTGCCACGGTGTGTCTTGCTTGTTTCTTTAATATGCTTTGTTTTTGACAGGGTTTCCTATAACCCAGACTGGTCTGAACTTCCATAAATAACCAAGACTAGCCTTCAATTCCTGATCCTCCTGCCTCCACATCCCAAGACTGGGATTACAGGCGTGCGTCACCACACCCAGTTCCAAATCAGGTTTCTTGGTTCCAGCTTCAGAAGAACCCACGGTCTGTCTTCTTCTTCTTCACACTGCTAAAGACCTCTTTGTACCCAGGCACTCGTCTGAGTGATTATTCGATTACTATAAATCCCAGGAAACCAGAGCCAGGCTCTGGTCCTGCTCACTGGCGTGTGCTTAGCACCCTGCCTGGAACACTGTTGGATTACACTCAGTAAGTGATGGGCTCACTCCGTCCAGTACCCACAGAACACAAGGGACCCATGTGGACTCGGAAGCTTTTTAGTGGGCACCTTTCACAAATAAAAGAAACAGCAGGTTCTACCAATGGATTAGCCCAATAGATATATAAATACTATTTCAACAAGTGATCAAGATTTAAAATTGTTCATGAAATATTTTAGATATCTTTTTTTTTGTCCCACTAAGTTGTCTCAATCCTACGTGGTTTTTGTTGTTGCTTTTCCTTTTTGTTTTTTTTTGTTGTTGTTGTTGTTTTGAGACAGGGTTTCTCTCTATAGTCCAGGCTGTCCTGAAACTGGCTATGTAGACTAGGCTAGTAGATCATCCTGACTTGACGTGTCAAGTGCTGGGATTAAAGGTGAACGCCACCACACCCAGCTCCTGTGTGTCTTTATTCTTCCTCCACATCTAATTTTAGACCAGCCACATGTCAAATGTCAATGACACAAATGCCTAGTGGCTACTGCATGGGGCCGCGGCAGCACGGGGCTCAGCTGTAGGGATTTGGATCTTGATAGCAGGAACTCACTCCAAGTCCTCAGGGGTTTCAGAGGACAAAGGGGAACCCCTTAGCTTCTGTCTGTGTCCTCAGTGTCCTTGGACCTAGGCTATAGTCTTCACTTCCAACGTGCCTCCTGACATTCCCAGGGCACAGGGCACTTCTTCTCTAAATCCAGAGCCCAGAGTCTGTCTCAGTCTGCCTCATGCCTTCATCTTTGAAGGCCCAGTTGTCTCAGCCCCTTCCCTCAGGCCTCCCTCTCTCCCTCTGTCAGTCAATGGGCAAAGAGAGACAAGACTTAAAACCTAAGTCCTCTGAATCCAGCAGAGAGAGCCATGGGAGACCCTGGGCCTGTGCTGGAGCTCCAGGGGAAGAAGAGGCTGGACCAGGGCTGGGGTCACAGAAGACATTTTCTGTGGTGCTCCAGCCGAGGGTCTGCTGACCATATGGCTGAAAGAAGCAACTCCTCTGATAATGGGAAGCAGACCCACGTCAGCCTGTGGCAGCTGGTGGGCAGAAGCCTGGGCCCCTGGGCCTCGGGAGACAAGGAAGACTACTTCTTCAACCTCCTGTCCCTTTTAGGTCCCTGCTGCAGCCTTCTTGTCCTCCCTCTGACCCTTCTCAGCCACACCAGACACCTTGTCTGCTATCCTGCCTGGCCTGTGCCTAGGGTCCAGCTCTCAGCCCAGCTCCTTCAAAGTGGCCAGGCCTTCCCAGCATATGCCCTGAAGAACTCCCGTACACTGCCCCAATCCAGGCCCTTATCATCAGCTCCAGGTGCAGGGTGAGAACTCCCAGGCCCAGAAGTAATCCCCATTTCCAATCATGCTCCACCCAGCTTTGGCCTCTTCCAACCCTACTGCCATCTAGGAGATGAGCTAGGGACATTTCCCTAAGGTACCATCGCAGAACATGCTGGAACATTCTAGTTCTCATTCCTCATCCTTCCCAGGGCGCTCAGTGGTGCCCCCTTCAGACCACATCCGGGCATTTCCCAGACCTGGGGGGTAGTCCTTCCCAGCAATCCCTGCCCACCTGCCACTCCCTCCTCACTGGTTCGAATGTTTCCAGCAACTTTCCCAAAGGGTTCAAGAGGTGAGTTTGGGTCTCCTCCCCAAACTGGGATTACTCCCTCAGGAAAAAAAAAATCTAGTCATGCCCTCACTTACCCCATAACTTAGTGACTCAGAATATAAGGGTCCCTCGGAGGCATCTAGCAGGAGCCTGAAGCCCCACCTCACAAACCCTTGGCCTGGGGCTCAGTGTTCACTCCCAGAGACCTAGCCCTGCTAAGGCTAAGGCTTCCATCAGCAGTCCAGATGGTTCTCATTCTACTCCCCCAGACCTTAGATGCCAGCACTGTTCACAGGATGTGCAGGCCAGGGGCACAGGGCAACTCAGGTGCCATTTGTCAGTGCTGGAGCAGAGGGCCATGCCATGACCTCTTGGGGTCCCCAGACAGAGCCCAGAAGCCAGCCTTAAGGAGCTTTCTTCTCCTCAACGCTGGACACAATAGCCAGGAGTCTGTGTTGCAACAGGAGGCAAATCCAACCAACTCCATGAGGTGATTTCCAGTCCATCATTAGAAGTGAAAAGGCCAGGACCAGCTTCTCCCTCTCCACCTCCTGCTCCCCTTCCTTGGGTAGCCTTCTCTTTTATGCTGACAAGACAGCCAAAAGGCCTCAGGTTCAAAGTCCTAGGGGTAGAGAGTACTTTAGTCCTAATAATCCCAACCAAGTTCCCCAGGGGTCTTTGGTTCTGATTGGCCCATCCCTATGACCCTTGAAGGGAATCATAAATGGGCTAAGGTGAAGGTTGAGTGCTCCATTTCTAGGTCAAGAAGGTCTTCTCAGCCTGAAGCAAGGGACCGACAAACGTGGTGGGGGTTAGGGGTTGTTAAGACCGCTAAGAGGGTCTCCCAAAATGACAAATGCAGCCTCCTCCTGGCTTAACACTTGCCCCCCCTTCCTCACCAGGGAGCCCCAGTGTGGATTTCTAAAAGAAATCACCAGGAAGGACTGGAGAGATGGTTCAAGAACTAAGAGCGCTTGCTACTATTGCAGGGGGCACAAGTTCACTTCCTAAGCTCCATTCACATCTGGCAGCTTGCAACTACCCATAACCTTTAGCTCCAGGGAATCCGATGTCCTCTGCTGACCTTTTGGGATACCTGTACACACACAGACACACACACACAGACAGACAGACACACACACACACACACACATGTGCATGCACGTGGGAGGGAGGAGGGAGGGAAAGAGGGAGAAAGGGGGAAAGAAATAAAAAGTAAATAAACAACTAAAAAAAATCACTGAGGAAATAAATGTGGGTATTGTGGTGCAGGAGCACCTAACAGGCACTAGGGCTCTGAGAAATCCCAAGAGGTCCTATCAGGGTAGTTCTTTTTTTTTTTAATATTTATTTATTTATTATGGACACACTATTCTGTTTGCATATGTCTGTAGGCCAGAAGAGGACACCAGACCTCATTACAGATGGTTGTGAGCCACCATGTGGTTGCTGGGAATCGAACTCAGGTCCTTTGGAAGAGCACGCAATGCTCTTAACCACTGAGCCACCTCTCCAGCCCCTCAGGGTAGTTCTTGAATTGAACCCCAAAGTCTGGACAGAGTGTAGACTGTGGGGTGGAAGAGCTGAGAGAGAATATGAAGACCAGAAACAACCGCAGCAAAGGTGAGGAGGAGTGGGAGGCTGACTCGAACTCCCATAAATACTCACGGGGACAGGGGAGGACAGAGCCAAGTCTAGGGGTGATTTGGTGGCAATCTGAGGAATTTGGACAGAATGGGGAGCTAGTGAGGTCATCTGAGCAAGAAAACATTCTGGAAGGAGGAAGGAGACTGGTTGATCTCTGCAGAGACCAAAGTGGGACAGACAGTAGAAAAACAATTCTGGCAGCATTAGGAAGAGGGAATATAGGGCTGGTGAGATGATTCTGTGGGTAAGGTGCCTACCACCAAGGTCGATGATGTGAACTTGGTCCCTAGGGCCTACCTAGCAGAAGGAAAGAACTGATTCCTGTCATTTGTGTTCTGATCTCCACCCCATACATCATGGCACGTGTATTCATGTAGGTGCATAGATAAAATAATGTAATACAAATTTATCCAGGCATGGTGGCGCACACCTTTAATCTCAGTGCTTGGAAAGCAGAGGCAGGCAGATCTCTGTGAGTTTGAGACCAGCCTGGTCTACATAGTAAGCTTTAGGACAGCTAGAGCTATGTAGTGAGACCCTGTCTCAAAAACAAACAACAAAAAAAATTAAAGGAAAGAAAGGAATGTGGCTAGGGATGTAACTCACTGGCAGAGTATCTGCTTAGCATGCAGAAGGCCCTGGATTCAATCTGTAGTATTGGCCAGGGAGGGGGTGGGTGAGACCAGACAAAGTGAAACCCAGGCCTAGCATGGTGGCAATTCCTATAAGCCAAGTACTCAGGTTGGTACAGAGGATCCAAAGTCAGTCTAGGCTACAAGTGAGACCCTGTCTCAACAGAAACAGAGGAAATAAGCTAGCCTTGGTATCAGAGCAGCAAAGCAGTGGGGAGTCAGGATGAGACAGGACAAGAGCCTGACCCTCCTTCCCTCTCCCCCTGTGTGTGGCTGTCGGCTGCTCACAGAGACAGGCCTGGCCAGCTGGGAGGCCTGCACAATTTCAGAAAAGGCTGGGAGCTCTGCCCTGAGGTGATGAAATGTCAGGGCTCAGGGGACTTCCAGCCTTCTAGAGGAATACCTTTGAGTCATCTGTTTTTTTGTTTTGTTTTGTTTTTTCAAGACAGAGTTTCTCTGTGCACCCCTGGCTGGCCTAGAACTCACCGAGATCCTCCTGCCTCTGCCTCCTGAGAGTCACCACCGCCCAACCCTTTGAATCATCTGACGGTGAGGTCCTTACGGAAAGAGTCTGTAGTGTAGAGGGCCTGCTGTCCTAGCGCTCTTGCGTAGCACCGAGAAACCAGGAACATTAACTGGTGTGTTTTTCTCTTCAATGCAAGGGACTTACACCTGTTTTCCACCCGGAATGCTGGGCTGGGATGTAGTCAGTAACCTGGTGACCTTTTACCATCTGTAGAGCCAGGCCTCGCCTGAATCACCCATTCTGAAGAAAGAGGTCTCGTGTACTTCGCAAAAAAAAAACAAAAAACAAAAAACCTACTGTTATGCTTACTCCAGACTCTTCTTCCCTATACCTTTCCTCTTGTTTCTCAGTCAATAAAACCCATACTTATGGAAGAGGTCAAAGGTGCTTTGCCAAGGAACTTCGATGCAGCAAGTCTTAAGCTGTGTTGTGATAACTGTCACAAGGAAACTTTTCTCTAAAATAAATCAAAAATAAACTACTCTGGTCAAACTCTAGAAGTCTGAGTCAACACCGGCTAAGTCCTGTTGAACTAGATGTCTTCCTTGCCTCACGTGGATCATTCCTCTGCCAGCCATAGCATTTTCAGGGACCCCCACCCCCACCCCACACTGGAGGACCAGAGAGGAAGGGTGAAGCGGAAAATCTACAAGGCTTGAGCGGTGACTTGGGAGATCCGGATCTTGCAGAATTGAGGAGTCCCAAGAAAGTCCCAAGTTCCTAGAAGTAGGTAGTAGGGAACTCCAGGGCAAAGACCCTGAAGGGGAAGGACTGGGGCAAGTCACTGGATTGACTTTGTCAAGGGTGTAGCAGGAGACAGATCATGGTGGTCAGAGGGGAGCAGGCTGAATGAGACAGGAGGCTCCCCCAAGCAAGTCGCCTAGAAACTGTGCTGAGAAGAAAAGAGAAAGATAGGACTTTCCCAGAAGCAACAGGAAGTCTTGCATGAAGAACTAGGGAGAGTGGGGTCTCCATGGTCTGGAGCCTGAAGTAGTAAGGCTAGACAACCTTAAACTCCACCCAGTGTCCTCCAACTGTGGCAGCCTCAGAAATCCCACAGCTTCAAAGGTCTCTACACGCGACCAGTAGAAGAAGTTGGCTAAGGCCTCCAGGACCCTTTCTGGTGCCTCACCATCTTGCCAGCATGAGCCAACATCTCCTCCTCCGGGAGTTCTGTGACTATTCAGAATGGAGACAGACACTGTCTAGCTCAGTAAGATTGGATTCAGTCTCAAGTGCCACAGCCTAGATGTCCCATCAAAATGTTGCCTCCTTGAGACTCGGAGAAGCAGATACCAGGCTCTGTGAGCCAGGGAAATGCTCATAGCATCCCTTCTGGTGTGTGTGTGTGTGTGTGTGTGTGTGTGTGTGTGTGTGTGTTTGCGTCTATCTGTTCACCCGTCTATCTGTGTCTCTGTGTGTGGTAAGGATGGGTGTGAGGGTGGTGTGACTGGCTAGAAGCCAGTGCACAAGGCCAAAATCACTGTAGGTTCACATCGATGCCACCTCAGCAGCTCTGGACACCTGGCTCCTCCTCCATAGGGCAACACATGGGCTGGGCACGTGCCCAGAGAGTGCCACATGCCTGTCAGGCTGGGGCCTGTCACATGCCTCTCCAGAGAGGCTGCCAGAAGCCCCGCAGCTGGGTAAACCCAGCAATGACTCGGGTGAGGTTGGGAGCTGGAGGGAGACTCCCAGTCAGGCCAGACTGCAGTACCCCTCCTGTCCGGGTACCTGGCTGGCCAAGAACAGGGGAGGGGGTAGTGGTGAATCTGTTTGGTGTACTGGCACTGAGGCTATTATCCCAGGCGGCCCCAACAAGGAGTCAGCCCCCCACCCGGATCCAGGCAGTCTTCTATCAGGAAAGTGATTCCATGGAGACATAGGGACAGCCACACTCCAGACTTGGTGGGTGATCTGCTCTTTAACCTGACAGGATGAACGATATCACAGGGGCCTGTTTCCTGTACTCTGTACTCTAGACCAATCCAGAGTTTGGTCCCAAGTTAGGTCTGTAAACTCCAGGGGACCCAGGGAACTAGGAGCTAGTAAAACTGCCTGTCACGAACCCCTGGAAACTGCTTAATGATATCAGATGCCATTTGTCCAGTACATAAAAGCTCATAAAACATGGTCACAAATGTCCTGTGCAATCACCGTGTCTGCCTGCATGAGAAGCATGACTGAACCCAATTTACAGATAAGACTATGGAAAACCAGGAATTTGTCCAAGACCACATGAGAGTAAGTGTGGCAGACCCAACCCATGAACCCCACCCACCCCACAGAGCTGAAGTTGGAGGTGTATGGACTGGGTGGGGATGGAGAGAAAGGCTAGGGGCAAGGGGTGGGCCCAAAGATACAGAGAGAGTGGGAACTGCAGCTCAAGAGGTGGATAGAACCTGATAACTGACCTGATGTCCAAGTTCCTAAAGGATCCCCTTCCGAAGAGTGGCAGGGACAGCTGGAGTCCCCCCAGGGAAGAAGAGAAAGGGGATCCCAGTTGAGGGCCTGCAGTCTGAACCCTAATGCCACCACCAGGGCCCCCTCTCCTCTGCTCCCAGCCCCTGGCCCCAGCTGCAGCAGGCTGGGGCTGCAGGGCAGCTGGCACAGGGCCATCCAGGCCAGCCCTGGGGGGCCGGGCCTGAAGAGAGGAGGATCAGCTGCAGGCCTGTTCCTGTTCTGCAAACCCTGCCTGGGCCACTCCACCCATCCCTGCTGCTTCATCACCCTGTCTATCCACAGCGGGGCCCAAAGGTCTGAGATTTTTCTGAGAAGTTAACTTTTTTTTAAAGATTTTATTTATTTTTGTTTTTGTGTGTACAAATGTTCTGCCTGCACATATCCCATGTGCTTGCCTCATGCCCTCAGAGGCGAAAAAGAGGTGTCAGGTCTCCCGGAACTGGAATTACAGATAGTTGTGAGCCACCATGCGGGCATTAGACACTGAACCTGGGTCCTCGGCCGGACTAACACAAGTGCTATTAACCACTGAGCCATTTCTCCAGCCCCGATTTGTTTTGTTTTTATGTTTCTTGACAGAGTTTCATTCTGTAGCCTAGGCTGGCCTATAACTCATTTTGTAGCCCAGGTTGGCCTCTAACTCCTAAAGATCCTTCTCCCTTCACCCCTATCTCCCAGGTTCTGGGATTGTAGGGATGATCCTTCTTGCCAGCTTGAAATCCAGCCTTTTAAAGACTGTCCCTTCTTTTCTCCCTCTCTCCTTCCCCCTTTCCCTCCCTCCCTTCCCTGGTCTCTGCTAGATCCCACCAGGTAGCTCACAATGTTCCAAAAAGAAGTCTCCAGCTTGCCTGTTGAAACATCCCCCAGACCCAGTCTCTGCTGGTTGTTTCTGATTCTATCTCTTGGGTTCTAAGAGGAAAACAGGCTTTAGAGCTACACACTCCTGAACTCCAAGCCAGGCCCTGTCCCCAGTTCTGAGGTCTCGGGGAAACTGGTCCCAAATGCTATCTGAGCTCTCATTCCCTACGCTGTAAAAGGGGGAGAATTAGTTACTAACTCGGCAATTTTCTGTGCTCCTAAAAGATAATACTGCATGCACAAGGCTGAATCTAGCACAACCCTATAAATTATATTTATGAATATAATTATCTCAAATTATCCTTGAGTCACTGTCTCTCCCTTCCTGGTATTAGAGATTCCCCCACAGGAACCTCACCCTGTCCTTCTAGCCTGTCTCCCATTCCCCTCTCCCTATGCCTGTCACTGCAGTCAGACTGGGTGGCTTGATCCTTCCTACTCCATCAGCCTATCCACTCCCAGCGCGCCCTGCACTCTCCTGCATGGGGCCTTACCTGCAACCTGCTGCCCACAAGAACTGCTCTCTGTTACCTGGCGTTGGCTGCATCCTTCTGCCTATCTGCCTGGGTTCGATGTCACATTGCCTCTGAACACCTCACTACTTTGCATAGTGGGATTCATACACGGAAGCTGGAGAGATGGCTCCATGGTTAGAGCATGCCTTGCTCTTCTAGAGGATCTAGGTTTAAGTCGATTCCCAGCACCCGTAGCAGGTCCTGTAGCTCTAGCTCCAGGCCAGAGTGTCTGTGAGCACTATACATTAATGTTCACATATTTACTCATAATTGAAAATATTTAAAGACACAAACAACCAAAAGCCAGGTGTAGTGGTGCAAGCCTTTAATCGCTGCATTCAGGAGGTAGAGGCAGACAGATTGCTGTGGCGTTTGAGGCCAGCCTGGTCTCCAGAGTGAGTTCCAGGACTGACCCTGCCTCAAAGAAAACAAACAAATACATCTTTAAAAGATTATAAGATAACTCATTTCTGAGACCCTCTTCACAGTCCCTACACACCCTCCCCCAGGCCCCTGGGGATGCTGTGAGCTCTCTTTCACCAAAAGTGAGCCCAGCCTGTGCCTCCACCTACTTGGTCAACTTCCGCTCCAGTCTCACAGGCAAAAGGACCAACATTGCCTTTCAAGGAGGACCCAGACCCCCAACTGTGCACCAAGACAGATAAAGTGAGGAAGCAGAGAGAAACACAGGGACGGGCCAGCCCCTTGACTTAATCCAGCCTGACACTTTTGGCAGAAGCTGCTGATTGTCCCTCAGGCTCCAGCAAGGCCAGCAGTTTGCTCCTTCCCCCAACCTTGGCTGACACAGAGAAGGAGAAGCCACCCACAGGCACCAATTTGTTAGGCAGACACAGCCTGGGCCTCCGAGGCAGGGATGGAGAGCATGAGGTGGACAAAGTGAGAGAAAGATTTCCTGACTGTTGAGTTGGGCTGCAGCTGAACCAGGCTGAAGGCTGGACCGCAGACACCTGTCTGTCTGCTGTGGCTCTCCCCACAAGCACCCCCAAACCCCTTTAGGGTTTCAGTGATACCCCTCTATGTCTGGCCTGAGACACAAGCTCCTTGTGGTTAAATGAACTCTTACTAACTGGCCCATGGGGACAAACAATTTGTACAGTCATGCCAAATGTATACAACGTTGGTTCTCAACTGGCAGGTCACGACCCCATTGGGGGTTCAAATGACCCTTTTACAGGAGTCCCCTAAGATCACCCCGAATATCAGACACTTACATTATGATTCATAACAGCAGCAAATTTACAGTTCTGAAGGAGAAATTAAATGAGGAACTGTATTAAAGGGCCGCAGCATAGGAAGGTTGAGAACCACTGGTACACAAGGAAACAGGCTCCAAGAAACCTCTCCCAAGGCCACAGCGTGCTGTACAACAGAGGTGGGGCCACCTTTGAGACCTTGGGCTTCCAAATACAGTCAGCTTTCCATATCTGTGGTTTCTGCAGTCACAGATGCAACTAATGATGGGTTGAAAGCCTTAAAACAAAAAAAAAAGGGGGGGGGGGCTGGAGAGATGGCTCAGCAGTTAAGAGCATTGCCTGCTCTTCCAAAGATCCTGAGTTCAATTCCCAGCAACCACATGGTGGCTCACAACCATCTGTAATGAGGCCTGCAGGAAGAATACTTATACATAATAAACAAATAAATAAATATTTAAAAAAAATTGTGAGCCAGCTAAACGGTTCAGTGGGTAAAAGTGTGTATGTCAGGTCCAGTCCCCGGAAGCTACATTTATTTACAGACAAACGAAACAACAGGAGTCTATGTGGTTTGAATCTATAATTCTAGCAGTCCTACAGCAAGGTGGGAGACAGGGAGAAGAGAACCCTCTGGAAACTCATGAGAGGACAGTATAGCAGCAGCACCAAGAGAGACCCTGCCTCAAAAACAAAATGAAGGGAAAGAACCAACTTCTGGAAGTGTGATTTCCACATTTGCAAAGTGTCATGAGTACACACACACACACACACACACACACTCGTTTAAATCCAGGCTGTGGTGGTGCACACCCTTAATCTCAGCACTTAGGAGGCAGAGGGAGGCCAATCTGAGTTGGAGGCCAGCCTGGTCTACAGAACAAATTCTAGGACAGCCAGGGCTACACAAAGGAACCCTGTCTTGAAAAACCAAAAAATAAACTTTTTTAAACAATTGTAGCTGTATTAAACAAGTACATAATTTTATGTCATTCTCCACGTCCCCCCATATATGCAAATACTCTCTTTTCACTGAAAGACTGTCAACACTCGTGGGTTCTGTATCTGAAGGAGTCCTGGAACCAAACCCCTGTATACACCAAAAGACCACAGGACTTTGGATCTTTCTCAGTCCCTGTGGTGTATGTGTGGGGTTGGGGGTCTCAGGGGCAAGATACTATGACCTAGATTCCTAAAGCTGGGCTGCTTTCAGGAGAAGCGAGCAGGCTCCTTCCTCTCGATGTGTGCCCTCCTGTTCCGTAGTCGCCCCAGAAACCTCCTTCTGGCTTTAATGCAGAAACATCCAAGCTAGGAGATGCAAACAAGCAGCAGACACAGCCTGGAGAAGTCCACAGCTCCCATGCCAAGTTCTACCCCTCCCCACACTAGGAGGTGTTCACATAGACATAAAGCCCCTCAGGTCCTTATATACGGCAGATGAAAACTGTTTGGGGCAGCTTTAAGACTACCCCTCTCCGGGCTGGAGAGATGGCTTATCAGTTAAGAGCATTGCCTGTTCTTCCAAAGGTCCTGAGTTCAAGTCCCAGCAACTACATGGTAGCTCACAACCATCTGTAATGAGGTCTGGTGCCCTCTTCAGGCATGCACGTAGATAGAGTATTGTATACATAATAAATAAATATTTTTTTAAGAAAGAGACTCCAACTGAGAAGATTCTGATTCTCTACCTTGGCATAGATGTTCTTATTGTTCAAGAAAAAAAAATACCAAATTCCTTAAAAAGAAAAAAAAAGACTACCCCTCTCCAGGTTGATGGGAAAGACCTATATTTTGTCTCTGATCTACTTCCAGCCTGGTGGTAGACAAAGGTCGCACAAGGAGGAGAGATTGACAAAGGAAGAGGCTGAGGGACTGGAGGAAGGTGATGTGTATAGGCCTTTCTGCGGGTGGAGGGGAGAAGGCCTGGACTGGGGTTGGGGGGAGATTGTGGAGTTATGGAAGAGTTCGCATGGGCGGAGAGGCCTGAGGGAGAAGGGAGGTTTGCGTGGGTGGTGGATGGAGGCTGTGTGCCAGGCATAGCAGAGAGAGCCAGGGACTAGGGTGGGGGTGCAGACCCTGGCGCTAAAAACCCCAGATTCTGGACCAGGCTGCAGTAGAGAAACCTTATCCCGTGGGCCCTCCCCCTTCCCAATCCCTTGGTGCTAAAAAGCCCACGACATTTATGACTTCAGGAGGGTAAAGAGCCTGAGAAAAGGATCACGCACCATATGGATTTGTTTCCTAGGTTTTGTGTGTGTGTGTTGGGTTTTTTTTATATATATATACATCTAATTAGGCCGGGAAAAACCATCGGCTTCTGCCTGTCTCGAGGTCCCTGGATTCAATTACTGCATGGTCTCCATCAATGGTGCTGCCTTGTGGCCCTCCCTGCCCCCTCCACGCGTGGAGGTCAGGGGTGGGTCCCGAGAATGGTGGCCCCAGGGAAAAGCGGGAGAATGGGGTACAGGATGTGGAGCTAGTGGGGGACCAGGTCTCTTAGTTTTTTTTTTTTTATGAACACGTGATTAAAAACCCTTAGTGGCTGTCCCTGGCCCCTGGCTTCTGGCTCCAGGCAAGCTGAGATCTTGGAACCTGAACTCTTTGGATTCCCCTCCTCTCTCTGCCAAGAAAAACTTTTCAGAAGGAAATCAAACTGTTGCCCAAGTCAAAAGATGGAATTAAGGTGTTTTCAAACCCTTTCCTGGTCTCTTTCACAGCGCAATGCATTTTCTACACTAAATCGAAGCAGCTGGTGGAAAAGCCCTTGCCCCTTCCCACCTGCGCGGAGTTCCACGCTGAGAACTGAACCCACCCCCACCCCCATCCGTCTATAAACGCCCTCTTCTTCCCTCCCCCTATAAACACCTCTGAGCCTGCCCCTCGCAAGCGTGTCCCCTCGTCCTTCTGCCTTGACAAACCTGATTCCCATAAAAGGGAAGTGCACCCCTTTGTCCCTGGAGCACACAGACCACGGTGCTACCCCTGCCCTCCATCCGGTTCTCCTCTGCTATACAAGCTGGCCTTGCCCCTCCTAGGATACAGTTGTGGCTTCTAGATCCCACCTTCTCAGTTCCCGGTGACCCTAGTGGGCTAGATGCTTTGGGCGTGGGGTGGGGGCCGTGAGGGACCATCTTGAGCCAACAGGACATGAAGTCACACCTCAATCAGCTCCTTTGCTCACAAGCAGAAGTCGGGAGTTTGGGGGAGTCCTTCATGCCCACCCCCACCCCCCACCCCCGCCGCAGCCCCGTAACTGTTCTACAACGTTCAACCCTCATTTCCACACCAACCCTCCCAAAGCCATCACCTCTCTCCCAGATCTGATGCCCTTTTGGCCTGGAGACTCTGCCGCTGCCTTTTGTATGCATGCCCAGGAGAACCCCGGCTCTGAGCGCATCCATCACTCTTCTCAAACCCAAACCTGTCAGAAGTTCCTCACTCTGAGCTCCGTGGTTGGCTTTTTATTCGTTTATGTTCATTGGCGTTTACCTGCATGCATGTATGAAGGTGTCCAAAGCCCTGGAACTGGAGTTACAGACAGGTGTGAGCTGCCGTGTGCGTGCTGGGAATTGAACCCGCTTCCCCACTGAGCCATCTCTCCAGCCCCTAGCTTTTTATTTTTAATAATCTTTATTTTATTTTTACACACGTTTTAGGGCATCAGGGAACCTGGGCAGGAAGTATAGAGAGTTTCCATGTTTCTATCCCTTGAAGATATGGCTTCCTTCAGGATCAGCATCAGGCCCCATAGGGCACCTTTCTCACAGGCCACAAACTTGGAGGGATGCATCCAAAACACCATGTTGTTTGCCAGCTGAGGCACACAACAAACCAAAGAAATGATTCCATCCATTCCTAGCCAGGCCGATGGGCTTGTTGAAAGTTCTTGCAGGAACAGGAGTGACTCAAAAGTTGCTCCATCACCAAAAAGTCCTCCCCAGCTGCACCCCCACTCACTCCTCAACCTGCAGGCAGCTCCACAAGGCCCAACCCATACACTCAACCACACCGTGTTCTAGACTCCCAAGGGCCCAAGGGGACATACCAGGCCCTCGTCTCCCAGGGCCGGTATGCTGGGTCAGAAGGTAGAACGCCAAATATCTCTCAGTGCGCAGGTCCCTGTGAGCAGATGAAGCTGTAGCCCGTGGGTCTGACTGACTAGTGCTAATTCAGACCAGGAAAAGAAGAACAGAAAGGAAGGGTGACCCAGCAGCCCAGGTATGTGAGGGTCAAAGGAAGCGGGAGACGTCCCTGGGCCCAAGGTTTAGGACAGATGTGGCCTGGAAATCCAACACCTGTTGCTTGAGAGATAAATGGTTGATAACAGCCAGGCTGGGTGATAGAGGACTATAATCCCAGGGTTGGCGCACAAGGATGGACTTTTAAGGCCTGACCCTGCTACAGAACTCAAGGTCAGCCTTCTTAACGTAGCAAACAATATTCACATGGCCTAATGCTGCTCTTATTATTAAAGTTCTGCGGTGAAGAATCAGGAGCCACCATCAGAGCTGAGCCTGGGGACGCAGGTCTGTGATCCCAGCTAGGAAGGAGGCTGAAGCTGGAGAATCAAAACTCAGGGGCTGTCTGGGGTACACAGAAAATTCAAGGATGGCCTAGGCAGCTTTGTGAGACCTGCTTCAAAATACAAAGTAAAATGAGAGCTTGGGCTACATCTCAGCTTTAGAGGGCTTGCCTAGCCTGCATAAAACAAAACACACAAAAAGATAGCATCCATGATGGGCTGAACAGGAAGCGGAGGCTCTGACGTGAGACTTGATATTACAAGCAGAGCCGAGCGTTCGTGCTCGGTCTCTGTGTGGACACGCATGTTTTCTTTTCTTCTGGAAAAACACTTAGGAATGGAATGGTCGTGTCATAGGTTAGCTCCGTCTTTAACTTGTAAGAAGCTGTCCTCCAGAAGGCTACCCATTTAGGTCCTTCCCCCACAGGGCATGGGAGTCCCAGCTCCTCCACACCCTTGCCAACACTTCGAGCAATGCGTCTCTATTTCAGCCATTGGTACCAGTGCATAAACTGTGGCATCTCGGTGCAGATTTCAGGTGACTAATGCCGGTAAGCATCTTCACCTGCCCCAGTCTGCCACCTGCACATCTTCCTTAGCAAAACATTGACTCAGATCGTTGGCTCATTTACGTTTTCAGTACAAAGAATTAAACCCTGGGCCCCAATCATGTTAGTCAACTCCTCCGAGCCTGGGTTACAACTCCAGCAGAATTTTGCCCATCTTATTTAATTGTTGCTGTCTTTTCTGAGCCAGGCAGAGTGGTGCCTGTCTTCGTCAGCACTTGGAAGGCTAAGGCAGGTGTTCAAAGTTATTCTTAGCTGCATGAGGAGAGGAGTTTGAAGCCAGCCTGGGCTAGGAGAACCTATCTCAAAACAAAACAAAAGGAGCTTATTTTTCTGTCTGAATTTTTATTTTTCCCTCTATCTTTGTTAGAATAATGATTGACAAAAATTGTCTGTATTTACAGTGTATAGCAATAATATATATAAAAACTATAAAATTACTAAGTCAGCTAACACACAGCACAGTTTTTAGTTTGTTGAATTTTCAGAGTTCTTCATATATTTATGGATATAAGTCCTGCGTGTATGTAGTATTGCTGTTTATAGCTTCTTTGTTATTTTTTAATTTAATTTTAAAAAATTCTCCTGGACCTCACTTTGTAGCCCAGTGCTGGGACAGGCTGCTCATTCGCTTCTAGCTGCCCAGAACCAAAATAATCACTCAGAAACTATATTATTTGCAATACTGTTTGGCCAATAGCTTACATGTATTGCTAGCTAGCTCTTATATCCTAAACTAACCCATCTCCATTAATCTGTGCATCACTACGAGGTCATGGCCTACCAGCAAAGTTTTGGCAGGCTCCAGAGTCGGATACGTGACTTCTTTCTGACTCTGCCTACTCTCTCTCTCTATCTCTTTCAGTCTGGCTTTACTCTGTTAAGCCATTGGCTGAAAGCAGCTTCTTTATTAACCAATGGCAATAAAACATATTCACAGCATACATCACCTCCCACATCAGTCCAGGCTGGCCTCAAACTCACAGAGATCCACCAGCCTCTACCTCTCGAATGCTGGGATTAAGGATGTTTGCCACCACCACACTGCAATTTCTTGGTTTTTGAAATGGGGTCTCTTTAAAGTTTTTTATTTTTTAATTTTTGGAGTTACAGGGAGTCACCAAATGGATGCTAGGAATTGAACCTGGGCCCTTGGTGTTCTTAACTGCTGAGTTATCTCCCCAACCCCAGACAACCCGCAGCCCCAGATGTTTTGTTTGAATCTACAGATGTGGAATCATAGATTCAGACAGCAGACCATACACACACATAATGCTTTTGGAATTTTACGCTAGAGAGGTATCTCTGCTTTCCATTTATTCACTATTTTTTGTTTTATTTCATTTTCATGTTTTTCAGTCTTTCTGGGTAACACAGGCTAACTTAAAACTCACTTTGTAGTCTAGGCTAGCCTTCACATTGTGATCTTCTGGTATCTATGCCTTGAGTGCTGGGATTACAGACACAGACCACCATGCCTAGACGATCATTGGGTTACATTACTGTGGATTCAGAGATGCTTTATTTTATATTATGGGATATGATTTATCAAAATACTCCTAAATTTTTTTTTCAAGAGGCTCTCATACATCTCAGGTCATTCTTTGAACACTTTACATAGCCAAGGATGACCTTGAACTTCTGGCCCTCCCGCCTCCACCTCCTAAGTGCTGGAACGTGTCTTCACACACAATTGTGTAGTGCTGGGAATCAAAGCCAGGGGCTCCATGCATGATCGGTGAGCAGTCTGCCAGAGGAACAGCAGCCCCACCCCAACACTATTTAACTTTGCTGCTCAGATTCTCCACTATGGGACCGGGGTGTGGCGGGCGGTGCGTGCCTGTCATACCCGTCCTTGAGAGCAAGATAGGAAGATGGCAAATGTGGAGTCGACCTGGGCTGCAGAGTGACACCCAATGTCAAGAGAGGAAAACAACAAGAGCCATGATTACCCACGAGAAGAGTCTTTAGCAGCTCTTTCGGTTGGCTCCCATGGCCTCTCAGCAGGGCTGTGGGGCTGTGGTCTGTCTGCTCATGCTTCCCTCTGGCACTACAGAAACTCCAGGGGCATCTTGTGTTTCCTGCTCAAGTCCTTACGTCAGCCATTTTTCTAAGGGCTCCAGGTTCCTCTGGCTGAATTTATTAATAGAAAACAAGACGTAGGCATGAAGTATGTTCCTATCCCACAGGATACGATGGCTCCTAGGCCTTAGCCAACAGAGTAAGAAAATGCTTAGGTGTGTGCTAGGGCATGCAACATATGTTGTTAATATAACTGTGTGTGATCTGCACGTAATCCACCGGCCATTCCATTACCTCCACACTGCACGGTAAGAAACCTGGCTCCTGCCCCTTGCCAACCTAACTATTAACTATTTAGCTCCATGTGTGTGTGTGGGGCAGCATCCGAATGTTAGTCCACGCCCCATGGCAAACAACTTCATCAGGCATAGTACAGCTCTTACGGACAAGCCTTTATCTCAGAGGCACTGCTCATTTCCCGAGTCGCACGGACCGCATCTTTGCTCTCACTCTCTGCAGTGGGCTGCATCTGCATCACCCCATGCTGCTTCTCCCTCCTGTCCCTGAGCTTCTATATTTAGAAATACCCATTCTAGCCAGGCAGTGGTGGCCCACACCTCTAATCCCAGCACTCGGGAGGCAGAGGCAGGAAGATCTCTGTGAATTCGACGCCAGCCTGGTCTTCTGAGCAAGTTCCAGGACAGGATCCAAAGCTACAGAGAAACCCTGTCTCAAAAAAAAAAACAAAAGAAAAGAAAAATACCTTTTTGATTCCCCAGTGTTTTTTTTCACTGAATATTATATTTGCTGGATGGATGTACCTGATTTGCTTATTTGCTCACCTGTAGAAACATCTGGTTTGCTTCTAGTTCTTGACAATAGTTATAAGGTTGCTAAAACATGTGCATCGAGGACATGTTTTCAAATCAGATGAGTAAATGCTTAGTATGATTTTAGAAACCTTGTGTTAACTACTTTTGGGGATACATGAACGAACACCTACCCATTCTACATTGGGCACCAACAACAAACACTAGAAAGAGTTGTAATGGTCTGCTCTGTCCCTTTAAGAGAAGCCACGCCTACTCCCTCCCTGTCAGCTGAGGCAAGCTGATCTTCAGTTTCAAGCCTGAGTCCCTTCTCTTTTCCGTCTTTCCCCCAAGAGGCAGCTTCTGCCTCACTTCCTTCTCCCCACTTCTCCCCTTCCCCCGTCTCTCTCTCTCTCTCTCTGTTTCTCTTAGCTCTTTCCCTTCTCCCCTTACCTCCCTACCCTTCCCTTCCATAACCCACTAAATAAATATTCAACCTCACACTGCAGGGCATGCTTATCCACGTCTCTGTCTCTCGCCCGCCATGAGTGACTCCCTGCCCAGGAACAGCCACCTTCAGAGACCTGCAGCGTGGTCTTGTGACTTGCCTATCTGTCTGTCTCTCCTCGTGGGACTCGCTGCCCCTCACAGCCCACTGTGGCCCCTTGGTGAACTGTGCCGTCCCTGCCTAGGATTGGCTGCTTTTGGGACCTGCTGCCCACTGCCACTGCTTGGAGACCTGCAGCGTTTCTGCCGCTGCAGTCACTTGGAGATCAGTTGGAGAACTTAATCCATTACAACAGTTCTACCCACGGCTGGGTTGGTGGGCCAAGCAGCTTATTGGCCTTGGTTTCAGAAGCATGGTTAAAGAGCTGCTTATGGGAATGTGGGTGATGACAACAGCTGTGTCACCAGATGTTCCACAGCTGCAGAGATGGAGTCCCCTCTTTAGCCAACTTCCTATCTCTACACTTTACCACAAGGGCAGAGCCACACACGGCTGCGGCAAAGGGGGCTCCGGTGAGGGTCTCAGAGCCTCCACAGCCCCTTTCTGCGAGGAACTGTCCACAGCCTGACCTTGCTCAGATGCTCTTCCAGTAATCAGCTGCTCCAATTAAGATGGTAATAATGGGGGCGGGGCTGGAGAGATAGCTTGTCAGTTAAAAGCACTAAGGACCCGGGTTCAATCTCCAGCACCTTTGCGACAGCTCACAACTGTCTGTAATTCCAGTTCCAGGGAATCTGGCACCCTCAGACATGCATGCAGGCAGAACATCAACATGCAGAGACTAAAATACACCTTTAAAAACAAAAAGATAGTAAGACTGGCTGTTGAGTTCAGAGGGCAACGCCCCTCAGCAGTTCCGCGCGTTAGATTTGTACATCACTGTCTTCCAAAGCTTTTCTTTTTCTTAACTTTACATCCCCATCAGCAGTGAACCAGCGTTCTCCCGCTCTCTGTCATTGGCACTGGACTTGGCCACTGCTTTCAGCTGCAGCCATTTAAGTCTCCACACCCCACACACCCTGCTGAGTGCTGCCTCGGGTCTTTCTCTGTCCCAGCAGCCAGCTCCCAAATAGTGACACAGAGACTTCTTATTAATTATAAAAGCTTGGCCTATAGCTTAGGCTTGTCCCACTAGCTCTTATAATTTAAATTAACCTATTCATATTAATCTACATTTTGCCTTGTGGCTTTTTACCTCTCTTCCATCTTGTACCTCCTGTTTCCACGTCCTCTGGCGTCTCTGCCGCATAGATTTGTCTCTTCTCTCTCTCTGCCCGGAAGTCCCGCCTAACCTCTTCCTGCCTAGCTATTGACCATTCAGCTCTTTATTAAACCAATCAGAAGGCGCCTTAGCAAAGACACATCTTCGGTGTACAAAAAAAATGATTCCACAACAAGGTGCTTCTTAAAGTTACGTACCACCCCTCGCCTTCTCTAGTGTGTCCTATTCAGATCTTTTACTTATTTTTTTCTGTCTTTGTGCAAGTATATGCATGCGTGTTTGTGTACGGAGGGGGTGGGTATACTGCCCTGGGCTAAAGCTCAAACCCAGGATGCCCTGCTCTCCCAGCTTTAGGTCTCATGGTTGAATAAGACCTTTGGCCGGTCTCTTGGCTCAACATGAGTCTCCCTTTAGACTACTGGGAAAGGAAGCCAGGGGAAGAGAGGAGCAGATATTCTGAAGAGGGGAGGTCTGTGCAAGATGTAGAGATGGGGTTAGGAACATGTGACTAGGGAATGGAAGAGAAGTTACCATCCCATGGCAACAAGGCAAGAAGAGGAGCTAGCAGAACAGAAAAAGTTGAGAGGAAACCAAGGAGGCCCAAGGAGCCATCCCAGAACATACGCTGGTACACAGTAAGTGGGGCCTGGGCTGCTACTCCAACTCTGAACTGCTTGCAAGCCTGGCACAAAGGATAAAGGAGAGCTAGGCATGGTTACAGCCCATGCTTATAACCCAGGCTTGGGAGGCTGAAGCAGGAGGTTTGAGAATTCCAGCCTAGCCTGAGCTACAAGGCAAGACCTTGTCTCAAAACAAACTAACAGCAAAACCCCAACAAGCAAGCCAAGATACCAACAAAGATGAAGGAAAAGATTCAAAGGAGGTGGGGCAGGAGACCTGCATGGTGCTTGGTCCAAGGGACTGTGTCTGAGGCCTCCCCACCCCAGGAGGATCAAAAAAGAGCATGAATGAGTTTCCCTTGGGCACACCCCCTCAGTGGACTAAGGGAGACTCTGCAATGTGGGGTCTCAGTCACTGGGCCTGTCAGGTGTCCAAGTCCTGCTGGATGCATTGTTGGGCTCCTTGAGATTCTGGAGGGTACTGGATGTAGTGGCACACATCTTTAATCCCAGCACTCAGGAGGCAGAGGCAAGCAGATCTCTGAGTTCGAGGCCAGCCTGGTCTACAGAGTGAGTTCCAGGACAGCCAGTTATACATAGAGAAACCCCGTCTCAAAAAACCCAAAAGAAACAAAACAAAACCAAAAGACAAACAAAATAAGATTCTGGGGGCGAGGAGAATGCAGACTTGAGGGATCCATTGGCAACCTGCTGAGTTGAGGGGTCAAAAGGGGGCATCCTCTGAGCCCCCAGGTGATTATGCTGCAATAATCAACATAATGGTCCAGGCTTACAGTGCACCTTTCCCGTGGGGCCACCAGGAAAGTGGAGAGCAGATACATGGGTTCCTGCTCTGAGGCTTCCCGGTGGAGACCTCGGAGGAGGCCAGGGCTAGTGGAGTGGGGGGGGGCGGGGGGAGGGAGCTCAGGTAGGCAGTCAGAAGTGAGCTTGGGAGGGGGTGGGGATCTGCCGGCACTTTAAAGTCCCTCAGTCCTCTGAGCCTCCTTCCCATCCCAGATTTTATCTCTGGTGCCTGTCCCTGGATGGAGCCTAGCCCTGCACCACCCAGTACCCTGGGGAAAGAAGAGGGGCAGATCAAAGGGCAGGCGCCCCGGGGAACCTGAGATACTTTCTTTGTCTGCCTCCGGGAGATCCCTGGCTTAGACAGGATGGTTGGACCCCTGGGCCAGGGGCTGGGAGGGGAGGGGTCCACACAGAAACCAAATCCAGTGCATTCACTGTGGACAAAGAAAGGTGTTGGAGAGGGGTCAGTGTCTCCTTGCCAGCTGCCCTAGCTGGAGGCATCCGGTCTGGTCGTGGGACACCTGGGGAAGGCAAGATCCAGAGGAAGGGCTGGTTTGCACCTTTATTCAGTGAAAACCCAGGGCCGCTCACCAAGTCTGCCTTTTAGCGGATTCTCAGTTACTTATACTTGGGGGACTGGGGATAAGAGTGGAGCATGAAATACACACACACACACACACACACACCACCCCAACCAGCTCCATTCCCAGACACTGTGACCATCCCTGTTTCCCATCGAGAAGCTGGCAGGCTATTTGGGTGTAACCCTATCCCATACTCTGGGCTCCCCCACATCTGGGCTCCCCCAGCTGCTGACCTACCCTGGTGGCTGTGAACCCTTCCTCCACAACTGGCCTGGGGGCAAGAATCAGAGAAGAGCTAAGGGGGGCAGCTGCTGTCTGGGCTGTCTAAGCTTCAGGTGGCGCCGGCCCTGTAAGGGGGGGGTGGTTGTGAGGACAGGGGTGTGTTTGTTATTTGGGGGCTTGCAGTTGGCTCTGGGATTGGGGTGTGTGCTTGGGACAAGTTTAGCATTGTCCCCATGTTGCCCTGAAGTCTGGGAATCCCAAACCCTGTGCTCCCCAAACCACCGCCGGTCTCTGTATGTGTTAACTGTGTTAAGTACTTCAGGTACCAGGCTGTGCCTTGGGTTGGACATAATGGGAACGGTCTGGGTAAAACTGGGAGGAGGTATGGGCAGACCAGAGTTCAGCTTCCTCTTCTCTTTGGCCGGTCTGTGACTCTGCCATCCCCTGGTTCATTCTCTGGAACTGCTGTACTTTTTTTTTTTTAGGCTTCCCTGTGTCCACGGCTGAGTACGCAATCCCACAACCCCACAACTCAAAACGACACCTGTGTCACATGACAATCCCACAGTAGCCGTGGACAGGCAGTCTGTGGTCTCTCTTCAGTGTCCGGGTGTGGAGTTCAGGGTCTCCTTTCGAGGTCATGTGGTCATTGGTACACTTTGGCTTTTGTGGTTTGCTCAGTGACCACCAGCCTGGAGCCGCCATTAGCTCTTAGAGACTGAGGCCATTCCTGTCCCTTACCTTGAGGCATCTCCGGGCTCCCTCACATAGGGAAAGTCATTTCTCCAGGCCCAGCAAGAGCACGTCTGTCTTCAGGGAGGGCCTCTGTTCTCCTTTTCACTTGGGAAAGTCGGGTCCGCCCAGTTACTCCTCTAATGACTTAAATCTCCATCAACTCACCATCACAACCATCACCTGGGACCCATTTCAGCGCTGGAAGCAAGCCACAGGTCCTGCCTCTTCAGGAGGGAGGAGATTGCATGAAGGTGTAGCCCAGTGGAGAGTTACCACACTTACCTATGCCGGCCATTCAACAAGACCATTAACACCTCTAGGCAGCTCCTTCTGGACTTCTCGGACTGAGAGACTGACTGATGTTATGATCTGCTGGGTCTGGACCTTCTTCCTCAGCTCTGACTCAGTAAAGGGTATTGAAGTGCACCAGGTACAGGCAGCTGAGGTCTGGGACCTCCTGTCTTTTGGGGGAGGCCAGCTCCACACATCTAAGTCACTTTCGGGCTCAGGGAGTAGTTCTGTAGGAGAGTGTACAGGAGGCCATAGGTTCAGTCCCCAGCCAGATACACAGACATAGTTCTGAGTTTTGTGGGGTTTGGGAGGGGAGAGAGCTATTCTAGCAAAAACAACTTACAACTTAAGCATCATACTTAATGGGACACGCTGTCTGCGACAATACTGGGGAGCCTGCAGGAGAATCGGGAAGATGTGGGCATTTGCGACCAGAGAGGACGTGATACCACTCATCTCTGACACTTCCCAAGAATCCTTCCCACATGTCCCTTCTACAACAACCTAGACACTGTGTCAGGAGAGAGGGGATCTGGGGATCTTAGAGACCAGGGACGGAGATTATCAGCTACAGCAGGCTGGACACTAAAGGGGAGATGGGGTCCTGGACTATCTACTGGGGATTGAGCTCAGCTAGCAAATGTCAGAGGCCTACAAAGGAGGAGTCAGCCTGGATGAGGTGGAGCCCCATGGGTGGCACCACCCCCACCCCCCGAGATCTTTTCAGCTCTGCCACACGTTGTCAGCCTGGAAGCCACTTCTTGTCCTTATTTCTTATTTTCTTTCTCCAACAAGGACCCCAGCATCTTGCCACAATCCATCATTCTGAAAGAAGAGTAATCACTGGTCCTTCTGCCCAGGAGCTAGGGAGACAGCTGTGCATCTCCAGACTACGGAGTTCCTGGGTGGTTCACCTCGCAGTGGGGAATTCAGAAGCCCAGGGGCCCTGTCTCACGGTCTCAGTGCCCAGATGCTCTCACACCCCCACAGGGCCAGACAGCCCCAGACAGCCTCGCAGCTGGACTGGCTAGTGTGGATGGCTGAACAAGGAGGGCAAGAAGGGGACATCTCAGAGAAACAAGCAGACTTGGTAGGGGGTGGCTTAACCCTCGCTCTCCCAGGATGGACCCAAGGAGTCCCCTGTAATAACTGTCATTCCCTTCCCTCCGTTGTGAACGGCCCCAGCAGACTGTCTAATCGGGGATTGTCGTCTTTGCTGTAGGTCATTCATTCATTTCTGCAGAATCCTGAGACACAGACTTCACCCCCAGGTTCATTCACTCATTCCTGCAGAATCCTAAGACACAGACTTCACCCCCAGGTTCATTCATTCATTCCTGCAGAATCCTGAGACACAGACTTCACCCCCAGAGAGCCAGCATTTGGAGGTTGCTGTCCAGTCAATGGTTCCCCCTCTGATTTCCAATCTGAAACGGAGAAACAGGAAATGAATATGGCTGGAACCAGAATAGGATAAATCGCTGTAGCCGGGTGTGGAGGCAGCCCAGCTCTGGTCACAGCTCCCCAATCATGTCCCTGTCCCTGGACAAGGTGTGAGATGTACGCTTTCCTGTAAAATGACAATGAACATACAGCGTCCAACAAGGGGTCCTGGTGCATCAAGGGAGGTGACCGACACCTGCAGACACACGAAGTGCTCTTGAGTACCGCCAGCTGTGGGTGTGACAACAGGCCCACTCTGGTTTGTAACTGGCTCAGCCATCTGGAGCTCATGCTGAACACACAAGCAAATCACAGACAAGTCTGTCCTGATGTGACAAGTGACAGGAAGACATCAAAAAGGGACTGGGCTGAGGAGTCGGGGCAGGGAGGGTTGGGCTGCAGGGTCTATCCCAGTGCTGAATTCAAGGCCCTGTTCCAAGACCACGCCTTCTTGACAAATACTGAGAGATTCACGGGGTTACAGGAGCACAGAGCAGGGGCCTTACACATCCCAGGCAGGCAAGGGAGAAGAGGCATGGGGCACTGGAAAGGTCTGAGTCTGAGACTGGGGGAGGGACAGGGAGGTAAGACTGCCTAGGGATTGGAAGGAAAGAGCTGGGAATGCCAAGTGCAGAACTGGGGTGCCCTCAAGAGCAGTAGGGAGCCATGGAAGGTGTGAGGCCCAGGAGGAAATGTTTAGATGTGAGCCTGGAGAGAAGGAATTGACGGGCTGGCTGGAGAAGGGGTCGGGAGCCCCGGTAGGAAGGGCAAGGAGCTCCTGGTGACAGTCAGTGCTGCTGAAGACAGTGGGTCTGTTTTCTCGCTGGGGCTAGACTGTGGTTCTCAAACCACGCTGTTCAATTCCACATGTTTCATGAACACCTGCCGCAGGACAGGTTCCACACACTCTGGGGGCAAGGGGCGGCCTAGACCTCACCAGATGAGTCTCGGATTTCGGCTACTGGAGATGTACCAACACTGACCAAAGGCAATGGAAGTGATGGTTATGGAAGAGTGGGCGGGGCTGTCCCTCTTGGGGTCCCTGAGAGCAGGGGCCACACTTCCCTTGTGCATTGGTGTTGCCTGAGGCCAGAGCTGGGGCATACCCCTGTGAAGCTGTCTATTGGCCCAGTCCCTCTGCTGGCCCAGCTGCAAATGCCACAGTGACTGCTGAGTGGGACCAGCAAGGGCACTGAGCTGAAGCTAGAAGTTCGCTCTCTGGGAGAGGGGACCTGTGAGCAGGAACAGTCTAGGGACCGGAAAACATAGGAAAGAGCCGGGGTGGGCGTAAGGTGCTCTCAGCCCCTGCGGGTCATGTCCATTCTGTCAGTCTCGGTTTCCCCACGCTGTGATGGCCACGGGGTGGTCATTACAAATTCTTCTGCCTTCCACAGTCTTAAATTTCAACAGGGCCTTTGATTAAGCCTGAGGCAAATCGAGATGTCTGTCCGCTGTCCCAGACCTAAGAACAGTACCGAACCCTGCCTTTAAGAGAGACAGCCATTGCTCTTGGGAACTCGAGGCTGAGGGAGTACACAGCTCCTGCCTGCTTCCAGGGGCCTCAAGTGAAGAAAATCGCAGCCTCTGCCTCAGGGAAGAGAAATGCCACAGGAAGACTGGATTTCCAACTTCAGAGGCAGCTGGACCCCCCCTCCCCCCGGTAGTATGTGGATCGACAATGGGGAGCAGAGCATGTGGGGCCATGCACCCCGGCTAGGTCCCAATCTGGGAACGTGGAAGGAGGGCCCTGCTGGAACTGGAGCCCAATTTGGGGCAGCCCTTCAGAAGCTACACCTGGGGCCTGGAGGCTGGGCATTGCATCGAGGCCAGGTATCCGGAGCTGTTGAACCCGCCTTAAGGATGGTGTAGACGGCAAGTGAGGGATGGCGCGTGCGCTGTCTGAGCAGCACGTGTGTTGGAGTCAGGCAGCGCCCTCCTTGGCATAGGCACAAACACTCTAGGGCACAGCCTTGGCCTGATGGCTCTCGGCTGTCAGGGAGGGCCAGAAGGCTCCTCCACCTCCGTGGTCTGCGCTCTGAAAGCCAAGGAAAGCCCCAAGGAGCCCTGCAAGGCCATCTCGGGGCCCCGTCTACCCTTGATCCCTCACCCTGGCGCCCCAACAACTGGGAGACTAGTGAAAGCAAGCTCGGCCAGCTGTCACTGTGACATCCATTCTCCCCGGTAGAGTCTGGGAGCTCCTTTCCCTTCTTTCTACCCTCCCCCACGGCCACCTCACAGCTGGGAACCAGGCTTAGCAGCAGCTGGAACCCTCCCATAGGATCTCATGGAAGACTCTGGGTCTTGTGAGGTTTTGAGCCTGAGCCCACAGACTTTCCACCGCTCTTGCCCCCAGGGCTCCAGGAGGGTCCCGAGGGCCCTGCTTATTTACATATCACTTACATCTGATTTGCATGTGTTTCGTAGTTGGCCATTTCTAGGCAACCCTAGAATTGCAAATTCACAGGATGCGGGAACCTTTTCTTAGGGCTTGCTTCTCTACCACCCGCCTTGACCAGAATGCCTCCTAAGATACTGGCCACACACACACACACACACACACACACACACACACACACACATCTCCATTTGCACCATTACAGAGTATGCATGCACGCGTGCAGAGTGTGCCCAGGTTTGTGCATATGTGAAAACGGGGTCCCGGGCACCCACCCTTGTACCCATTATGCCCCTGTGAATTTCTCACTATGCCAACACCAGTGGTCATATGTCTTCTCATTCGCTTTTGTCTATGCCGGAACCCAAATTCGAACCCAAAGTCTCTAATGCATTTTACACATACAGTGAGCAGGGCATGAGCTCACACTTCTCAGGACCCCACAGGCTTGTTGAGGTGGTCTAAACTGCAGGCCCTTCCCACTCCAGCTGAGTTGTCCAGGCAGTGGCCTTCCTGTGTGACAACTGATCCAGCGGCTTAGATGCCAGCGATCCCCGGAATTCCAGTCAGAGTGGCCGTCCTTGAGTCAGACAGAGGTTTGCTTGCCTCCAGCCTGAACTTCCAGTTGTAACTCCATTGTCACCCTTTCTTTTAAACACCCTAGCACAACTTCCCCAGGTAGCGTGTTAGCCTTTTCTTATATTATAACAAAATGCCAGAGATAGGCAAACTTATAAAGAAGAGAAGTTTGTTTTGTGAAGGGTCCTCTTGGCTGGGTCACATGGAAAATGACAATGGCAGAAAAGAATTTTGCCAGACAGGAAGAAACAGGGCTAGAAGCAAGGATGAGACTCGAGACATTTGGGGAGGGGGGGCAGGATCTCACTCTTTAGCCCTGGATAGCCTGGAACTTGCAATGAAGGCTGTCCTTGAACTCACAGAAATTTGCCTGTCGCTGCCCCCCAGTGTTGGAATTAAATGAGACTTTTCTGTTTAAAAAAATGTGGGCCGGGCGGTGGTGGTGCACGCCTTTAATCCCAGCACTCGGGAGGTAGAGGCAGGCGGATCTCTGTGAGTTCGAGACCAGCCTGGTCTACAAGAGCTAGTTCCAGGACAGGAATCAAAAGCTACGGAGAAACCCTGTCTAGAAAATCCAAAAAAAAAATAAAATAAAATAAAATGTGAGTGTGTAAGCGTACGAGTGCGTGCACACGATGGGAAGGCACATTGTGCACGTGAGGGTCAGAGGTCAACTTTTGGAGTTGGTCCTCTCCTTCCACCTTTTTGTGGGTTCTGGGGCTTGAACTCAGATCATCAAGCCTTTGCAACAAGAACTTTAGCCCACTGAACCATCTTGCTGTTGCCCCTAGGCTTGGAATTCTTATTCTATTTAGTAATTTATTTTTATTTTCTTTATATGCATACATGTAGAGTTACCTAAAGAACTCCAACCAGATTCCACTTCTCAAGGATTCCCCAGCCTCCCCCATTGCCATGTGGAGAACAGAACCAGCACATCAAACTGGGGAGCAACGAGCATCCAATCTACAGCAGGAATCTGCCGTCTGCTGAGAGCTCCCCGCTTCATCCGCTGCCAACTCTCGCACCCCTGTACCTCATGGTCTTCCCTCTTCCTAGATGGGTTTCCTTTTGTGGATCCCTGAAAAACTCCTTCAAATCCTGCTTCAGTATTGTTGACTCTCTCCCAGCCTTACCCACAAAACTCACGGTTGCTCACTGAGTGCATCCAGGCATCAGCGTCAGAAGAGCACGGTGGGGGAGCCCCGCCCTCTCAGAGTCAGAGAAGCACCGTGGGAGCCCCGCCCTCTCAGAGTCAGAGGAGCACCGTGGGAGCCCCGCCCTCTCCCAGGGTTTACTGGCTGTAGTCCTCCTTTAATAAAGATGAGCACTCATTCCTGGAACCTGTGCTTACCTGGCAAGCACTTGGTTTGCATTACACTGTGTTTATTTCTGAAGAAGAGCCAGACAACGCTGCTTCCACCCCTCTCTGCTGAGTGCCTTTGGGTGTCACAGCCTCTCTAGGCCTTGGTTCCGTGCCCATAGGCTCACCAAGCAGATTAAGATTAAGAGGATTCAAAGAGCGTTTGAATCTGCGACCTGAATTCTAGTGTCACTGAGTAATAAAGACTGGTATTGGGAGGGGGGGAGGCTGAGAGATGGCTCAGAGGTTAAAGAACACTGACTGTTCTTCCAAAGGTCCTGAGTTCAATTCCCAGCAACCACATGGTGGCTCACAACCATCTGTAATAAGATCTGGTGCCCTCTTCTGGCCATCCGGGATACATGCAGGCAGATGCTATATAAACAATAAATAAATCTTTAAAAAAAAAAAAGACTGGTCTGCTTCTGAGGATGCTTGCTTTGTGCCCTGCCTGGCCAGCCAGTCGAGGGGCGATCTAAATCTACACAATGGAACTGGAGATAGCAGACCCCGAGCTTGTAGCCATGGGACGCAATCAGAGCTCACCGGACACCACACAGACTTAGCTTCACAGCTGCTCCGTCATTTAATCCCATTATGCAGGCAGGGAAAGTAGTAAGCAAGTTTTTGTCAGGGTCATAACCACCATACCCTCCCGTCATCCAGGTCTGGGTCGGGATGACCCTGGGCACAATCAGAGGCCTAACCCCGGCCTTCCTGGTAGGGTCTGTCTGCACAGGCCCGTGCCACTCCCTGCATCTCAGGTTTCAGCAGCTGGTGACAACATGGGGCACCCTGAGACACTGCCCATTGGCCTGATCCCCACAGCTGACAGAGAATGCACATGCAGGGTTGGAAGCAAGGGGAGGTCCTTGGACTAGTCCAGGGTGCTGCTCCAGGGTGCTGGGGGCTTAGCCCCTCCCACATGTTATGTGGATGAGTTTTGCTTGCATGTATGTGTGTGTGCCTGGTGCCCATGAAGAGCAGAAGACCTCAGATTTCCTCTAGCTGGAGTTACAGACATTGTGAGTTCTGGAAACCAAACCCAGGTCCTCTGGAAGAGCAGTACCTGCTCCTAACCACTGAGCCGTCCCTCCAGGCCCACCTCACATCCGCTTGGCTACAGATACACTCCACATGCCGCACAGCTGAGGATGCTGGGCACTCTTCCTAGGAAGCTGGCCCTGGAACACCCTTCCCAGCTTCCCCAGTGGTGGGTCTGGCCTTACTCTCACGGATTCCCCCCACACTCTGACTTTGGGCAACAGTCTAACAGAGCCCTCAATCCTTGGTAGAAAGAGGTGTGACGGGCTGGAGAGGTGGCTCAGCGGTTAAGAGAACTGACTGTTCTTCCCGAGGACCCGGGTTCAATTCCCAGCACCCACATGGCAGCTCACAACTGTCTGAAGATCCACTTCCAGGGGATCTGACACCTTCACACCAATGCACATAAAATAAAGTTAAATAAACCATAAAAAAAATTAAAAAAAAAAAGAAAAGAAAGGTGTGAGGCAGAAGAAGGTCAGGCAGTCGGGGTTGGGCATCAGCTGGAGGTCTCTCCTTCCAGCCACACAGACAGCAAGGCTGCGATCTTAGCCATGAGGGAGTGGAGTCCCAGGAAGCGCTGCTGTTGTCCCGGTCCCACCAGTGTGCCCAGTGAACTCCAGGAAAGGTCGCCCAGATAGTCAGAATACCAGGAGGTACAGACTGGGCAACTGAGAGGTGGCAGAACTTCCTTTGACAGTGGGACTACAGAGACACCAACGGGCAGGGGTGTAGCACCGTTGGCAGAGTGCTTGTCTAGCACGCAGGAGTGTCCCCCCCCCCTCCGCACAGCTTAAAATCGGATACTGTAATGCATGTGTGTCGACCGGGACAGAATATGGCAGCAGGAGTATCAGAAGTGTGGACATCATTCTCAGTCACGTGAGTCCATGAGGCCTGGGATGCCTGAGGCATCGTCTGAGAGGAGAGACCTGGGGCAGAGACAGAGCCCTGTGATTCTGCCAGGCCTGGGACAACAGAGCGGTTGTGGTCTGCAGTAAGAACTGGAGTCAGACAAGACACTGGAGCCTGCAGTTGGTTACCTCTCCCAGACCAATTCTGGGCATTAGAAGTTGTGCGGATTAGGGAAGCCAGGAGGGGGAGCTCCTGGGGAATATTTAAAAGGGCTGCAGTCACACAGGGAGGACTAGTCTTGAGTGTCCACCAGGCCTGGGTCTCTCTAGCCCTGTCCCTCTGGCTACTGTTGGGGAAGGTCCCTCACTCCAGGGGTCCTGCCACTGGAGAGGAGGTCACAACCAATTTAAAATACTCGAGCCTATGTCATGTGTAGGGGAGCTTCTAGGACAGAAGGGACTGTGTCTGTTCTCTGGGCGCTTCTACATTTCAGAAAACAGCCCACGAGGCTTTTGAGCTGCTTCGAGAAAGATTATTGGATGAACACCTAGAAACCGCGCCATGAGCAAAGATTGCAGAGCAGGGAGAGCGGAGAGACCTGGCTGTGAAACTCCGAGAGGAGGCTGGGGCATGGAAGGTATGACTTCTGAATGGCTCCCGACCCAACTTCATCTCTTTGACCCAAAGAAGCAGACACTGGAGTGCGCCTAGGCAATCCGGTTCGACCTGAGCTTCGCTGCAAAGATCCCGCGGAACAGGAGGTGGTGGAGCTCCCCGGCCCAGCCCCGAGCAGAGAGCGATGCCGCGGTATCGCAGCGCCCTCTGCTGGCCAGAGGCGGAGCCTCCTCCCTGGGAATCTTTACAACAGAGGAAGACCCTTGGAAGACCCTTAAATTATTATTTGTTTTATTAGGAAACTGAGATATGACTAACCTTAAAAGGCTCTGGAGACACGGACATGTATGTATGGGCACCACGGGCCGTCTACGTTTCAGTAGTGGTGTCCCGGGATGGCGGGCCCTTGCCACCTCCATAAGCCACACTCCCCACCAGTCACCCCACAATAAACCACATGAAGTCTACTGTGCGAACGCAGCTTCGCCTCTAGCTGTCCTAGTATACTTCAGTTCCACAGTCTCGACCCCAACACCCCCCTATCTCGCTCACCCCTCCACTCCCTCATGCCCTCCAGCGCTCTTCACTCCTCCAATCCCCACCCATCCCCGCCCCCATTGCCGCCTCGGGAGACACCTGTGCTCCCTTCTGCTGCCTTCTTGTTTAGTTCCCCAGGAAATGAAAACTTTAATTTCTTTTTTTATTAACTTTATTGGATTTTCTTTTTAATTATAAGTCAACGTACTACATGTCCTTTGTAATGAGTTAAACAAACCGGAGGAGTCTGAGGACAGAGCTGCTAGCTCGCCTCTTTCCAGCTCACAGCTGCGAAGAACAGGGACCTCTTGGGGCTGTGCCACCTGATGGGGCTCCACGGCCAACCCCCCAACAGAGGCACCCACCGCTTTCCGGGTCCACAGCCAATTCTCTGAGGACTCTGTGGGCAGATGGGTGGGGGCGAAAGGATCTAGGAACTACTGCCTTAAGTGGGAGTTCTCTGAGAAAGAGCATTTGACTGGAGGCTCCCGAGAAGGCACGGCGGGTCACCACACTGAATTTGAATGTCCTATTACGGACACAGGAGAGTCATTGAAGGCAGGGCAGGGACTTCTCTGGACCTGTGGCCTTGGACACTAAGGTCCACTGGGCAGAGACCAGCTAGAGGCAGGGGTTGTTTGGCTGCCCGGTGGTAAACGAGATGGACGCTCTTCTTTGTCAAAAGGCAGAGCTGAGACTTACTCTGCTCTCCTTCTGGCCTTTGATTTTCCAGAACTTCCAGGCTCTAGTCTCTAGTTCCACCTCTCTGAAATAATTAGTGTTAACTGCTAACCTGGCAGGATCTAAAATCACCAGGGGGCGGGAGTTTTGGGGGTTACTGAGGGAGGGAGGTGATTATCTTGATTTAGGAAACTGAGGTGAGGAGGTCTGCCCGCTGCAAGTATGACCGTTTCCTGTGATTCAGACCGTAGAAAGAGGAAGGAGCCTGCGGCAGGGTCCATTCATTCCCCCTCCTGGCTGTGGACCACGTGACAGGGTCCCTCAAGCCCCTGACTTCTACAGAAAGGGACTGTGGCTTGAACTGTGAGCTACAATGACCCCTTTCTCTATTAAGTTGCTTTGGTCAGGGTGGTATATTTTTTTAATTAAGATTTCCTTATATGAGTGTTATGCCTGTATGCCTGCATGTGTCTGCACAGCGTGTCCGATGCCTAAGGAGAGGGGAGAGGGAGATGGAGTCCCTGAAACTGGAGGGGCAGAGCTCTTGACCACTGTGCCACCTCTCCTGCCCCATCAGGGTGCAGAGCATCGGGAAAAGAAACAAGACAATCCCTGGAGTGGAAGCTGCTCCCTCTCTGGGCCTCCATCCCTGCCTATTGATTGGTCTTGACTCTCCCCACCTGAATGCAAACAGCACTTTACAGTGAGCAGCAAAATTCAAGCAGGGGAAGACTGGATTGGAACCCAAAGTAACCATAAATATGCACATGTTCATACTTAGGGATACATTCCCTAAGCGGAGGAGAATTCGAAACAAATTACACAGGTGTCTTAAGGGGGGAGGGGTTTGCCATGCCCACCCACCCCTTAGCTGTGAACTACAAATCCACCTTTCTTCTAAACCAGAGGTTCTCAACCCATGGGTCGCAACCCCCATGGGTCTGCATATTAGATATTTACATTATGATTCATAACAGTAGCAAAATTACAGTTATGGAGTAGCTACTAAATAATTTTATGGTTGAGGGTTATCAAAACATGTGAACTGTGTTAAAGGGTTGCAACATAAGGAAGGTTGAGAATCATTTGGAGGGAAGACGGACTTCAAGGTGAGGAAACTCGGCAAACTACCTCAGCCAGGTGACCATGGTCACATCAGCTTGTGGAACTGTGGGGAGAGTGTGGTCCCTGGATACAGTGTGATAAAAACACCCATCTCAAGCCAGGCCTGGTGGTCCCTGGATACAGTGTGATAAAAACACCCATCTCAAGCCAGGCCTGGTGGTCCCTGGATACAGTGTGATAAAAACACCCATCTCAAGCCAGGCCTGGTGGTCCCTGGATACAGTGTGATAAAAACACCTATCTCAAGCCAGGCCTGGTGGTCCCTGGATACAGTGTGATAAAAACACCCATCTCAAGCCAGGCCTGGTGGTCCCTGGATACAGTGTGATAAAAACACCTATCTCAAGCCAGGCCTGGTGGTCCCTGGATACAGTGTGATAAAAACACCCATCTCAAGCCAGGCCTGGTGGTCCCTGGATACAGTGTGATAAAAACACCCATCTCAAGCCAGGCCTGGTGGTCCCTGGATACAGTGTGATAAAAACACCCATCTCAAGCCAGGCCTAGTGGTCCCTGGATACAGTGTGATAAAAACACCCATCTCAAGCCAGGCCTGGTGGTCCCTGGATACAGTGTGATAAAAACACCCATCTCAAGCCAGGCCTAGTGGTCCCTGGATACAGTGTGATAAAAACACCCATCTCAAGCCAGGCCTGGTGGTCCCTGGATACAGTGTGATAAAAACACCCATCTCAAGCCAGGCCTGGTGGTCCCTGGATACAGTGTGATAAAAACCCCATACACATTTAAAAAAACAATCAAGATCTTCTGGAACCTTGCATGGTGGAGCTCAGCTGCAAGCCAGCACCTAGAGGTGGAAGAGGACAGTCACACGTTCAAGGCCATTCCCAAGTATATCACGAGTTCCCAGGCCAGCCTGGGCTACGGAAGAGCCTGTCCCCAGAAGCAAGGGAAGGCCTGGGGCAATGGATGACCCAGTTGGTACAGAGCTTATCTCAGAATCACGAGGCACCCAGGTGAAAAGCTGGGCATGGTGGCCTGCATTTGTAATTCCAGAGCTGGGGAGGCACAGACAGGAGGGTCGCTGGGACTCACTGGCCAGGCAGTCTGGTGCAGCCAGCAAGCCTAGGTCCCAGTGAGAGACCTGGTCTCAAAAAACAAGGCCTCTGAGGAATGACACCAGGTTGACCTCTGGCCCCTTACACACACCCCTAAACCCACAACCCAGCATGACCCCCCACTTCTGAACCCACACCCCAATATACACACATCTCTGAACCCACACCTCAACATGCCCCCACTAGAACCCACACCCCAACACATACACACATACTCATGAACTCCCCCCCGACACTTTTGAACACACACACACACCTGAACCCATACTCCAACATGACCCCCCCACTCCTGAGCCCACACCACAGCATGACTTCCCCACTTCTGAACCCACACCGCAACATACGCACACATACCCCTGAACCCACAACACAACATGCCTTTCCCTCCTGAACCCATACTCCAATATACACATCCCTGAACCTATACCACAGCATGCCCCTCACCACTGAACCCACACCCCAACTCATACACACAATTTTTAAAAAGAGTTATTTCATCCTCCAAGTTAAAAAATTAGTGTTCTATGGGCTAGAGGGATGGCTCAGAGGGTAAGAGCACTGGATACTGTTCCAGAGGACCAAGGTTTGGGTACCAGCACACACAAGGCAGTTTATAACCCTCCATAACTCCAGTTAGAGGGCACCTAACTCCCACTTCTGGCCTCCCTTACATACACACAGGCAACACACACACATATAATATAAATAAATAAATCTTGCTGGGGAGTAGTGGCGCACGCCTTTAATACCAGTACTGGGGAGGCAGAGGCAGGCGGACCTCTGTGAGTTCGAGGCCAGCCTGGGCTACAGCGTGAGTTCTAGGACAGGCTCCAAAGCTACTTCTCGAAAAACCAAAACAAAATTAAATAAAGAGATAAATAAACAAATAAATCTTTATAAAACTTACTCCTAGCTTTTCTTCTAATGTTTTTAGTTTCTTCTAATACGTTTAGTTTTTTGCTTAGGTCTTCAAGTCCCCTTGGATCTGTTTTGTAGGTGGTGTCAGATAGTAGGAGGAGGCATTTGGCTTCACTTCCTGCCAGATGGATCACAATATGGCAGCCTTATTTACCAGGCAAATGGATTTCCCCTAAATGATCAGGCATTTCACTTCAACAGGTGTTTCCCTGGGGAAGCCATGTTCCTCAGTTTCCCATGCTGCCATGAACACCCAGCTCAAAAGCCCACATCCGCCTTCTCTAGAAAGACTGTGTCCACCTCCCCCTACCGAACAAATCTGGAACCCACCTTTCTTGCCACCGCTTCTCACAGACCTCGCTACTCGTGGCGTGGAGGGCAACCAGGGTCTCAGTTCACCACGAGTCTGTTCCTCTAGTGGAAGAAGCACAAGGAGCCACGCCTGAGATCAGGGGACTCAGATGGGAGGCTGATCTCTCCCCTTAAGAAAAGCCTTGGTAGCCGGGCGATGGTGGCGCACGCCTTTCATCCCAGCACTCGGGAGGCAGAGGTAGGCGGATCTCTGTGAGTTCGAGACCAGCCTGGTCTACAGAGCTAGTTCCAGGACAGGCTCCAAAGCCACAGAGAAACCCTATCTCGAAAAACCAAAAAAAGAAAAAAGAAAAGAAAAGCCTTGGTTTGGGGGCTGGCGAGATGGCCCCAAGCCTGGCAGCTTTATAATTTATTTAATTTTATGTGCACTGGTGTTTTGCCTGCCTGTATGTCTGTATGCGGGTGTCAGATCCCTGGAACAGGAGTTACGGACAGCTGTGAGCTGTGCGTGGGTGCTGGGAATTGAACCCGGTTCTTCTGGGAGAGCAGCCAGGATGCTTAACCATTAAGCCATCCCTCCAGTCCCTGAGTCTGATAACTTTAGTTCAATTCCCTAGAAAAGCTGTCCTCTGCCCTTGGCACGGCTGTCCCACACAAATAAATAAGCAAGTGAACAGCAATAAACGACGAAATAAGTGTAATTTCTAAATATGTCGGTGAAGTCAGACAAACGGAAGCCAGGGCTTGTCTTTTTTGTTTACTTTTTAAACATGTTTAAATTTTATTTTGCGGGGGGGGGGGTGTATGTGTGTGTGCCATGACACGTCTGTGGCGGTCGGAGGATACCTGAGGTTAAGAACTCCCCTTCTACCATGAGGACTCTGGGAACTGAACTCAGGTGATCAGACTTGGTGGCTGTGGGAGCCAGCCGTGAGAAGCTAAGTATGGGCAGATCACTCAAAGAAAGTTCTCTACTTCCAACCATTATCACCTGCCAGAGCAGGACTCGGGATCAATAAAGTTAAATAGAGGCCTGAGGCTGAAGGGCTACCTGGTGGCAGGAAGAGCCACAGACTGAGATGACCTGAGCCCCACCCAAAAACAGACCATCCAAAGGAAAGGCCTAGCGTTCCAACCTCTGTAGCTAGGATCACCTGCCAGCACACACTCACCAGGACACCCCTAGACACACTGTCAGCCAATCAGAGGTCCTGAACCTCAGAAACCCCTCACCCCCACCTTTACTACTATAAAAACCCAATTCTAACTGAGCTTGGGGATCTCCGTTTACTCCAATAGGTTGGACATGCAGAGAGACCGAGTTTGCAAACTTGCAGAAAATAAAGGCTCTTTGCTTTTACAGACGGGACTCAGTCTCCTTGTTGACTTTTGTGGGGGCTTCGCGGATTAACAGCCGCCAAGGTCTTTACACACCGAGTCTTCTCATTGGCCCAAGCATTTGTTGTCATTTGTCTTCTTGTTGACTGCTGGTTTGGCGGAGCGGGGGTGAGATGGGACTCAGTGTAGTTTTGTTAACATCTCTCTGACGGGATGTTGAACAGATGTTTATGTATGTACTGGACGTTTGTAGTTCACCATTTGAGAGCAGTCTGCTCGTTTTGTTAGCTTATTTACCGAGTTGGGGTGTTCAGTTTTTTGTGTGTTCGAATCCTCTGCCATCTGTCTAGCTAGCAAAGATCTCCCCCATACTGCAGACTCTCTTCGCTCTGTTTCGTTTCTCCGTGTGGACATCTTTCATTTCAAGCATTCCCATTTGTCAATTGTTAATGCTGTTTCCTTCGTGCCACGGGTCCTGTTCAGAAAGCCCGTGCCCGTTGCTAGTCTACTGAAGTGTTTTCCCTGTTGCCTCCTCCTCCAGCAGTTCAAAGTTCCTAGTCTAACGTTAGGGTCTTTGAACCGTTTGGAGTTGGTTTTCATAGAGGCTGAGGTGTGGGCAGTTAGCCTCAGACAACATTTGTGCATCCAGTTTTGCTACCCACATTTATTGAAGAGGCTGTCACGTCTCCACTCTGCATTTTTAGGATCCTTGTTAAGAACCAGGTGGCTCCAGAGGCAGGTGGATCTCTGTACGTCTGAAGCCAGCCTGGTCTACAGAGTGAATTCCAAGACAGGCACCAAAGCTATACAGAGAAACCCTGTCTCAAAAAAAAAAAACCCAAAAAATTAAATTAAAAAACTGGGTGGCTCTAACTGGCTGGGTTTCTATCCAGGCCTCTGCTCTCTTCCATTGATCTGTGTCTATTTTTATGCCAATACAGTGCTGCTTTTCTCACTATGGCTCTGTAGAACAACTTGAAGCCCGGTAAGGAGGCCTGGCACTATGGAAATCAATAGGGAGGCCCTCCCAAAGAAAATTAAAAACAGATCTACCCGCTGTGCCACACCTTTGCCTTCACCTGAAAGACTCCAAGTCAGCGGAGTGCGGAGATGTTTGCGCATCAGCGTGAATTGCAGCAGCTACTGACAATAGCTAAGTTACGGAGCCAACCTAGGCAACCATCGACAGCGGAGCCGACGGAGGAAATGGGGTTTTAGTACACAATAGAATTTTTCTCAACCATTAAGAAGAATAGGGTTATGTTGTTTCTATGAAAAAAGAAATGGATACACGCGGAGATAGTCATAGTAAATTAATTGTCAGTCCCACACAAACACAGCATTTTTTTTTTGGCCTTTGTGGCCTAAAGCTTAAGGGTACATAAAGTCATATATGCAAAGCTGATAGAGGTGGAACCGTGTAAATGGAGGAGCGTATTGCAGGAAGGTGAGGAACTACTCAGTGTACGTTATATAATTATCTAATTATATGCTTGCATGAAAATAGACTTGTGGAACCCTGCAATGAAAAGAGAAGCCTTGGCAAGAATCGAGTTCTCAACTAGGTTTTGCCTCCGAGGGTGAGCAGGTGTGTGCCCACCAGCCTAGCAGGGAAAGAGGTCAGGCAGAGGGCACAGCGTGGCAAGGTCAGGAAGGGTCTGGTAGGGGCTGCCAATGGCTCAGAGGCCACGCAGAAGCAGTGGGGAGAGGAGGGAGGAAAGCCTGAGATGCTGTCTAGATGAGCAGGGCCAGATCGTCGGAAAGCCAGCTGCTGTGATGGAGACACACCCGTGGGTGTTGGTGAGGGCAAATCTGAGAGGTTTAGCTGAAGACAGAAGACCCCGCTCGGGATGGAACAGCAGGGTCTCCCAGGCCAGGGTTCCAGCCTGAGTGAAAATGGAGCAGAGCATGGGTATCCACTCTGCTTCCCGACTGTGAAGGCAACGTGTCCAGCCGCCTCCCACTCCAGCCGCCACAGCTCCCCTGCAATGATGACCCCGGCTCTCAAACCTGAGCCAAAATAAGCTCTGGAGTTGCTTTTTATTAGGGAATTTGACAAAACAACACAGAAAGTAATTAACATAGCAGCTAAAGACCTCCTGTCTCCTGAGAAGCAGGGACTATTCCAGCATGCCCACATCCCAGCTGCACATGTGTGTGTACACGTGCGTGCCTGTGTGTGTGCATGTGCCCGTGTGCCCGTGTGTGTGTGTGTGTGTGTGTGTGTGCACGCGCACCCGTGTGTATGTGTGTGCCTGTACTGCCAGGAACCTAGCACTTACTGTGTTAGGAGCGGCATCAAGCACATCTCTTTGAGTTAAGCACTGCTGCCCCAGACAACTTCAATTATTTATTTATTTTGTGGGTTTTGATTGTTTGCTCTTGCTTGTTGAGACACAGCCTCATAAAGCTCAGGCTAGCCTCAGCCTCCCAGGTACTGGGAATCCATCTTTCACCATTATGCCCAGCCCCAAACCAATTACCTTTAACATAGAGTCAAAACACCCCCACACATTAAATAATTAATAAATGTCAATGAGTGACTAAAGGGATACTTTGTGTCATTAGTGGAAAAATCAATACCCTTTGCCATAAATAAAACAAATGCAGAAACCTCAAGATATCTATTTGGGGGTGGAGAGATGGTGCCGCGGCAAGAGTGGGCCCAGCTCTCGCAGAGGACCAGGGTTGGGTTCCCGGCACCCATGCAGCAGCTCACATCTGTAACTCTGGCTACAGGGCGTCTGCAGCCTCTGGCTCCTCAGATGCCTGTCCCACAGGCACACACACATGCAGACACACACACATGCCTGCCCCTAGAGCGCCAAGTCACAGAGAGATGAGAGAACGCAGATCATGTCTGCTGACGTGACTTGGCAAGTTCCCGACAGCAGGAAGAGAACGGCATGGGCCGACCCTTCTGATTACCTCTCCAAACTCTGACTCCCTTTCGCTTGGGTTGGAAAAGGCTGGTGGGAGGGCAAACCGGGCAGCACACCCCCACCCCACCCTACGAACAGCAGTGGAGTCGCGGCAGCCTGCCCTGCCGTGTACTGGAGACGGGAGTGGAGAGGAGCAGACACCAAGCTGGCATAGAGATTCTCATGAGGGTGACGACGGGGTTCTTCAGGAGGCAGAACACAGGGGCCACTGATATCAGCCATGACACACATGATTTTGCACCTCCATCTGGGAAAGTCAGTACTCACCAGAGAGGGGCTGGTTTATCAGGAGTGTGTGGACGCTGGCCTTCCACCAGCTTCAGGGCCCTGGCAAGCGGGGGCTGAGTTTGTATGAGATGGGTGTGGATAGCCAGGTCTGATCAGTGGCAGAAAAGCCTGGTCTAGGTGCCGTTGCCCCTCCGTTGATCCCCTGCTCATTCCTTAGGCCTCATGGCCGCTGCTGACACTCCAGGAAGCTGCCTGGACTGGAGCCTTTTGTGGCCATCCCTAAGCTTACCGCCTTTGTCCCATGCACTCTCATTGAAACCTTTAGGGGCTGTCTGCTACTTTTTCTGTCACCTTGACACAGACTCGGGGTCACACGAGAAGAGGGAAGCTGAGCTGAGAAAACCCTTCCACCAGACTGGCCTGTAAGCAAGCCTGTGGGGGCATTTTCTCTGTTAATAATTTATGTAAGCAGGTCCCTGTTCACAATGGGTGGAGTCACGCATAGGCACGTGGTTGAGGGGGTATAAGGAGGATGGCTGGGTATGAACCTGGGGAGCAAGGCGGTAAGCAGCATTCCTCCATGGTCTCTGCTTGAGTCTCTGCCCTGACTTCTCAGTGATGAACTGTGACCTGGAAGGGTTAGATAAAATAGACCCTTTCTTCCCCAAGTCATTTTGATGACAGTGTGCATCTCAGCGATAGAAAACCAGCTAGGACAGGCTGGAATTGCCAGAAAGGGAACAACGATGACCCCAAATGATTTATAGAAACAAAACCTGAAAATACTCCCCTTTGAAGCCCTAAAGTCCCTGGCTACCACTCACAGCCCTGCTCCTTCCTGGGGCCCTAAACTCCCTCTGCTAGGTCTAAGATGGGATTTGGAATCCGATGGCCTTAGATGTCATCTGCCCAGCACAAGTCCCAGTCAAGGCTACTCTGGGGAGCCCTTGTGACCCCAGGATCTCAAGGGAAGTGTCTGTTGCTCCCTTAACTACCATCCAAGGGAGCCCATCAGGACCCCACCCAGAAGGGCCTCTCAGCGTGCTGGCAGAAGCGCGCCGATGACGGCACAGTTATTCTTCCTTTGGTCGCCAGGCGTCGCTACAGGCCTGGAAATGGAGGTCCCAGCCAGGCGTGTCTACTATCCTGGGGAGTGGCCCCCGGAATTGTTGAAGCTCCTGGACAGGCCTGGCAGGTGACAAGACTCGATCTGTGGAAGGAGCTGCCACGTGGGGTTCTGGCAACAATATTCAGCGGGGGTTCAAAGAATCTCGAGTCCCTGAATTTGGGCTGGTGTGGCTGCAACCCACGAGGCAAATCCAATGGCCCTGGGAGCCCCGCTTCCCCTCTGTGTAAAAGAAGTAAAATTCCTCGCCACAGGTGACCCATTTCACAATGATGAGCCTGAAGTTGTGTGCACCCCAAGATGTATGACCTGTACCCATCCGTCCGTCCACTGTCTTCCCTGCTATCGACAGCGCGGCCTCCCTCATGAGCTCTAGCGTGGCAGTGACATCTGGAAATCTGCTTGGCTAACAAATCAAAGTATTCCAATAGCTAGCACTCATTCAGCACTTGCTGTCTGCCCGACATAGTTATTATCACCATGAAGAGCACAGAGGTAAACAACCTGCCCAAGATGGTGAACAAGTCCAGGCTAGGGACCAGGCGATCTGTCTTCGGAGCTCAGGTGCACAGCCCCCGACCCCATTCGTACCATTTTGGGGGCAGGTAGGGCACAGGAGTTCATGTAACCTAAGATGACCTCGAACTAGACATACATCTGAGCATGATCTCGAACTTTCGATCCTTCTGCCTTCACCTCCTAAGTGGTGGCCATTCATTTTTCAGTCTGTGAGGAGCACTGGGAAGGCACTGCGCCGCAGCGGGAGGCCAGGGGGCCGTGCCTTTCCCAGACTACCCCCCAGGGGGCGCGCCGACGCCACGCGCATCCTTGCACCACGCCCGCGCTCAGTCTCTCCACCGCCCCCTGTAACGGTCTTGTTAACCACAGTGACTTGGGTCCAGCCGACAGGTGGCTGAGGGGGTTGCCACTGACCTGGTGCCAGGTGTTGGCTCCTTGCCAGATGCCTGTTTTCTCCTCTTTGCTCTTCACCTCCCAAGATGCTGAAATGCAACAGGAAGCAGCCCAGCGCTCCTTTTGTTCCGTTTACAAAGCACTTTCACCAGCTACATCCAGACAAAGACCCGGGGAGTGAGAGAGGCTAAAAGCTCTTCAGAGCCTCAAGAAACTAAGATCTAGGGAGAGGAGAGACCAATCGAGATGGCGAGGGGTGGGTCTCAGAGCAGGACACCTAACCAGAGCAAACAGACTATGTTTTTCCCGGGAAAATGTTCCTTAGGATGGTGAAGGCTTGTGAAGCACTTGAGGTACCCCGACCCCCGCCATCCCACCCCCCTTGGAGACTAAGCAATGCACAGTTTAGGACTTTAGCAGTCTCCCTCGGGGCATTCCAAGTCGAAGGTCCTCTGAGATCTCTCTCTTTTCTCATTACTCTCTACACAACAGCCTCTGAGCCCCCCTGTGGCCCTGCCCTGCCCCCCTGCCTTTTGTCGGCAATTCCCACTGTCACTCCCGTGAGTCTCCGGGCTCACACGCTGGTTTGCTTTGGGCAGTCTGACCTCAGGTGTCATCCATTTTCACAGTTCCTGAGTCCGAACCCCCACAGGCACTTCCCGCACCTGCGTTCCCTAAGCCACAGAGCTGGGGGTCAACTCTGACCCTTTACCTTCTGCCAGTGAATTGACCTCCTCCACCCTCCCCCTTAGACACTTTTCAGAGCCACCATCTGCTGTCTCCACTATCCCTTTCCTCACAGTTCTAACCCTCTGGCCGAATTCAGGCTCTCATCACCTCCTGGCTCACCCTGGCTCCCAGATCACCCAGCTCTCAGCTCCACCACTCACAAAGACCAGGATGTTCTTTGGGATGCTGTCTCCAGAGCACAAAGCCTCACACTGAGACCCCAAAGCTCGGCACTCTCACACCCCTGCCACAACCTGCCTCCTTCCCTTGGGTCTCTCTTCCTGTCTTCCACACACTAGCCTCTCCAGTTCCTCCCTCCTTAAGGCTTCCTAGGCTCAGGAGAGTAATCCTTCATCCCTTATCCTAGAAGGCCCTACCCCCACCCCCTGACAGTCCCAGGCCCTGTCACCCTTTGGACGGCAGGTGAACCAGGACCCTTCTCTCTTCCTGTCTCTTGGAACTTGTCTTCCCTCAATGCTAGGTGCTGGCACCTCAGAGCCCAGGCCTTTCCTTCTTGTGTCTTCCATGTCTCCCTCCCAGCTCACATTCCCCATACAAATGAGAACTACCATCTCCTGTCCAGAGCCATACTGCACACCAGCCAGGACCCGACATAAAAGTAGACGCTTGATAAGTATCCGTGGAACAAATGGCTCTTTCATCTGGCCCCCCCAGAACCCCACTCCTGGGCTGTCTTTCATCTGTGGCTTTTCCTCGATCTGCTTCATCTGCCTAGAAGGTTCTTTTCTCCCCCTACCGCTCCACACATCTCCCATTCATCTCTCTGGGACCATGTTGGCCCCCCTATTTAAGTTTGGCTTTTCCCCCTGGGCTTCCCTAATGCCCGATGTGAAACTTTCTATCCTAACTCTTTAAAATGCAAATTGACATCTAAATGGGGGAGATTATGAATGATTATGAGCTAGCCTCTTCTCTCCCTCACACCACTCCAGACACTGTCTGCCTGCCTTTCAAACATTGGCTGAGCACAGACCAGGGGCCAGTGTGCTGTTTTCCTGGGGCTGTGCTGGGGAGGCAAGGGGGAAACAACGGAGACCAGACTCATGGCAGGGAAGAGCATAAGGAGGTGACGAGCAAATGCTGGGCCAGGAGCATTTGGGTGCAGAGGAGGCTGGGCCTGGCAGGCCTTGGGCACTCAGCCTCTCTCCCTTTGTTGAGTATCTGCTGTGTGCAAGGCATGCTATGGCAAGGACCTGGGGCACAGGGAGATGTGGCCCTGAGTGATAGATACACCTTGGGAATCACCACTATGCCACCACCATGGTGCTTGGTTCAGAGGGCACTGTGTCTGTGGCCTGTCTTCCCACTCTTTGATGCCCTCAAGGGTCACCTTTCTCCTTTCCTTGCATTCCCAGCATTCCTTTGTTCTTTTGTGCTGTGGATCATCCCCTCTTTTCCAACACTCCCCATAACAGAGTTTTTCTTTCTCTCTCTCCTTTTAGATGGGGTTTTACATAGACCAGGCTGGCTGCAAACTCATAAAGATCTGCCTGCCTTGCCCTCCCAAGTGCTGGGATCAAAGGTGTGCACCATGACATCCAGTCTTCCTACCTCAGATATGGTCTTGGGTAACCCAGCTGACTTCAAAATCACTATGTAGGGGTTGGAGAGATGGCTCAGTGGTTAAGAGCAATGACTGAGTTAGGAGAGGTGACTTCTGCCTGGAATTCCAGTACTGGAGAGGCCAAAGCAGGAGGATCTCTGAGGGTCTGAGGCTAGCCTCATCTACCTAGCCATATCCAGATCAGCCATAGCTCATTGTGAGGCCTTGTTGCAAAAAAAAAAAAAAAAAAAAAAAAAAAACCCAAACCAAACCAGCAAAAAGAAGAGCACCAGCTGCTCTTCCAGGGGACCCAAGTTCCATTCCCAGCACCCACACAGCAGCCTACAACCAACCGCCTGTCATTCCAGTTTTAGGGCATCTAATGCCCTCTTCTGGCCTCTCCAGGCACCAGGCAAGCAGGTAGTGCAC